>NC_135724.1:37629398-37944190 GCF_964656455.1 Halichoerus grypus
AGAATTTGCATTTCTTTTTTTTAATATTTATTTATTTATTTATTTAAGAGAGAGAGAGCACAGAGGGGAGGGGCAGAAGGAGAGGGAGAGAGAGAATCTTAAGCTCCACACCGAGAGTGTAGCTTGACACCCGGCTCAAACCACAGGCCCTGAAATCATGACCTGAGCTGAAACCAAGAGTCAGATGCTAAATTCACTGAGCCACCCAGGTGCCCCAAGAATTTGCATTTCTAACAAGTTTTCAGGTGAGGCTGATACCACGAGTCCTGGGACCAGACTTTGACAAGCACTGGTCTAGATAATAGTTCAGAGTGTAGAATTAATGTATTGCCACATCTCTGTTATTTCTAGTGTATATAGTTAAATATGAAAGGCTCCTTTTAGCTCCATGGGGACCCAGTTGCTGATCTAGAATATAAATATTGCAGAACTACAGACTGTTTTCTTGGCGCCCTAGAATCCTAATGCCCAATATCGTGGTATTAATAGGTGGTGCTTTTGGCGTTTGAGTCATGAGAGTGGAACCCTCATGAATAGGGTTAGTGCCTCATAAAAGAGGCTCCAGAGAGATCCCTAGGCTCTTCCACCATGTAAGGACACTGCAAGAAGGTTCCAGCTGTGAACCAGAACTAGGGCCCTCATGAGAGTGTGACTATGCTAGCACTTTGATCTTGGACTTCTCAGCCCCCAGAACTGTAAGAAATAAAGGTTTGTTGTTTATAAGCCACCCTGTCTATAGTATTCTATCATAGCTGCCCAGATGGACTGGGACAAAGTCTGATACACAAGGAATCTGGAAATCCTCCCTCCTGTCCTTACAACAAGAAAAAGCTGGACAAACTGAAAATCAACAACTTCTTGGACCCATCGGAGAACTGAGGCTGCAGGACAAATTGTCAGTCTAAAATCTGGAGAGACAGTTTGATTCTGACTTAGGCATTGACCTTGCATCATGGTGCTTTAGAATAACCTTCCTTTATACTGAAGAGAGCCATTTTAGAATAGGTCATAGACATAGAATATTGGTTTTTATGTTTAGTTTGGCTAAATGATTTTTTTTTTTTTGCTAAATGATTTTCACTTTTTTTTTCACTTTTATATGTTTACAGTATTCTCGGGTCTGTGTGTGATTCTAAGATTCTTATGGTGTCCAAAGACAATATAAACAGCATTTGTTTTTAAATAACTATTGTAATGATGAACACCGGAAAGAAAGTTATGTTCTTCTATCCCTAGGAGAGCTGCAGCTTATTGACAAGTGGTGTGATGGTGGTAATTTAGAAGATGCCCTTAGTTCATTCATTCATTCACAAGGCACAGAACATTTTACTGGCCAAAGCACTTTACTGGTTGGTCAAATTTTCCAGCTTCGACCATTAGGGGCTCTTGCAATTAGCTCTTGTATTCCTTGATATGCTCATCTTTGTTTTGTTTTATTTTGTTTTGCTTTTCACTTACTTTTTGGCACTACAAGATACTCCAGGCTTATATTTTATATTTCCTGCCCCAGTCTAATAATTAGCCATTTCTCCAAGGAACCTGGTTCCTTCTATTTTAGAAAGGTATTAAAAATCAGCATGTGGATGTTAGGTATGCTCATTGCTACTGGGGTGTTGTTATTCTAGGCCTTATCAGATAATAAAGCAAGGAGAGATATATGTGTATATACTAACTTGTGTATATGCATATCTATAAATATTTCCATATTGCAAACATATGCATCTATATTAGGTTAAACATGAATTCATACTGATGTCTTCAACTCTAATTCAACTAATGTTTATAGGTCATTCTAGCCTTCTCTCCTCGCTTATATGTAAACTCCCACTCCAACAGTGAGAAATTGGCTCCAACCACCTGACTTAATTTTTAATTTAATTGGAATTACTTGTTTACTTAATTGTTCAATTCAAGTATACATGTACAGAGGTATCAGAATGATTAACCCTTACTCTCAATATGTTTAGCAACTGGATAAATGTTTTTTTTTTGCCTTTAGTTTCATAGAATCCATTCATTTCCAAGGTTACTTAGGTCAGTATGTCTTTCTCCTTCAGTGAGATTGTATTCATACTTTTGTAATACAGTTAGATTGTCTTGTCATCCACATTTCATCCTTGGATCCCTTGACTTCCGAAATGATTTAAGATTTGCATACATTAAGGTTCAGTCTTTGGTAAAGTTCTATGATTTTGAACAAATGTATAGTGTCTTGTATCCACTATTACACTATCATAGTGAATGGTTTTACCATCCTAAAAAATTCCCTGCTCTTCACTTATTCAAACCAACCCCACCCCACATGCCAGGAAACCACTGATCTTTTCACTGTCTATAGTTTTGCCAGTTCTAAAATGTCATATAATTAGAAAGAGACGGCATGTTTTTCAGGCTTTCACTTCACAATAGGCATTTAAGATTTACGCCTTTCATCTTTATCTCTGAGCAATATTCAATTGTATAGATGTTCATTTATAAATTAAAAGTTCACTTGTTTTATTTTTTGGTCAAATTCCATTGTATGGATGTACCAAAGTTTGTTTACCCTGTTAGGTATATCATCTATTGAAGGGGCTCTTGGTTGTTTCCAGTTTTTGGTGATAAAGCTGGTATAAACTTTTACAAATAGTTTTTTTGCATGGACATAGATTTTCAGATCAGTTGAGTAGAAGCCTAAGGGTGTAATAGCTGAATTATATGGCAAACCTATGCTTTGCTTTGTAAGAAACTGTCAAACTGTCTTTCAAAGTGATTGTGCCATTTTACAATCCCACCAGCAATAAATGAAAGTTCCTGTTGCTCTGCATCCTCCCCAGCAATTAATGTTGTCAGATTTTTTTATTTAGCCATTCTAATTAGGTGTGTAGTGATATCTTATTGTACGTCAGTTTACAATTCCTTATGACAAATGATGTTTCTTATGTGCATTACCTTCTTGGGTGAGATATATGGTTAGATTTTTGGTCCAATTTTAATTAGATTATTTACTTTCTTATTGTCGAGTTTTAAGAATTCTTTTTGTATTTTGGATACAAGTCCTTTATCAGATACGTGTTTTGCAAATCTTTCCTCCCAGTCTGTGGCTTCAGTCTCTTAAGAGTGTTTTTCATAGAGTAGAAGTTTTTATTTTTAATAAAGTCCAAATTACATTTTTCTTCCATGGATTGTTGCTTTTGTGTTATATCTAAAAACTCATTGCCAAACTGAAGGTCCCATAGATTTTTTTCCTATGTTTTTTTTTTTCTAGAGGTTTTATAGTTTTAGATTTTACATAAAGTTCTATGATATTTTTTGAGTTAATTTTTAAGTGTAAATTCCATGTCTAGGTTCTTTTTCTTTTTCTTGTGTATGAATGTCCAACTGTTCCAGCACCATTTGTTGACAAGAATATCTTTTCTCCATTAAATTGCTCCATCAGTATATTTTCTTGGATGCATTTCTAGGGTCTCTATACTGCTTAATTGATCTATTCATCTATTCTTTAGCCAATACCATGCTGTCTTGAATACTGTGGCTTTAAAATGAGCATGGAGATTGTGTCTTGTGTTTCTTACATCTTTTCCTTCTTTTTCCTTCTTTACCCTACTGTTGGCTATTCTAGGTCTTTTGTCTTTCTATATAAATTTTACAATCAATTTGTTAATTTCTACAAAATAAACTCAGAGTATTGTACTTTTCTGTATATATATCCTGTATATATTCTGTAAAATTTATACCTAAGTATTTAATAGATTTTTGGGGCTATTATAAATGGTATTTTTAAATTTTCAAATTAAAAATGTTCATTTCCACTTTATAGGAAAAATTGGCTTTTGTATCTTTCAACCTGTATCTTTGCAGTCTTTTTATAATTATTTATTTGTTCCAGGACTTTGGACTTGTAGACTACCTAAGGTTTTCAACACAGACAATCTGTTATCTGTGGAAAAGATAGTTTTATTTCTTCCTTCCCAATCTGTGTACCTTATATTTTTTTCCCTTGAAAAAAATCTTATTGCATTAGATAAGACTTATAATAAAATGTCAAATAGGGGTAGTGAGACAGGGCATTATTGCCTTATCCTAAAACTTAGGGAAAAGTGTCTAATTTTTCACCATTAAGTATGATGTTAGCTTTAAGGGTTTTGAAGGTGTTCTTTATCAAGCAGAAGAAGTTCCATTTATTCCAAATTACCTGAGAGTTTTTACTATGAATGGGAGGTGGGTTTTATTTTATCTTTGTCAATTAATATGGTCATATGATTTTTCTTCTTCAACCTCTTGATGTGGTGGATAACAATGATTGATTTTCAAATATAGAAACAGCCTTCCATATATGGAGTAAATCCCATTTGGTTGCAGTGTATAATTCTTTTACATATTGTTGTATGTAATTTGTTAACATTTCATTGGGGATATTTATATCCATGTCCATGAGATATTTGTCTCCAGTTTTTTATTTCTGAGAGGCCTTTATCTAGTTTTGGTATTGAGGTAGTAATAGCCTCCTAGAATGAATTAGGAACTGTTTCCTCTGCTTCTAGTTTTAAAAAGAGACTGTAGAGTTGGGATCACTTCTTCCTTAAATAGAATTCAGTAGAATTCACCAGTGAAACCATCTGGGGCTGATGATTTCTCTTTTGGGAAGGTTATTGATTGATTCAATTTCCTTAATAGATATAGGTCTATTTAGATGATCTATTTTTCTTTGTGTGAGTTTTGGTAGTTTTTATCTTTCAAGGAAGTGATACATTTTAATTAAGTTATCAAATGTATGGGCATATGGTTGTTTATAGTATTCCTTTATTATCCTATTAATGTCCACGTGATAAATATAATGACTTCTCCTTCATATCTGAATTTGGTAATTTGTGTCTCGTATTTTTCTCGGCTAGTCGTCTAGAGATTTATTGCTTTTATTCCATTTTCCAAAGAACCAGTGTTTGGTTTTATTGATTTTCTCTACTGTTTTCCTATTTTCAATTTCATTAATCTTTGCTCTAATTTTGTATTGTGTCCTTTCCTCTTGTTTTTGCTAAATTTGTTCTTCTTTCTTCGTTTTCTAAGGTGAAAAGTGGTTACTGATTTTAGATTTTTCTTCTTTTCTAGTATATGTATTCAATGCTATAAATTTCCCTCTATGCACTGCTTTTGCTGCATCCCACAAATTTTGATAAGGTATAATTTTATTTTCATTTAGTTCAAAATATTTTTAAAATTTTTCTTGAGAATTTTTCTTTAACTCATGTATTATGTGTTTTGTTTAATCTCCAAAACTTGGGGGTTCTCCAGTTATATTTCTGTTATTGATTTCTAATTTAATTTCATGTGGTTTGAGGAAACATACTTTGTATAATTTCTATTCTTATAAATTTGTAAGTTTTATTTTTTGGACCAGAATGTGGTATACCTTGATAACTATTCCATGTGTTATACACAAATGATGAATCATGGAACACTACATCAAAAACTAATGATGTAATGTATGGTGATTAACATAACATAAAAAAAAAAAGAATGTGCATTCTGCTGTTGTTGGATAGAGTGTTCTATAAATCTCACTTAGGTCAAGTTGATTGATAATGCTGTTCAGGCCATCTATATCTTCACTGATTTTATGCTTGCTTTATCTATCAGTACAGGCATTGAGATGTTTTTTTTTTGTTTGTTTGTTTGTTTTTTAAAGATTTTTTTTTATTTATTTATTTGACAGAGAGAGAGATAGCGACAGCAGGAACACAAGCAGGGGGAGTGGGAGAGGGAGAAGCAGGCTTCCCGCTGAGCAGGGAGCCCGATGCGGGACTCGATCCCAGGACCCTGGGATCATGACCTGAGCCGAAGGCAGACGCTTAACGACTGAGCCACCCAGGCGCCCCCAGGCATTGAGATGTTGACGTCTCAACTACAACAGCAGTTTTCTTTATTTCTCTTTACAGTTCTATCAGTTTTTGGCTGACATATTCTGATGTTAGGTGTATATGCATTAAAGGTTGTTATGGGTAATTGAGGAACTGATCACTTTATCATTCTATATGCTCCTCTTTATCCCTGATTTTTATTGTTCTGAAGTCTGCTGGTTCAAAATTAACATAGTAGATCAGCTTTCTTTTGATTATGTTACCATGTTCTATCTATCTTCATTCCTTTACTTTTAATCAGTGTAAATTCTTTATTTAAACTCCATTTCTTGTAGACAAAATACAATTGTTTTTTTTTTTATTATTATGTTATGTTACTCACCATACATTACATCATTAGTTTTTGATGTAGTGTTCCATGATTCATTGTTCGCGTATAACACCCAGTGCTCCATGCAGAACGTGCCCTCTTTAATACCCATCACCAGGCTAACCCATCCTCCCACCCCCCTCCCCTCTAGAACCCTCAGTTTGTTTTTCAGAGTCCGTCATCTCTCATGGTTCATCTCCCCCTCCGATTTCCCCCCCTTCATTCTTCCCCTCCTGCTATCTTCTTCTTCTTCCTTTTTTTTTTTTAACATATAATGTATTATTTCTTTCAGAGGTACAGACCTGTGATTCAACAGTCTTGCACAATTCACAGTGCTCACCATAGCACATACCCTCCCCAATGTCTATTACCCAGCCGCCCCATCCCTCCCACCCCCCACCACTCCAGTAACCCTCAGTTTGTTTCCTCACTGATATGAGGAATTCTTAATCTCAGGATACAATTGGGTTTTATTTTGTGATCCACTCTGACAATCTCGTCTTTTAATTGGCATATCTAGACCATTCACATTTAAAGTGATTATATTGATATCATTGGATTAATATCTATCATGTTTATATCTTTCTTTTCAAAATTTGTTGTTAGTTTTTGTTTCTTTTTCTCTCTTTTTCTGTCATCTCTGGTTTTAATTAAGCATTTTCTGTGGTTCCATTTTATCTCCTCTCTTAACATATCAATTGTACTTTAAAAAATATTGTTAGCTATTGCTCTACAGAGTTTGCATGTTTATTGTTTTTTAAAAGTACAGTTTTTAATTGAAGTTAACATACATGGGGAAAAGTCCAATAACAGTTTATAATTCAATGGATTTTCATGAAATGGACCACCTGTGTAATTAGCACAAAGATTAGGAAATAATGTTACTAGCATTTTAAAAAACCTCTTAGTGTCTTCCACCAGTCACTACAATCAAAGTAACTACTATCCTGACTTCTACTATCATAGATTAATTTTAACTGTTTCTGGATAAAATCTTTGGAAGTTTAGTTTTGTTCTTGTTACTTATGATGGCTTTTATTTAATTTACTTTTTTGAAGGATTTATTTATTTGAGAGAGAGATAGCATACATGCAGGGGTAGAGGCAGAGGAAGAGAATCTTTAGGCAGACTCCTCACTGAGTGTGGAGCCAGATGTGGTACTCAATCCCATGACCCATGAGATCATGACCTGAGCCAAAACCAGGGGTTAGTCACTTAACTGACTGAGCCACCCAAGCACCCCTATGCTGGCTTTTGAAGATGAAAGTTGCTCTTCTTGTATATGGACATTTCTGATTATTTGCTCATATCTGGTTGATCTTAATCTGAGATAAACCTGATTACTCAAATTGTGGATGTTTTTTTTCTGCAGAGAATTTATATTTACTTTTACTATGAGCTAAGTGGCAAGGCACCCTTCAGGGTTAATACAGGAATTTTAGACACAACTCCAGCACTGTGCTGCTGATTTCATGCTCAGTCTTCCTACTATAATGTTGAATTTTAGTTTGCTCATAAGATAATCTAGCCTCTTGGGTGTGTTAACTGGTTTTCAATAGACTCTTTCTGTGGGGAGAGGGGAGAGTGAGATGTTTTCTACATATCCTGTGAATCCAGTCATGCAATCAAAGCTCCCATTATGCATCCTTGAGTTGCTTTTTTGAAGAAGGTTCTCTTAAACTTTCTAGTTAGCCATAGCACTAGAAGCAGAAAGCCACATCAATTTTATTCTTAAAATATACACATCAATACAACACCTTTACCTTGATGAGTATTGATAGGAAAGTGAGCCAATATCATCACTACATATTTCTTAATTAACTGACTGAGAACTTAAAAATGACATAGTTTCCTGCTATTTTAGAAAATAATGGTCATATGAATATTTTGAAACAATTTTAAAAAGTATAAGACATGACATCATTTCATTTTACTTGGGATTAGTAAATTTAATACTCTAGCAAAATGGGATGCTCAGATGATTTTACTTGAGTCAAAGAAATCGAGATTTCAAGGACTATCGCTGTTTCAAAATTCATGTATATCTGTTCTACAGAAACACATGTGCACATAAATATACTCAGAAATATAGTTGTCTTTGTAAACCATTCTCTACTATTGATCCTCATGGAACTGCTCTATCATCTTGTATGTGGGGGTTTGTTCCAATCATCACACTGAATTATAAATTAATGGCTAAAATGACAAAGGTTTGATTGGTTAATTGCTTCATTATACCTAGTGAGGTTGTTCTTAATAAATTATGCTGTATGATATGTTAAGCAATTTGGATGTCATGCACAAATGTTTAAAACTTTGCCCTGAAGATTAACTCAAGCTAAAAAAATCACAATAGTGTCACCCCCGTGCTGGTGTTCTGCTTTTCCAGGCTAGCAGGATGACCAAAGTGGACAGTTTTAAATTGAATTGCAAAAGAAGTATTTTTGCATATAAGTTGAACACTTCATTTTTTAAAAATTGACTTTCATTTCCAAACTTAATATAAACTATAAAGAGAACTTAAAATTTTGGAAACTCTAAGTGGTTACAACTGCTTTTTGATCAAAAAACCTAATTAAAGAGTTTTCTAAAAACTTGGGAGATGTTCATTTGAAAAGATAAACGAAAAGGGAAGTTCAAAACTTTTTTCCGCTTTGCTTTTCAGTGCCTATTAGTATAGTCCCAGGGAAATTAAGGTAGCTATTTCTTCAGCTTCTCCTTTTCCAAAGGACAGTATTTTAACATTGTTACAACTACTTTACAGATTCTGATGTTTGAACTCAGATGTCTCCCCCGTGAAAACTATTTATAGAGTCTGTGGTTTTAGGCAAGAAATCTTTGTGTCTTTTCTTCTCACTTTTATTCTGCAGGTTAAACAAGTGTCCTAGAATGATTAATAATGTATTATAAATAAAATATAATGGTCAGATGATGATGGTTATGATATTAATTGGTTTACTCAACAGAAATCAGAGTAAAAACTGGAAATCTGGAAAAGTATAATAGGAATTGGGCAGAAGTGGATTGCTCCCTCTTTCCAAAAGAGTTTTTATTTCCTATGACAAAATAACTATTCTAAAAATAATGTAGAAATTCTACAATAGTACTGTCCACTGAGTTGAAGATGAATATGTGGATTACTGTTTTAAGATATATATTTTGGAAGAAAAGATAAGCCATATGGCTAGTGGGAAATAAAGCAATATTTGGGGCCAGAAAAAATGTATTTTCTTCTCTCATACAAGGGACATGAACACCAGACTGTTAACTTTGGACTTTACCATAGTTATAACAGCTAGATGAAAATGTTGGGTGGATGAATGTTGAATGAATCCATATGTGGCTGTCAAAATGTAAGAACTGGCTGTGCCATGGACTTGCTTGTACAGAGATGTGAAAGGTAGGAATTAAAGAGAAATTCAGCAAATCGATTAGGTTGTTGAATCTAATTTGTTCTTAGTTTGCACACTTAAATATTTATAGAAATTAACTTTTGCCCAATGCATCCTATTTAATGATGATCACACCAGACCTAAATATCAGTCAACTTGGGGCTGAACAACAAACATTAAATTTCTAATCTTTTTTTTTTAAGTTAGAAAATGGACTAAAGATACTGATATTATAGCTCACAAATAGAAAGAAAGAAATGTTTTTCGGTGTCTTAGTAATGACAGCATGAAGATCAGGACACTATTTTAACTCTCTCAAAAGCATTTTTTTTCTGAATCAAAGGATAGCTACAACATATTAAAAACAGGCTCTTTTCAAAATTATTTGGGAGAAGAGTCAATAGATGGAGGTCAACTAATAAAATCAGATTTGTGACACTTTTTGTATGTAGTCCCCAATTGCTCTATCCACACGAGCTGTACATTTCTGCTGTAACTTTGTTTCTCTGTTTTATTTTGAAAAGTTAACATGTTATATGTTAATCAAGATGCTGATTGAGTTGGCCATTTGCTTCCTTTACAAATTTCTGTTCCTTGGAAGAGTTATTAATAGACTGTTAAGCATCTGAATGCATAATGATGTTCAGAACTTCCAGGTTTCAAAGTGACAAGTACCATCTATCACAATGTCTAGTACAGCTAAAGGGCTCACATTGTCTTACTGACTCAACTCAGTAGCCCAAATGCCTATTCCATCCCTTCGATGACAGATGTGTTCATAGGCCATCCTCAAATTTTAGATTCCTATTTTAGCACACCTCCAGGTCCTGATCTAATCTAGAAGAGATCTAACCCAATGTTTTCAATCTTTTCTTTTTAAATTTTAGAGGATTTTAAAGCCCCATCAAATTTGGAACTCACTAATGATTTAGGTATAGTCAAGGATTGAGCCAAATGGCTTTGCCGTGTTTCTCAGGCTTTCCTATGATGTGTTAAACCAAAAGAAGCCCACTTTGGCTGTCCAGTGTCTGACATTCTATGCTGGTCATGGGGTATTAGTTTATATAAAATCAATATCTAAAAATGAAGGTTTTTCCTTTTGGGGGATGGAGGAATGTGGGTAGAGGTGATGTCATTCATTCTTATGGCTTTAAAATTCCTGTATTTATATCTTCAGCCCAGACTTTTCTCTGTAGTTCAAGCTTCTATATTCAAATGCCTACATGAACAACTCTCCTGGTATTTCAAATTTAACTTCTCTGAAATTAAATTCTTCCTGCCTCTCCACATCAACCTACTTCTGCTCCTACCTCAGCCTCCAACTCCAATCTGTTCCTCCTCAAACATCCTTCTCTAAGTCAATGGCCTCACAAACCGTACTACAAAAGCCAGAAGCCATATGGTCATCCTTGACTCAATCTTTTCCCTCACCTGCCACATGCAATACATCAGCGAGCCCTCTTCTATCTTTAAAACTTATCTGCCATCCAACAATTCTCTCTACCTCAACCGTTATTTTCCTAATCTATCATGACGATATCTCACCTAAGCTACTACAACTACTGCAAGTTTCCTAACTGGTCTTCTTCCTTCCATGCTTGTTCCCTTCCAGTCCTTTCTCTTCAGAATGGCCAGTGAAACGTAAAAACGCATATCATATCACATAATTCTCCTGCTTTAAATCCTTTATTAACTTTCTGCTGGATCAATAATAGAATGCAAACTCTTTATCATGGCAAGCACTGTCCTACAAGATCTGGCCACAGAAGACTATCAGACCTCCATTCCCGTACTCTACCTTCCACGCTCAGTAAGCTCCACTTGCACTGGCTTCTTTCTATTCCTCAAACGTGCCAATAACTCTTGCCGTAGGACTTTTGTGCTGTGCCTGTAGTTTCCCTTCCTGGCTGTTCAGATGGTTGATCCCTTTGTATTCTTGAGGTCTCATGATAAATGTCACGTACTCAGAGATCTTCCCTGAATTACAAAGTCCCCCCACTCTGCCACTGTTTTCTATTACGGCACCATTTTTCCCCTCTTAGCTTTCACTTCAAGTGCTATTTGCTTCCTTGTTTATTGTGTTTTCCTGAGAAAAATTTAAGCTCCATTGGATGAGTACAATGTATATATACATGTCTTGTTGACTACTTGAACCTTAAAGCCTATCCAAGTAATTGGCACTCAGTAAGTATTTGTTGAATAAAAGCATAATTACATGATGAAGGCTTTTTTATTCTTTGAACATTTATTTTATGATTACAGATATGTTGTTTGGACTATAACATTTTGCTGATGAATATGTGGTGTTGCATAAATATTTGTGATTGATATTAAAATATGAGTTTCCAGATTTTTCAAGTTGTCATACCCAAACTGACCCTGAGGTTGGAAGAAGTTTTACTTTCGTAACAAAATCATGTTGATTATAGCTGAAAATTTAGATTATCTTTAATTAAAATATTATTTTCTGATACAATACTTTCTGATTTCTTCTCCCCATAAATAGCAGGCAGGACCCTGGGCAGGGGTTAGGAGTTGGTGCTCACATATGGGGGTGAAGAGTCACTTTTTGGGGAGATATGCTCTTAGAGAGGTAAATCTGAAAAAGTGCCTTGGGGGAAATGCCAAATTAAATTCCACGCAGCCTGTCAAGTTAATCATACAGCTGAAGGAAAGGGTCAATATGACCCTCCAGGTGGAGCTGGGAAGACCTGGCTCTAGAAAAATGAAAAGGAGAGAAATGAGTCTAGGGTGAGTTGCTGAAGCAGATTTTAGATTTTTGTCAGGTGCTTATGCGCTTAAGTAGGAAAGATAGGGTAAAAAAAAATGTTGATTTAGATTGCATAATTAATAAAGAGAATAAGTAGAGAACAGAACACACTTTAGGTTCCATTGGAGGCAAGTGAATCTTCATGGCTCTGAGAAGCTTGACCCTTACAGTCCTGGGACTTTATTTTTTTAGTCCAGTGAGACTATTCTTTAAATAGTGATTTATTTACCTTTTCCTTTTTAAAAAAAATCTTTATAATCGCTTAATTTGTGTGTGGGTTTTTTTGTTTGTTTGTTTGTTTTGCTTTATTTTTTGTTTTTTTGCTTGTATACCAAATCCGGTTAATATAGCTGGGGGTTGGTGACATATTTGCTCTCATCCTATGAGTTATGTCTAAAGTGTTTTAATTTCCATACATTAGAATGCCAAGTATAATCATAAATATAACGAACACAGTACATGGTAAGGCCTTGGTCTGTCCTTAAGTGGGAACAAACTTCATCCAAATACCATCCAGCAAAAGCCAACAGGAATTGCTAAGGATTGTGCCTCCTGCTTATTTCTTCCTTTCCTCTCTTTCTCTTCTCTTTATTAATTAACTCGGTATCTATTTATGAAGCACTTACTGTGGGCATTGTTCATTGTGGTGGAGTTACTTAGAAAACAAGAAAATATAAACTCTCAAGGGTCTTCCAATCAAAATTCTATTTGAACAGTCAAACGTACTTATGTGAAACTATAAATATAGTACAAGGAGTGGTGTAGGTCATGTAATCTAAAACAGTATTTTCCAGACTATAGGTTGCCAGGCATCCTTTGCTGCTTCATAAATTTATTGGGTTAGGACTACACTTTACCAAATAGTAATGATAATAATAGGAGAAGATCAGGTAACTATCAGTGTGTATTCCATGTAATAAAATATGTTTTCTCATAATATTTTTGGAGGATAGATGTATGAATGCACTGTGTGTCAATGTAATGTATATGTCTTACTATGAGATAAGGTTAAAAAAATGGTTGAAAGACACTTACCCGGAGGAGTTTAGAGACACAGACTGTTTTAACTTGAGTAGTCGAGGAAAGAAAGCTTTACGGGTCTGAAAGTACTTGAATGAGACTTAGAGGAGATGAGATGACTCTTCAGATGAAAGAGTTACCAAAAAGAATCCAGAAATTGTGAATTGTTATAACCATAAGAGAAAGTGAACTCTATAGAACCAGCTTACTCTTGAATGAATTGACCACTCTAGGTTCAGCTATACTTCCAGAATCCTCTAGGAAACATTTAACTAACGTACAACACAACCTTGATCTCCCAACTTGGAATTATCCTCTATCTCTGATGCCACAAGGTAAACTTGTAATAGTGTTCCTGTGAGGTATACCACACAAGGGTGATTCAAAATTTCCAATTCCTTATTCCACATATCTGTTTAAGATATTGAAAAATTTTTTTCAATGTGAAAGGCCTAAAGATAAATACCTAACTTAACACATTTAAGGTGTTTTTTCCTCCCTGCCTCCCCCCACCCTTATATTAGATCCACTTGTGACTTCTATTAGACAGTGGACTCTCTGAGCTCTACTGGTCAAATATTTACTGGGCAAAAATTCAAGGACTCAGGACAACTGATTTATTTTAGCATTTTTTTAATACAAAATAAAGAAATAAAAAGAATAAAAGCAGTCCGGGTGGCCTCTAGAGAAGGGTAGCTGTTGTTGCAGGAATCTTGCAAGTTAATGAGAATTCACCCGGGACTCAAGAGCGACCGAGAAGGGAGAAAGGAGGAGACGGGGTGGGAGGGTGGGGGGGGGGGAGGATAAAAACTCTTCCTTTGCAGCTGGCCCTCTCCCTCATTTGTTGCTCCAATAAGCAGTAATTAGGTCCTGAGCTAATGGTGTCAGCTGATCTGCTGTTTTTAGGCTAGACCCAGAGGAATCTCCATGGAAACCCTGCTGGAGTCGTCCCCCCACCTGGATGCTGAGTGCTCCTTTCCGCCACCTGGCTGCCGCCGCGCCCGCTGCTACCTCCTCCTGCCTCTAACCTGCAGCCTGCAGCATGCGCACTGCCCCCGGGATCCCTAAATGGGACAATTCTGCCCGTGACGTCAGCGCCCAGCCGTCTCCACAGAAACTTTTGTCCCATTGGCCAATCAGAGAGCTTGGAAGGGGCCGGGGAGGGGGGGGTGGGAGGAGAGGGGAGTGGGAGGGGTGGGGGTGAGGGGAGAGGCGAGAGGTTTAGTGTGTGGAGCTGCTCGCGCTCCGCCCGGGCTGTCAGTCCCGGCTCCAGCCGCCGCGAGACCTTCCCGGAGACGCGCGCACACACAGCGCACCCCCCGCACACCGCACACCCTCGCTCCCTTGCTCACACACACGCACACACTCAGCCTGGCCGAGCGGGAGCCACTGACCATTTTGCAAGTGCCGGGACCAGCTGCGGCGCAGTGGGTACAAACACTCCGCGTTCCCATTCGGGGCTTTCGTCTTGGAGACGACGACGAGGGGCGAAGGTGGGCTAGGACGCGGACCAGGCGCGGGGCACTGGTCGGGCCGCCTTCCTGGCAGAGCCGCCTCCCGGGACGGGCGCGGGCCTCCGCAGAGAGTAGAATAAAGAGGAGCGGCCGCAATCGCAGCGCGAGGAGGATGGGAACTCCCCTATTTCCAGCTCTGTAACAAACGGGTGGAAATCCTGAATGGAGGAGCCGCTGATTTCATTTGCTTGAGAAAATCGTCCAGAGGAACTCATATTTGGCTACTCTGAGCAGTGGAGGGGTGTCCATGACGTGGCAGGGGGAAAATAGACATACGAAACCTCCTATGTGTACTGCAAACTGTAACCAAGCAAGGGGAAAATAATCTCTCTATTTTAATTTCATGCAAAGGGTTTTAAGCATCTGTATTATAAACTTACTTCTATGCCTTGTACCCAGTTCAGCAGAAACCAGAGAAGTCCTGTCTGGGGACCCCATCATTATCCGGGAGACCCGCCGCCAGCGGCCTGCCTTCGTTTACCCACATCCCCCTGGAACGGATATCTGTTTGGGGTACCACAGTCTTTCCTATAGAACTATGGCCAAATATCCATGAATGTTGCTAATTCTGGGACCTAACTCCTGGAATCTACCTGCAGGGCTGGAATTTAGCCTAACTGCATATGAAGAAATGACATTTTAAACCATTTAAAAAATACCTTAAAAATTTCCTGTGTAGCAGGATTTGATAGGCTTAACAACATGACAGGTAAGAACTTTCTCTCTTTCTAGTCCCCGAACGCCCCACGCCGGGAAGGCTGAAGCGGAACGGGACCCTGGAGGAAGGAGAGCCAGGGGACCTGGGTGCCCTTCGGGGCTCGCAGGCGCTCGGCCCGGCGCTGCTTTCGAGAGCAGCTCAGCCCTCGCTTCCTGGACGGTGGGGCCAGCGGCTGGGGAAGCTTCTGGGGCGCGCGCGGGGAGGCGGCGCAGCGCTGCACCTGCCCTGCCCCGGACACAGCCCCGGGGCGAGGCTCCAGGGACCACCCCAAGTCAATATTGGGATTTTTAATAAACCAAGGAATGGGATTTTAATTATTTAAAACCCAGTTCCTCTGGGCCGGATGCTGTTGGGATGGTCCTAGTCACACAATATTAAAGAGACCCATCACTAAGAGGACGAGAAAAGCGTCCGAGACAAGCGTCCGAGACATCCGTTGCAATTACGAATGAACCAGAGACTTGGTAGCACAGGGCATTGATTGCTGGTGCCCAGCCGGACCCTCCTCCCCTCTCCCCATTCCTCCCCCCACCCCCCACCACCACCCGAGGCAGGCTCCGGCGGCGGCCGGGACCTCGCGTCCCTACATCGTGGCCCGGGCTGCATTTTTCATGAGCCCGGGGTGAACAGGTGCGAAGTGCGCTGGGAGCATCCGGCCGACGGCCGGGAGCGGGGAACATGGAGAGCGAGCGCGACATGTACCGCCAGTTCCAGGACTGGTGCCTCAGGACTTACGGGGACTCAGGCAAGACCAAGACGGTGACCCGTAAAAAATACGAGCGGATCGTCCAGCTCCTCAACGGCTCCGAGTCGAGCTCCACGGACAACGCCAAATTTAAATTCTGGGTCAAATCGAAGGGCTTCCAGCTGGGCCAGCCGGACGAGGTCCGCGGGGGCGGCGGCTGCGCCAAGCAAGTGCTTTACGTGCCGGTCAAGACCACGGTGAGTGACTCGCCTTCCTCTGTTATTTGTCTGCGGGAGCAGCCAGCGGGGAGGGGAGAGAGAGGGGGGAGAAAGGGGGAGCCGTGAGCCACCGTTGGCTCGTGTGCCCCCCACCTTTCTCAACCCCCTCCCCAAGTCGTCCCCACTCGCATTAGCCAGGCGCGTTTCCCCCACGGTGGAGTCTTTGTGGTCCTTTATTTTAAAGCGGCAGCGCACCTCCAGAGCTCGCCGCCCTCCTAGCCTCCGGGCTCCTGAACCCGCTCCTGGAGCTTCCATCCCCGCGTCGGGCGGCCTCCCGCGTCCTCGGGTTGGGCCATTGTCCCATGTCCTTCGCTGGGCGCCTGGCGTGTGTCCCGCTTTCGCCACCGAGCATAAGGGCCACGCAGGAACCCCAGACGCACGCTCTGATAATAGACGATTCTGATCGATCGTCTACAGTGTCTCCTAATTGGCACAAAGCCCGATTGTGGCGCTAGTCGGAGATGTGGGGTTCCCCCCCCCCACCCCCCGGACACTATCAGGTTTTATTGTTAGACCGCCGCCTGGGAGACACCGGGCTATCCCATCGCCTTGATCACTCCCAGAGATCTTGCCACGACTATTTAGATTGTAGATAAGGTCCTGGGGATTCCTCCTCCCCGCCCCCCCCATTCCCTTCCTCACTTCCCCCTTTCACAAATAAAGCCGCAGCTACATGATGAACAACAAAGAGACATGGGTTTCAGCGCAATCAAATGGTGTATGTATTTGTTCCTCGTTCTGGGATAGCTCTAGTCTCATGGCCACAAAGCTCCCAGCCCAGGCGCAGCAAGGTACTGGGCACTGAGAACCCAGTGTATCTCAGCCTCTCAGGGCAGAAGCCTGTGAGGTTGGGGAGCGGCAGCAGCATCAATTTCCTTTTTAAGAAGATGGGAACTGTGGGCTACAAGTAGGATTGCAGATCAGATCCATAAGACCTCTTTCTTCGTCATGCTACGGTGGGTACTCGCCTGGAGTAGGGGTGGGGGAGGGTATTTGGCATCCTTTGCATTTTTGCCTGGCTTTGGGGTTTCTTGAGCATTTGCTCCTTTTCCTAACCCCCCACCCCCACCCCATACTGGCAACTGTTTCCCCGAGCAGTATTCCTGGAGGATGCTAGAAAGGAGATGTCTTGCAAGCTATTCTTCTGTCTCAAACGGAGGTATATTAAATTGGAAATATGTGCATGAAAGGTTTTTCAGAGGACTATTTGGAGGACTCTTTCAGGTTTGGAAAATAGTTAATGGTTTCCCGAGATTAATTAGGGATAGTTGTTTGAAGGAAGTATATTTCTTTTGGAATTTATCTGGAAAATGGGAAAAGGAAATAAAGGTGAAATAGAAACACACATAAAAGTTCTGCTGTTTTGTTTTTTTTTTTAAGTACTGTTGTTGGAATTTTCTAGGAGGTAGATCTATAAACACAGCCTTCTCTTTTAATGTGGCATTGCTAAAGACAATGGTGAGATTACTGTCTTGCTTTACTAAATAATGAGGACTAGATGCCTATGGATTAGAACTGAGGTTTATTTACATCTGGATGAGCCAGAAGTCTGTTGTGGAGAATGAAGTGCTTTGATTCATTTGTATCGGAAGTAACTTAACCTGATTTTTTAAAAATAACTTGTTAGACAAAGTAGATTAGAATTCAGAACATAAGGATGTATTTTCCTTTGGGCACCACTGGGTTAACTGAATAAATAAAATAATCATTTAAGGTATATTTACCTAATTATTATTAAATAATATTTTATATGTTTTTCAAAACAATTGCTAGCTGGGAAGTTTGTTTTTCATTCCTTTTATATTAAAATCAGGTTCCTCTGTTTATCTGTCAGATAGCTTCACTTGTATATATTGGTCCAGTTTATACTTGCAGGGGTTTGGTTACATCCACTATGTGTATAAACAGATGTGCCCTTTTAAAACATTAATTAAAAATTCTAAATAACATAAATTGTGTAACAGCTATAGAGACACTAAGAGAAATATGGATGCCTAGTAATTCAGACCAGAATTCACATGTTCAGATACCCATATTTTCATTCAAAAATTTATGCAGAGTTGTTAAAGAACTATTGCTAAGACATCCATTGTAGAATAACAACTCCAGCGTTAACAATACAGTAACACATGTTTCCCTTTTCAGTAAAGATTCCATATATTTACGGGAGAATATGTAATTCATCAGGTGGTGTTCTTAGATAGTGGTTTCCATGTAGTATTTAAGAGATTTGCTCTTCATTCAAGCCTGTTTTGAAATGTTGAAGAGGTTTTTAATTCATGAACTCTTCTATTGCTCTTTATGAAAATTTTATGCTGCTCCTTACATAGAATTATAGGCTCCGCCTTCCCTGAAAGACAGCCAATCATCATTTCAACAAGTTAAAAAATAAATAAAAGGTTCCCCTTTTATCATGTGTTTCTCCGCATCTCAAATGATCTCTTCCTTAAAAATAAGCTTTTCTTTATAATAGCGGGAGTACAATCCACCAGAAAGACAAGAAACATATTTTTACGTCAAAGGCGTATCTTGGTTGAAATAAAGTACTGTATTTGGTATTTTCAAGCAGACTGAGAATCATTCTAGCTGTCTGAGGTTTGAGGGTTTGCGGCTGGCTCTGCTGTCACTGAGAGAGATTTGCGCCTGACGTTGCAGTGACCCACTGCTGCTGGTAATTAGACATCATTACTACCTTGAAAAGGGACAGAGAGAAGGGAAGAGGACAGGCTGGGGCTAATTAACTGCTGGTGTTTAATGAAAGAAAGGGAGACTGATAGCAACTGGGAGGTCGTAGCAGAACAGAGTAGACACACCACATAGACTTAATTGAAACAGACTATCTTCCAGTTTGAAAGAAGCTTGGTTCTACCTCTTATTTTCTTAAAACGACAGCGGTAGGGTTACAAATACTCTTTCCCCTAAAATCTGAATTTAATTGATGATAAAATCAAGAAAGTGACAACTGAACTTAAAACGAAAATGTAGAATACTAGAAAAGATAAACATGCCCCTTAATATTTGTCCTGGCCGTGCCTAAAGCTGAGGGGACATATCTCTCACTGTTTAAATGACTCTGTGGCTGAGCAGATACTGTTTGGTCACCGAGCAACAACATCCCGCAACTCAGCCATTTTAGGTCTGGAGTAGGATCTGCCTGTGCGCCTGCATGCACACGCACGCACGTGTGTATACACACATGTGCGGTTTGTTGAGCATCACATCTAAGTTTTGTTCACAATACCACCATTATTTTTATGTGTTCTCTCATTAAAGATGTCAGAAACTTTAAAGGATGAAGTAATGAATAACTTAAAACAGTTCTGAAAAAGATACAGATGTCTGATGTTGATTATAAGAAATGTTTCATCAGTGATCATTTTAAATTAACATCACTATGTTTACTCTCTTTTACATTTTTAATAGTTTCAGTTTAGTTTGTTTTTAGAAGCTTTTCCTCCTGATTGGCATTTTGCTTTTGGCCACAATTAGTTGAAACATCACACTTGTGATTCAAACTACCAAAACACATTATATATACCACTTGATATTATGAAAGGTAAACTTAGGAAATAACCAGAAAAATCATTAAACCTTTGTAGTAGTATTAGATTAATGCATTACTGTGTATTTTTTAAAGGCCCACTGCACTGTACAAAACATTAGGAAATTTGGCAAACTCACGTTTTTGTTTTTCAGTCTTAAGCAAACAAGGCAATGAATATCCAATTATGTGAGTAATGCTTTTCTTGACCTGTATATGTAGGAATGGACATTTAGGTCCAATTTTTGCCTTTTGTGTATTTCTTCTTTATATGTATTCCACCAGGGAACATAAAATGAATTTTCATCCAGAAAGGAAAATATATTATCTTTAGTTATATCTCTTAAAAATGATGATTTATTCAGTTGTGCAATCTGTAGCCTCAGATTTCATATTGTTCTTGCTGTGTATACTAATTGATTACTCTATAGTGATTAGAATGAATATTCATGGACTGGTTTATAAACAGTTACTGTTTTTTTAGTTCTCTGACTATGGTTTTGGTTACAAATTTCTCTCTGCTCTATCAAGAGTGAAGGAAATAATGTCTCATAAAGAGTCTCTATACATTTCTACAGGGCCTAACTTCATGCCTGAGGCACATACCATGTATATTAGGCCATGATCTGAAATTTGCTACAGAAATTCCAGAAAAACAAAACTGAGGAACCATGCTAGCCACACATCAGGACACGTTATATCTCTGACCACAGGCAAATCATGATAATAGTAATTAAGATGTAAACGAAGTTTTGCTTATCTCTTATACTTTCTTTTTTTTTTAAAGATTTTATTTATTTATTTGACAGAGAGAGACACAGCGAGAGGGGGAACACAAGCAGGGGGAGTGGGAGAAGCAGGCTTCCCGCAGAGCAGGGAGCCCGATGCAGGGCTCGATCCCAGGACCCTGGGATCATGACCTGAGCCAAAGGCAGACGCTTAACGACTGAGCCACCCAGACGCCCCTCTCCTATACTTTCAAGACGGGCATTGCTGCAGATAACCAATGCATTTTTTCCCCCTCTTCATTGAGGTATTTTGAAGAGCTCTGTAATATAGGTCTTTGGGGATCAAACAGATCCCAAGTATGAGTCTCAGCAACGTGGCTTATAAGCGGACTTTAGTGGTTCCTTGAGAATTGTTGTGAGGAATAACTCATCTATGGCAAAACCCTAGTACAGGGCCAATTACAGCTGTCAAGAATAGTGGATATATCCTTACAAGGGGCTGATATGGCCTGAGTATTTAGGGACAAGGGGCTTGTAGAGATAACTCCCCTGAATTTATGGAGGAAATCAGACCCTGTTAATATATGAAGACTAGCCCACACATTTCCTAAGATACCAGTTCTTGATTTTTCCATTGGTTCTTCCTTGTTTTGTTAATAAGCATACTGGGGGGCAGGCAGGGCAAGATTCAGCACTCATTTATATTACATCAATACACCTCCTGAACCAGCTGAGATCCTGCTTCTCAAGATTTTACACTCGAGACTTTGTGCATAGGATAAAGGAAATATCAAGAAGCAAATACAGGGATGTAGCAGCAGAACTTCTGAGAGTTCCAATCCCATGTCAAGACTATAAAGATCTCACTAATAGCTGTTGTATTTGCTAAGACTTCTTATAACTAACTGGGAATGATTAAAGTGAATCTGCAAAGTTTTAGGTTACATTTGTTTTGATAGTCCTGGGATAACAGGATAAAATAAACTTCATGGACAGCATAGATGGCAGGAAACATGACATAGTGGGCAGGTACAGATTCTAGAGCAAGATTTGAATCCTGGATTTGCCATTTACAATAACTGTAAGTAAGGGGAAATTTCTTAACTAAAGACACAGTTTCCTCTTTGTAAATGCCACTAATTAATACTTGCCTAACTAGTTTGGATAAGAAGAAGAATTCATAAGTATATAGTGTATGTAGTATCTGTCTGGCATGTAGTAAATGCTAAAAAACATAGAAGCTGTTCTAAGTATTATTAAGAAAACAAGGATACCATGATGTAATTATAATTAGGTATATGTTATAAACTCAAGATCAAGCTGCCACAAGGAGTTAAAATACATCTTTATGAATATGTATGTTATTCAGATATTTATTTTTTAGAAAATAAAAATGACTATTTTGTAAAAGTGATATATTTTCATTATTTAAAAAAATCTAAGTGAAAAGGAAAGAAATTTTGTTATATTAAATCCCCCATCCAAATTTAACCACCATTAGCTAATTATGAGCATCATTATAGATGTCTGTCTAAACATACATACCAAAACAAGATTAGATATAGTGATTGATTGATATAATGATTGATATGGACAGGAAGAAATAATTTTCCAAAACTGGGATGGTAATTATATGCTAATTTAAGTAAGAAGCATAAAACATAATATTATCAAAATGAAACAAAAGAAACAGAAAAACATGCAATTCAAAAAATTGCTAATAGATAAATACTTCTCAGAGGTATTTATTCCTGAAGTTAATAGAAAAGATTAAGAAAAACATTAAGAGATTGAATTACATTCATTTTTTTTTTCAACTACAGATTTCAGTTTCATTCTTATCATTGACTTTCTCCAAAGGTAGATGAGGAACAAGCCTATTTCACTTCTTCTCACTGTGTTGTACTCCCTGCTTATGTTAGGTTTATTATAATTGTATATTTTATTGTGTTATGTTCATTATATCATCTTATATACTATAATTGTTTCTATTGTCAAGGTTTTATAATGGTATATAATTTGGTTCTCGGGACTGTTTTTCTTTTGGTGTATTTAAATGCTTATACATTCTTCTACCTGTTTTTTTTTTTTTTTTTCTGAATTCTTTGATTTGATTCACCCCTTGGCTACAATTCCTGGTCATTTTTTTTCTAAAGAAAGATTATGTGTTCCATTCTTTGAGGTTTGTATGCAATTAAAAATATTTGTCCTTAGCCTTCATAACTAAAGAACAACTTAACTAGGTGTAATTTCTTTATTTTCCTCTTTCTACCAGAACATTGTTGATAGTGTGGTTGCTCTGTAGAATTCTGAGGCAAACCTGTTTTTCCAAATTTCATGGATTGTTTGCTTCTTTATCCTTGAAATGAAATAATGTCACTGAGATATGTTTTGAATTCCTTTTCTCACTGAGTAATTGCATTTATGTCCGTGGCTTCAGTTGTGACTATGTTATGGCGACTTAATGCCTGTTTTGTGAGGTTCACATCTGTATTTTACAGTTTCTACTGGACGTTTCTACCAGGATATCCCAAAGCACCTCAAACTGAACATAACCCAAAATGACTATTTCTTCTCTCCATTTCTTCATCCTGGGTCTTCCCAGCTGACACCTTTTTTTTTTTCTTTTGTATTGTCATTTTTAATAATTATACTGAAATATATCCTAGTATGAGACTGAATCCAGCTAAGCATTAAAACAGTGAACCAAATGAAATATTTGGTTCTCAGAATAAATGACTGTTCATAGATCATTTATTATAATTTCAGGGTGGCAAACAGAAATTAAAATGATTTGAAACTATGTAATATTTTGAAAGACTTGGAGAAAGTTATTAGCACTATACATTGGAAGAGGAACAGGAAAAAAAAAGGTAAATTCAATACAATTTTATAAGTAGAATTTCCATAAGCTAATACAGTAAAGTTTTATGAAAAAGGAACATTGACTGATTGGCCTTTCTATTTTATTACTGAGTGTAACATTTAACATTACATTGTGAATTTAGAGAACAGCAGAAACATGACAAATAGTACATTTTCTCCACTTAAAAAATTACCTGTATTTCTTTCCTTTGTTTAGAAATTGAAAACACTAAAATAATAGCTTGTCCATGAATCATCCAACAGGCACTCTGAAAAATTTAGAGGCTCTTCTTTACAATAATAGTCCTGGGAATATATGCCTTTCTTTCCCTGCTCCCTATCTACATTTCATAAGAGTCATTTTGCCATTTATGTCCATTATTTGGTGTACAGCATATGCTACTTTACAAAAATAGTACTGAATAAATGAAAGCATGAATTTATGTTGTAATCTCTATTCTTTAAGGATTATCTTTTTAAAAATTGAATTATAATTGACAGATAATATTGTATTAGTTTCAGATACACAACAAAATGATCTGATATTTATGTACATTATAAAATGAACACCACAATGTCTAGTTACCATCTGTCAATATATAAAGTTGTTACAGTATTATTGACTGTATCCCCTATGCTGTATGTTACATTCCCATGTATTATTTATTTTATAATTGGAAAATTGTACCTCTTAATCCCCTTGTTCTTTTTGTCCATCTCCCTATCTCCCTCTCCTCTGCCTACCATCAGTTTTTTTCTGTATTTGAGTCTATTTCTGTTTTGTTTCTTCATCAGTTTCTTGGGTTCCACACATAAGTGAAGTCATATAGTATTTGTCTTTTTCTGTCTGATGTATTTCACTTAGCATAATATCTTCTAGGTCTGTCCATGTAGATGCAAAAGGCAAGATTTATTCTTTATGAGTTATATTACACACACACACACACACACACACACACACACACACACACACCCCACATCTTCTTTACCCATTTATCTATCAGTGGGCAGTCAAGTTGCTTCCATACCTTGGCTATTGTAGATAATGCTAATGCTGCAATGAACATGGGGGGCATATATCTTTTCAAATTAGTGTTTGGGTTTTTTTTTTTTTTTTGATAAAGTGGAATTGCTAGATTCTATGGTATTTCTATTTTTAATTTTTTGAGGAACATCCATACTCTTTTCCATTGTGGGTGCACCAACTGACATTTCTACCAACAGCACATGAGGGTTCCCATTTCTCCACATCCTTGACAACACTTGTTATTTCTTGTTTTTTGACATTAGCCATTCCAACAGGTGTGAGGTGATATTTCATTGTGGTTTTGATTTATTAGTTCCCTGATGATTTTTTTAAAGTATTTTATTTATTTGAGGGGGGGAGGGCAGAGGGAGAGAGAGAGAGAAACAGACTCTTCTTTGACCAGGGAGCCCAAACGCGGGGCTCAATCCTAGGACCCTGAGATCATGATCTTAGCCGAAGGCAGACGTTTAACCAACTGAGCCACCCAGGCTCCCCTCCCTGATGATTTTTAATTGGATTTTGTTTTTTTTATATTGAGTTTTGTCAACTCCATATATTTTAGATGTCAACTGGTTATCAGATATGTCATTTGCAAATATCTTTTCCCATTCATTAGATTGCCTTTTTGTCTTGTTGATGGTTTCCTTTGCTGTTGAAAGGCTTTTTAGTTTGATATAGTCTCATTTGTTTATTTTTCTGTTGTAAAAAGTAAATGTCAGAGAGCTTACTGACTTTGTTTTCTTCTAGCAGTTTTCTGATTTCAGGTCTTATATTTAAGTCTTTAATCCATTTTGAATTTATTCCTGTGGATGGTGTAAGAAAGTGGTCCACTTTCATTCTTTTGCATGTGGCTGTCCAGTTCTCCCAACACCATTTATTGAAGAGACAGTCTTTTCCCTGTTGTATATTCTTGTCTCCTTTGTTGTAGATTAATTGACCATATAAGCATGGATTCCTTTCTGGGCTTTCAATCCTGTTCCAATGATCTGTGTGTCTTGTTTTGGTGCCAGTGTCATCTGTTTGGATGATTGTAGTTTTGCAGTATAGTTTCAAATCCAGGAGAGTGATACCTCCAGCCTGCTTTCTTTTTCTCAAGATTGCTTTAGCTCTTCAGTCTTTCCTGGTTCCAAACAAATTTTAGGACTATTTATTTTAGTTTTTTGAAAAAGGCCATTGGTATTTTGATAAGGATTGCTTTGAATCTGTAGATTTCTTTGGGTAGTATGGACATCTTAATAATATTAATTCTTTCAATCCATGAGCGTGGAATATCCTTTCATTTGTCTGTGTCATCTTCAATTCATTTTACTGATGTCTTGTAGTTTTCAGAATACAGATCTTTCACCTCTTTGGGTTAAATTTATTTGTAGGTATTTTCCTCTTTTTGATGCAATTGTAAATGGGATTGTTATCTTAATCTCTTTCTGTTTGTTATTAGTGTATAGAAACACAACAGATTTCTCTATATGGATTTTTTTATCCTGCACTGTTCTGAATTCATTTATTAGTTATAATTGTTTTGGGGTGGAAGCTTTAGGGTTTCCAGTATATAGTACCATGTCATCTACAAATATTGACAGTTTTACTTCTTTTTTTTTCTCATTTGGATGTCTTTTATTTATTTTTCTCACCTAATTACTATGGCTAGGACTTCCAGTACTATGTTGAATAAAAGTGGTGAGGGTGGGCATTCTTTTCTTGTTCCTGATCGTAGAGGAAAAGCTTTTAGCTTTTCACCATTGAGTATGTTTTTAGCTGTGTGTTTGTCAAATATGAGCTTTATTATGTTGAGGTATATTCCCTCCTTACCTACTTTGTTGAGAATTTTTATCATAAATGGATGTTGAATTTTGACAAATGCTTTTTTTGCATCTTTGAGATAATCATATGATTTTTATCCTTCATTTTGTTAATATGGTATATCACGTTGATTGATTTGCAGGTTTGAACTATCCTGGCATCCCTGGAATAAATCCCATTTGATCATGGTATATGATCCTTTAAATGTATTGTTGGATTTGGTTTGCTAGTAGTTTGTTGAAGATTTTTGTGTCTATCCTCATCAGGAATATTGGCCTATAATTTTCTTTTTTGTAGTGTCTGTCTGGTTTGTATAACAGGGTAATGCTGGCCTTTTAGAATGAGCTTGCAAGCATTCCTTCCTCTTTTATTTTTTTGGAGTTTGACAAGGATAGGTATTAGCTCTTCTTTAAGTGTTTGGTAGAATTCACCTCTGAAGCTCTCTGGTCCTGGACTTCTGTTCTTTGGGAGTTTTATGATTACTGATTCAATTTCATTACAAGTAACCAGTCTGTGGAGAGATTTTCTTTTTTTTTTTTTTTTAAGATTTTTATTTATTTATTGAGAGAGAGAAAGAATGATAGAGAGAGACCATGAGAGGGAGGAGGGTCAGAGGGACAAGCAGACTCCCCGCTGAGCAGGGAGCCCCATGTGGGACTCAATCCTGGGACTCCAGGATCATGACCTGAGCCGAAGGCAGTCGCTTAACCAACTGAGCCACCCAGGCGCCCCGAGATTTTCTATTTCTATTTCTTCACTGATTCATCTTGAAGAAGTGTATGTTTCTAGGCATTTATTAATTTCTTCTGGGTTTTCCAATTTTTTGTTGTATAATTATTCATAGTAGTCGTTTTTATAATTCTTTGTATTTCTGTGGTATTTGTTGTAACTCCTCCCTTTCATTTCTGATTTTATTTGGTCCCTCTCTTTTTTTCTTGATGAGTCTTACTGTATGTTTATTAATTTGATTATCTTTTCTTATTTTTTAAAAATTTCCTTTTTCCGTGGATGGCAACACAATTTGCCCATCTATCCAAGGCAAAAATCCTTATGACATTTTTGATTTCCCCCTTTTCTTCCCCTTTATGGTCAACACTCAATGGAATACTGTTTGTATTCTATGAACTTAATATGTCTGGAATCCATCATATTCTTACCATACCATACTAAGCAACATGACCATTGCATGACAATTTCGTAATTTTCCCAAAAGCTTTGAAGGAGGGGATTTGATTTCCACTGCTTGAAGATGCATCTTTGGTGCTCAGTATTAATGCAATAAATGAAAAACTTCCCAGCCTGACATCACATGATAGGCCCTTCTTATTAACCACCATACAATAGCTATATATATCGGGAAATCTTTTTTTCACAAAATGTAATTAATTAATTTAAATTATTGTAAAAAACACATAATATAAAGTTAATCATCTTAACCATTTTTAAATGTACAGTTGAATAGTATTAAGTATAGACATATTGTTATACGATAGATGTCCAGAACCTTTTTATATTGCAAAACTGAAACTGTACCCATTAAAAAACAATTTTCACCCTTTCCCCTTTTCCTCCAGTCCCTGGTAACCACCATTGTACTTTCTGTTTCTATGTATATGACTACATTAGATACCTCATATAACTGGAGTCCTATAGTATTTGACTTCTTGTGATTGACTTATTTCAGTTAGCATAATGTCTTCCAGATTCATCCATGGTATAGTGTAGGACATAATTTCCTTCCTTTTTTAAGGCTAAATAATATACCATTATATGTATGTACTACATTTTGTTTATCTACTCATCTGTTGATGGACCTTTGGGTTCCTTCAGCCTCCTGGCTATTGTAAATAGTGCTGCTATGAACATGGGTGTGCAAATATTCCTCAAGACCCTCGTTTCAGTTCATACACACACACACACACACACACACACACACACACACACACAAGTGGGATTGCTGGATTAGTTCTATTTTTAGTTTTTTTGAGGAACTGCTATGCTATTTTCCAAAGCAGTTGCACCATTTTATAGTGCGACCAACAGTGCACACAAGAGTAAGCACTCTTTAAGAAACTGGTGCCTTTGCTCCTCATCTTGCCCTCTTCAATGAACATACTTCTTCCTAAGGCAATTGCAAGTATTGAATATAACAAAGTTAGTAACAATACTAATGCCTTAAATTTATCAAGTTCTTACTAGAGGTTAAAGATTGGGCTAATCACTTTAAAGGAAAGATCCCCTTTAATGTTCAAAACAGTCCTATGGTTATTAATGCTTTTTATTACACACTTGAGGAAATTGTGGTTTAAGTTAAGGTGACTTTCTGAAGGCACAGAACTTCAGAGTGTTAGAGTTCAGATGGAAACCATTTCAGTTGGATTCCAAAGTCCTCAATTTGATCTCCAGACTTTTAAAATAACACACTCCAATTGTTAACAAAAATGAACATGAAATTATATATATATAAAATATATATAATAAATTAATAGATATACTACTGTATTAATAATTAACACATTTTTTTAAATATTCAAAAATATAAACATACAGAGCTGAGATTAAAATACATATAAATTTTAATATTTTCTTCTTCACCTCAGTAGGTCATCTCATACATTCTCTGGGATGTGCATATACCAGTTGGAGATAATTACTCTAATCCATAGTACAATTTTGCCTCACAGTAGAACATTGTGTTTAAGACCTTACACTTCAGCTAAAATATCACTTTTTTATTAAAGAGGGTGTACTCTGTACTCAACCAACACAACATTAAAATAGTATCTTAGCTCTACAAACCCTTGACATCCATAAAACAATGATATGTTTGATGTTGATATGACGGGAGATGTTGATATCAAAGGCATATTCAGGGGGTGGTGCACAGTCAAGAATAGCTGAAGTATAGGGTATGGTGAAAGGTGAAGTTGGAAAAGTAGGCTGGGGCTAAAAGTGTGGGAGGCCTCCTTTGCCATGTTAAAATGTTTGGACTTCATTCCGTAGGGAATGACAGCTACCAAAAGTGTTTGAACAGGGATGTCATTATTTAGGTCTTACAGGTAGAGACTTGATGTCTCATAGTGGTTTATATTGCAGAATATAAATCAGATGAGTAAACTAGAAGCTAAACAGTTCCTTTAACTCAATATATTGTTTGAAATATTATAATTACAGATATTACAGAAGCATTAAATTCAAATTATCAAGCAGTAAATCAATAAAATTCAGTAGCTTGATGTTATAATTGAATTATGTATGTTTGAATCATGCTGTATAAATCTCAGACTTTAAGCCCAATAAAATGTTAAAAATAGAATTTATGAAACTTAAGAATAAATTTAAAGTCTCTTAAAAGGAGTATGAATCAAGTCATCTTACAATAAACAGGTTTTCTGTTTGTCGTTTTTGGAGTTGAGGAGAAATGATTGTTGATCTTTTAGTTGTTACTATATCCACAATTACAAAGACTTCCCAGAGAAATCCTTCTAAAAACCCAAGTGGAGAATTCTATATAGAACACCCCTTATTCAAGGGGTGCCTGGCTGGCTCAGTCGATAGAGCGTGCAGCTCTTGATCTCAGAGTAATGAGTTCAAGCCCGATGTAGGGTGTAGAGGTTACTTAAAAATAAAAATCTTAAAAAAAAAAAACAAACTTATTCAATCACAGGCCTTTTCAAAGTCAAGTTAGTGTTTCAAATATTTATTAAAACATGAAGTTTATGCTTTAAAGCAGTGTTTTAAATCTTGCTCATACTTCTTTGATTTTATACCCACATGTCTGTCTCTACCACTGAGAGTCTTCCCGTGATCCTTCGATTTTTGTGCACTGTGGTAGGCAGGATTCTAAGATGACTCCCAAATGACCTTCACACTTGTTTAATTCCCCCCTTTTTGTGTGGGGTAGAACCTGTGAATATGATGAGTTATCCCTCCCACAATTTTGTTATGTTTTATGGTGCTGTTGACTTTAAGAAAGAGGGCTCTTTTAGGTAGGTCTGACTTAATCACATTAGCCTGTTAAAAGCAGAGAGTTTTTTTCATTGGCTCACAGCAGAAGACATAGAGTTTCAAAGCCTTAGATGGAGGGGGCCATGTGGTTAAGAGCTGACAGCAACCTCTAGGAGCTAAGAGCATGCTTTGCCAACAGCTAGGAAAACAACAGGGACTTAAGTCCTATAACCACAAGAGAATGAATTCTGCCAACAACCAAAGAAAGCTTGGAAGGGGATCGTTCTCTATTGAGCTTCCAAATGAGAATGTAGCTGGCTAACACGTGTTTCAGCTTTATGAGGATCTGAGCAGAGGACCCAGTTAAAATGTGCTGGGCTTCTGACCCACAGGAATTGTGAGATAGTAAGCTTGTAAAGTTGTAAGCCACCTAATTTGCAGTTACACAGCAAAAGAAAACTGATACATAGGTCTTTGGTGCAAATTTCCTGAAAATCATGTGCACAATCAAAACAAGTCAATTTTTTAAAAAGCATATTTGACTATGTGGTTTAAGATACAGCTGGGAATAATGTAAATATTCTTCCCACCTAATGCCTAATGTATTGCCTTTTTTATAGTTTTTGATGAGATGGTCCTTAATTTAGTAATTTAGTAAAATATAAAATTTCTAACAGATCATTTGAAATATTTAATTATGGCTTGTATTGGGAGTATATATATATTATATATGAATATATATGCATATATAACTTTGATTTTTCTCTTAATGTCTTTATTTTTAAATGATTTTTATTTCATTATATTTCATCTATTTCCTAAATAGAATACAAGGTAGCTTACTGTTTTAGGCTTTTTGTGGGAGGATGAAGACAGAAGAGTATACATATCAAGAGATTATTATTATTTACATAGTTATGTTGAAGTATTTTTGAAAACAATACAGAGAAGATAAAATATAATCATTTTTTAGGAATAATCATTCTGTAATTTTATTTTTAAATAATTATTTTAATATAATAAGCATTTTTAAAAAGATGTGCCTAACATTTAGGGGCTAGAATATAGAAAATAACATCTATAGGTAGATCTTTTTCTGTTAAAATCTTAGCAGGTACTGGGAATATTTTCTCTTCTCTGTGTTGAGAAGGGAAAATCTTTGTTTTGATTTTCTTCCTTTCTATCTATCTGGCATTTATTCAATAGGCTCTTATGTTCCACTCTTCCTAATTTTAATCAAGTATTCATTTGTGGTAGTTTTTCTCACAGTTACAGATTTTCTCACTGTTTACGGCTGTTAGAAAACTGTGAGATTGAGAAGGAGATTCAAAAGATAAGTTCAGTAACTTGGAAATTTAATTTTGGTAGTAAAAAGTAATAACCTGTCTTATAGGCAGAGAGCTGGTGTTTTTGTTATTTGTGGTTATTTGTTTTCAGGGAATATTACTTGAATATTTGTGTCTTATCATTACGTATAAAGGGAGCAGTCATTGAAATAAGATTGGCAAATATTTTTGAAGTTTTCTTCTCTGGTGGGGTACCAAGATGGGGGGGGGAGGGGCTGCGGTTCAGGCAAGGATGCTTACATTTGGACCTAACTGCACTTGCCAGATGGCTGCAGGGCTTTAGGGGTTTAATCTAGAGACCTGGGGCAAAGCTAGGTGGCATATATGAGGATCTAATGTCTAGCTTGGTCATATTAGCATCCTGCTCTAACCAATTGACCTAATTAGATGAGATTTTCAAATCTAATATCACAGGTTTGTTTGAATTTTAGATGTGGGTCATTGTTCTCTTAGTAGTCTCTGTTTACATGCTCTTTGGTGTTTATCTGAGGTCAAGAAGGAGTTTTGCTATATTTGTTTTAATTAATCTTTCTTCATAAAAGCTACCATTATAAAATAATTCATTTGATGATTTGTTTGGTCTCACTAATTTGGAATATGTTAATTTAAAATTAGCATTAATTTGAACAGGGGTAGGATGACATTTACCTTGAACTACCTATTAAAGGAGGATTTCATAATTAATAAGATAGCAGAGGGGGTATGCTTATCTACTATAATGAGTAAAAACTTTTTCTTAAACCATCTCTATCCTCATATAAACAATTCATAGGTCCATTCCATTATAAATGGATCTCTACTTAATAAAGAAGGTATTATGAATAAATACCCGTTAGCTAATTTGCATTACTCTGTTGTTGATACATAGAGTATAATAGTAATATGTTCCCTAGAATTTCCAAATAAGGGAAATAAGATCACCCTCTAGAATTTAAACTTTAAAATCAACACAGTTAGTTAATATGTGAAATTCAAAGTCACTTCAAAGTGACAGAATGGCTATTAAACTGTGAGACTAGATGGTATTTTGCTTGAAAATATAATAAAAGATCTCTTAATAGAGCCTCACTAGCTAGTGAATTAACCAAAACTCTTTCTTCCATCTATAACGTACTGATTCCCAGGGTGTGAACAAACTTGTTTATGTAGCCTACCCAGTAGTTACTTGCACTTTGTGCCCATAAAATTGAGTTATATGCATATTATTGGTTATGTTTTTCCCACATTCTTTTTTTGCTAGTTTCATTTGTTTTAATTATACTATTTGAATATTTTATAAACTGGTAGAATACAATAACTTAAATTTGGTGCTGTGTAAAGTCTAAAAATAAATGTGAATTGTTAAAAACAACTGGGAAAATAAGAAAAAATAAGAAATTTTAGGTTTCTGCACTGCCTAAATTACAAGTAATGACTAACTTCTCATTCTACTTTAACTGAAATTTGAAGTCATAGACAATGCATTTTTGAGGGCTTATACCCTTGGAATGTCAATTAGTAGTCCCGTACTTAAAGAAGAGATCATTGTTCTAGCACTAAAGTTTAGCAAGTAAGTATGAATGAGCATATATTAAATGAAAAAAATTGATATTTAGGTGTGTATGTGTCATCTTCTGTGTCTTTCAAATTTAACATTTTTTGTATACTGAGCTTCACAATGGCTAAAGAGCTTTATGTATTATAGAAAGAAAGTTATAGGTTGTGTTTGTTTAGCCATAGAAATATGAGTTAAAGATGCACATCTTGGTGATGCTAATAATATACTGTCATGATGACAGAAGCACTCAGTGTTTCCTGAAGACATATCCTTATTATGCACAAAAATGTTTCCATCCAGATGAGCCTACTGCCATAACTTAATCACTTGGTATTATATCCTCATTCAATCCAAGTTTAACAAGCCACTTTTGAATTATTTGGGTTTCCATGTGGCTTGACTAAAGAGAGAGACTGCACTGGTTGAACTGTTGTCAATGTTGGAAATGTTGAAGTTATGTTTTTCAGTATAAGTTATGTAGCTTTAGGCTTTATACTAAAATCTCTTGTGAGTTTGGGTTGAATTCAGAGTCTCTATGTCTAATCAGTTTATATACACTGATGAGATCTCCAAAAAAATAATAGGGAGCTTAAGAAGGGGAGGGGATAACAGATGCTAGAAAGACAACAAAATGGTGTCCACCATAATCTGACTTACTTAGAACTCTTCCTTCTAAGCAGTCATTCCTCTTGGTTCCCAGTTTCCTTGACTTTCTGGTTGTTCTCTTCCGAACTGATTATTTTCTAAAATTTATGACTGGCATACTTTTTAGAGTTATAACATTAGTTTAATATAAGTTTGAATTGTGCTTTTTCATTTAAAATTACTATCATTAACGTTTTCCCAATGTTACTAATCTTGATGATTATTTTTATGGCTTCACAAATACCTGCTCAAACATCTCTACCATGATTTTCTTTACCATTTCCATATGATGTGTCACCTTATTTTTTCTGTTTTAAGCTTCCCTTCCCACTGGATTATGATAATTACTTTTTTATTTTAAAAATATGTTTGTGTGTGTGTGGGTTTGTGTGTTAGAATTTATTTTTTGGACTTCATTGAAGGATTTTACATGAATCTTCTTAGATTCCAAGAGATTTTTGAATCTTATTCCTGTGATCTAGCTCAGACATCTCTTATTTTAATGTGCTCACTAGTTACCTGGGGAGTTTGTTAAAACGAATCAGGGATCTAGGTCAGGGCAGGACTCATGATTTTTTGTTTCTAAAAAGCTACCATATGGGCTTCCAGTGCTTGCCAAAATAGCATAAACATTACGGACTATCGTTTCCACTGGTTACACTAAAAACTCTGGAGACAATATAAAACACAACTACTTGAGAACTCTGAAAAACAAACAGTAAAGGGGATGGAAGTCAACAACAAGCACAGTAGTACAAGGGGTGGGTGTCCTTGTTGGTTTTTTCCTTCTGTTTTATCTCTCGGATTTAACTGAAGGTTAGTCTCAGTCATGGAATTGCATGCCGAGAGCAGACAATACAAATTCTGACGGTAACTTCTGCCCAGAAGATCAGAAAAAAGGGCCCCTACCATCTAGAGAATGTCGGGGAATCACTTTTTTTCCTCTCATTGTCATTGAAAGCCCTTCCACTGAGGCAGTGCTCTAAGAGAGGGACCTAAAACTCTGAGTGGAAAACCTATCTCTTTGGCCAGAAGAACAAGGTAAAAAGGCCCTGTGGTCCAAAGAGGGTGTGTGAGATCCCATTACTACTTTCTCTCTCCCTGTTTTCCTGATGCATTTTTGTGAAGATGGACCAGTCTCATGGAATTGTGTGAAGTGCAAAAGGCTAGAGGAATCAGAAAAAAAGGGGATTTAGGGGAATAACATAATGTGAGCAAAATACCAGAGAAGAGATACCCTAAATCCTTGTGTGAATTGAATTCATTGTCAAGCTTTGAATGTAAAGCACATATGCAAAGCACCATGACCAAGTCTTTGAGAACTGAGGTATGATATAAACCACTGTCCAAGGCCCAGATGAGCCCCTGAGCTGCCCATGTGCAGAGTAGACCCAAGGAAGCAGAGCAAAATTTGAAAAATGAACTGATGTTGGCATCACTGTTGCAAAGGAAATGTTAATAGGAAAAATCAACATGCCAACTCTGAGTTGAGCTAGATGTTGGAATTAAATTTAAAGAAATTTAAAGCAGCTATTATAACTTCGCTCTGTTCAGGAAATGCGAACACTCTTGAATGGAAAAATAGACATTCTCAGCAGAGGAAGAAGAGCTACAAAAAAAGAATAAAATGCCAATCTTTGAACTGAAAAAAATATAGTAAGTGATAAAAATTCACTGGGTGGGTTCAAGAGTAGAATGGGGAGGGCAGATGAAAGAGTCAGTGAATAGAAATCATCCTGTCTGAAAAACAAAGTAGAAAAAGTTTGAAAAAAAAAAACAAAACACAGCCCTTGAGGGATCTGTGGATCAATATAAAAAAAAGCTAACGTTTGTGCTAATGAAATCATAGAAGAAAAGAAAGAAATTGATATAGGAAAAAAAAGTTGGAAAAATTATGGCTGAAATTTTCCCAGGTTTGGTGACAGACCAATTTAAGATGCTTTCGTGAGACCCAAACAAGATAAGCTCAAAAAAATTATCATAGAACACATAATAATGCAACTGCTGAGAGAAAACAGTCCTGAAAGCAGCCATGGAAGAACAACACATTATATGTGGGTAAATAGTAATTTAAATGATTGCAGACTTCTCATTAGAAACCATGAAGGGTTCGAGACAACAGTATAATTTTTTAAGTGTTGAGAGAAAAGGATTGTATATCCAGTGAAAATGTCCTTCAGGAAAGGTGAAGGGAAGACATTCTCAGATGAAGAAAAACTACGAATTATTTTACAGTAGACTTGCTCTAAAATAAACGCTAAAGGATATTCTTGAGGATGAAGAGGAATGATACTAGAAGATTTAAAGCTTCAGTAATAAAGAAAGAATGCCAGACATAGTAAACAGACTATTTTTCATTATCTAAATTCTTTAAAATATGTATGACCATTGAAAGCAAAAATTAGAGCATTGTTTGGTGGGATTTTAAGTCTATGTAAATATCATGCATGTAACCATATATAACACATAAAAGATGCTCTCTGACCACAAAAGATTTAAAGTACAAATCAATATGAGAACGTTATGTGGTAATTCCCCAAGTATTTAAAGATTAAACAATGTACTTTCAAATGATCTATGAGTGAAGAGGAAATTCCAAAGGGAATTGGACAATTCCAAAGGGAATTGAACTGAATAAAAATGATAATGCAACATCAAAATTTATGGGATGCCCCTAAAACAAGGCTTTGGGGAAGATTTGTCATAGTAAATACTTAACATTACAAAAGATGAAATGTCTCAAATCAATAATCTCAGCTTGCACCTAAGGAACTAGAAAAAGAAGAGCAAATGAAACCCAGTGAAAGCAGAGACTTAATTTTAGTTAATTCCTGATGATCTCAGTAAGTCTTAAGTACCCTTTACCTGAGGTTCTAAGGATTAAGGATAATTCATAGTGTCACAGCCTCAGAGTGCAGAGGTAAATGGGTCTTGGTTATCAGCTGATGGTGATGGCATCTACTGAGATGTACATTTTCTCATTCATTTTGCTCCTACCATTTAGATTGGTGAGGTGGTACACCTTGCTTCTGAATATATGGAATATGTATGTATGGGACCCTCTTAACATATTTAGGTGTCCTTCTTGATATCATGGGATGAATTCACCTACTCTCCTCTGAGACTGTCTCAAACTAATATGCGTTCAAGGCTACTTCTCAGGAACTCATGAGTATATAGGTTATATTTTGTTCTTTCCATGTCTTTCTCCACCCACTGAGAGAATTGTTACCTTATTGGAAGTGTGAAAACTGTTTATTACTTCATCAGTATTCATTCAGATAATTTTTGTGTGGCATAAACATTATATGATGAGCTCTCCAGGCTTTAGGTTCATGAAGCTCAAAAGCTCAAGCTTTTACAACTCCAAGTAAATCTCTGAAATTTAAAATGCAAGACTTGAATGTTTGTAAACAGTGTGTGCCATCATAACAACCTTTCCCTAGGGCAGCGATGATGGAATTCCCTGGCAACCTGGTTTGGGAACAAGGCCAGAATACACATAGAAATGCAAATGGAAGAAATCCATTAACACTTCAAAAATTCTCCCAACATATGTGAAATGAGGAGAATAAATGATATTTATTTTACCTGGGGATTGGAATGATTAAATGAGTCAATACATATGATTCATGTGTCAGTTTTGGACAACTAAGAGTTTAAATATAAATTTTTCCTTTTTTAGTTGAAAATAGAGCTACCATATGATCCAGCAATTGCACTACTGGGTATTTACCCCAAAGATACAAAAGTAGGGATCCCAAAAGGTACGTGCACCCCAATGTTTATAGCAGCAATGTCCACAATAGCCAAACTGTGGAAAGAGCCAAGATGTCCATCGACAGATGAATGGATAAAGAAGATGTGGTATATATATACAATGGAATATTATGCAGCCATCAAAAGGAATGAGATCTTGCCATTTGCAACGACGTGGATGGAACTGGAGGGTATTATGCTGAGCGAAATAAGTCAAACAGAGAAAGACATGTATCATATGACCTCACTGATATGAGGAATTCTTAATCTCAGGAAACAAACTGAGGGTTGCTGGAGTGGTGGGGGGTGGGAGGGATGGGGTGACTGGGTGATAGACACTGGGGAGGGTATGTGCTCTGGTAAGTGCTGTGAATTGTGCAAGACTGTTGAATCTCAGATCTGTACCTCTGAAACAAATAATGCAATATATGTTAAGGAAAAAAAAAAAGAAGATAGCAGGAGGGGAGGAATGAAGGGGGGGAAATCGGAGGGGGAGACAAACCATGAGAGACAATGGACTCTGAGAAACAAACTGAGGGTTCTAGAGGGGAGGGGGGTGGGAGGATGGGTTAGCCTAGTGATGGGTATTGAGGAGGGCACGCTCTGCATGGAGCACTGGGTGTTATGCACAAACAATGAATCATGGAACACTACATCTAAAACTAATGATGTAATGTATGGGGATTAACATAACAATAAAAAAATTTTAAAAAAAATTTTTCCTTTTTTTTTTAGTCATTGTCATTTCTTCCTTTTCCTCAATAAATACAACTGGTATAAATGTATGAATTCTGAAGTATCCTCCATGTGTAAAGAGGATGTGAAGCTATCTTAGAGTTTATTCAATTATTTACAAAACAATTCAGAAAAATAATATGCTTGGAGAGAGGCTCAGGCCCATAGTACTAGAGTAGAACACAACTGGCCAAGTGAAGAGTAGGGACTTAATTTTCCTTCACCCATTGTTTTCTTACCCATTATCCAGCATGGATTTCAGCCAAAGACCATTTTAAAAGTCTTTTCATATAAACCAAATGATTACTTTGAAATACAGTATATTTAAAGTTATAAAACTTCAGAATATTGAAATAAGGAATGATATAAGACAAGTATTATAAAAAGCTTTATTGTAAAGATTGTCTTAGGGACCAGTGGATTAAAAAAATGCTTACAAACTAATTACTGGCTGAGATTATTTGTGTTCAAAGGTCTGGAACTCACTGTCAAAATGTACAGATTCTCCCCTTACTGCAGCAACTATATAGAACAATTAGATGATGGGAGGAATATCATGTATGCAATCATGGATCAATAGGGTGTTATAGCTGTGTATTTTGTATGCACATATTCAGGTTTGTCGAGAACTGTTTTAAAGGCAAATAGCACTTTTTTTTTTAAGATTTTATTTGTTTATTTGACAGAGAGAGACACAGCGAGAGAGGGAACACAAGCAGGGGGAGCGGGAGAGGGAGAAGCAGGCTTCCCGCGGAGCAGGGAGCCTGATGCGGGGCTCGATCCCAGGACTCTGGGATCATGACCTGAGCTGAAGGCAGATGCTTAATGACTGAGCCACCCAGGCGCCCCTTAAAGGCAAATAGCACTTTTAATGATTCAGAACTCTACAGCAGATACCAGATGAGGTAGTATGGAGTGAGCAGAGGCGTATCCTGTCTATGATGCCTTATCAGTGCTTGGCACATTGTGTTCATTTTTCAAACAAGTAGAAGTTTGTTTTTCTCTCATTCAACAACAGGCCGTAGATAGGTTGCTTTGGGATGATGTAGCAGAGCCCCGGTGTCTTAAAGGACCAAGGCTCCTTCTGTTTTCCTATTTGCCATCTTTACTATGTAGCATTCATCCTCACTTGCTGGCTCAGCTCTAGTTCTGGTAGCCATGCTGCTTTCCAGACAGAACATTGTGTGTGTGTGTGTGTGTGACAGAGAGAGAGAGACAGAGACAGAGACAGAGAGAGGATAGAGAGACGGTTCCAACTCTCTAATCGCCCTTTGTTGAGTTGAAATTTTTATTGAGGTAATTGTAGATTCACATGCGGGTTATAAAATATTACAGAGCGAGGGCGCCTGGGTGGCTCAGTTGATTAAGTAACTGCCTTCGGCTCAGGTCATGATCCTGGAGTCCCGGGATCGAGTCCCGCATCGGGCTCCCTGCTCAGCTGGGGGGTCTGCTTCTCCCTCTGACCCTCTGCCCTCTCGTGCTCTCTGTCTCTCATTCTCTCTCAAATAAATAAATAAAATCTTTAAAAAAAAAATATTACAGAGTGATCCTTTGTACCCACCGCTTCCCACCAATGATTAACATTTTGCAAAATTATAGTATAATATCACAGCCAAGGTAATTATATTGATTCAATCCTCTAATCTTAGATTTCCCCAGTTTTACCTTGTATTTATTTGTGTGTGTGTGTATTAAATTCTACACAACTTAATTATTTGTGTGTGGGTTTGTATCCAGTACCATACTCAAGATACTGGAACAGTTTTAACAACACAAGGATCCCTTAATCTACACTTTTATAACTACACCCACCTCCCTCTTGCCCTTTTCCTTATGACCCCAACCTTAACCCTTGGCAATCACTGATCTACATTATATTTCTAAAACTTATAATTTCACAGTGAAATTATATAGTATATAACCTTTTGGGACTGACTTTTTTTTTCATTGAGTGTGATTCCCTGGAGTCAAGTGTTATATGTATCAATAGTTTGTATTTTTTGTTGCTAAGTAGTACTCCATGGTATAGATGTTACACTATTTTTTTAATCATTAATCTGTTGAAGGATATTTGGTCGTATTTCAGTTTGGGGCTGTTACACATAAGCTGCTATAAATATTTGTGTACAGGTTTTTGTGTGGACATAAGTTTTCATTTTTCTGGGATAAATATCCAAGTGTGCAACTGATGTGTTAGAGAATAATTGCATGTTTGCTTTGTTAAACTGCCAAACTGTGTTCCAGGATGTCTGTATCATTTTACTTTCCTACCAGCTATGTATGTATAACTTTCCTATCCTATCCAATTTTTAATGTTATGGTAATAATAACTTATGTCAGTTACAACATAAAGAAAGTCATACTTTCTCTTTGAGCAATTCTTTAGTGTATGAAAGTAACTGTCACTGATACAACCATAGGGAGGTATCACTGTGACATTTTCTCAGACACTTTTTATTTTGGAAAAGTCACTGATATTTACTAAGTTCATTCCTCTTGAGCATCACTATCTATTACCTAGAGGGCTGTAATTCACTTTCTTTGAAAAGTTTCCTAGTAGTGCTCTCCTATATAGTCAAGGTTAGAGAAATTGACATGTGTAAATACCTAGCCAGCAACTATCTTCTTAAAGTGGAAGCTATAAAAGCAAATACTTTCAGTGCTAATGTTTATAGACAAATGAAGGATGCAATTTTTAACTTTAGGACAAAGATACTGAAGTGAACAATCTATATAATGATAAATTATGTAACCATGAAATTTAACTAAGTAGGATTTGCCAAAATTTGACTCTCAAGCGTATCTTAACAGCACCAACACTCATATTAATCTTACTATCCCTAGAATTCAGGGTGGTGTCTACCTCATAGTAGCTACATGATAAATATTTAATTAAAGAATAAAATTGTGGCAAAGGTAGGGTTTCGATCTTTTTTTAGGTCAATACAAGTTGAAATCAACTTTGTTGGTCTTAAATCTCTAATTCATGGTTACTCCCAGGACAAATAGAATTTAATAATATTGTTTACTTTTCTTTTTTTAATGCTCCAAAAAAAGTAAAATAAGCAAATACATTTATTGACAATAAAAAGGTATTCACACAAATCCAGGTAATGAGAAATATTTCCATATGGATTAAAGGCAGAACTAGATGAGAGGAGAGGTAGTTTCTTTTTTGACCAGAACAACATTAGTATAGAATGTTGGTATTCTCATGACACAGAATATAAGATTTGCATTTATGATATAGATATATTTAAATTGTAGGTTTAAATTAAACATTTACAACTATTTTTAAAATGTAATTCTGGCCTTGAAAGAATTTTGAAAAACTCCAGAAGATTGTTATTGAACTAAAAACCCAGATGAAAGTTTTTGAATTCAGAAATTTACTGGATATGGCCTAATGTTCTCTTGGGTCAGCTAACGGGTACCAACCACTGTGAAAGAAAGGCACAGTATTTTATGTCTAAAAGACAAAGGATGCTGAGGGAAAGTATTAATGCTGTACAATCCTTAGATGTGATTATTTTGCTTTTCTGTTTCTTGGGATCTCTAATTCCTACCCTTAATTCATGGTAACATTAATGGTAGTTTAGAGCATGAACTCTAAAAGTAGGTAACTGCCTGGGTCTGATTTCCAGCTCTTCACAAATTAGCTGTGTGACTTTTGTCCAGTTACTTAATATCTCTGTGCCTCACTTTATTCATCTATAAACTGAAGATGATGCTTACCTCATAGGATTTTTATGAAGATTAAATGAGTTAATATTTGTAAAACAGAGAAATGCCTTGTATGTATTGTGTGTTATCGAATAATGGCTAAGTAAAACTTCTGTGTTTAGAAATGATAATGAAAAAGCTGACAGAGTATCACTTTCTTTTCTCTCTTTATATGTATGTCTGTCTGTCTCTATTTCTCTTCTTTGTCTTTTTTTCTCTCTCAATCTCTAATCATACAAAACATTAACCCTCTATCTAGGTTGAAACTTAGAAGGGACACGTATTATTAAAGTTAATTTGTCCAAGATAAATGTGAACCTTTTTTTTTTTTTTATTAACAACTGATCTTCGGTTCTGGAATTTCCTCTATACCATAAGGAACTCTTCTGTTGGTTAGGAATGTTCTGGAAAAAAAAAATTCCCTTATGGAATTTTCTTGTCACATAGAACTCTCATATTGAATACTTTCACTGAATTAGCCAGTTTATTTGTTCTAACAATTTTTTTTTTATTTCTCTCAACTGATCAGCTCTCTCCTATTGGCCGCTGACCTTTGGTACTATGGTGGCATGGGCTAATTTCTGACCTGAATGGATTAGGATCCATTGTGTGTAACACATCAATATATTGCTTTCTCAAAGAGGTTCATAGAGACTTTTTCCTTTCATAGATTAGTAAATTAAAAAAAATTTAAACATGAGACCACAACAAATTTACCAAATTTTTGTTTTTCCATATAAGGATATAAGAACACTGAAACAAAAGAAAACCTCTGTCACCTGTTATATCAACATTTTATAAAATAGTAGACATTTTAACCTAAAAAACAACAACACAACAACAACAGCAGCAACAACAACAAGGAAACAAGGAGGGATTTAATCTGAGAGTCAAAAATAGCTCACTAAATTGAGTAAGTTTAACTTAGTGAAAAACTCACTCAATTTTTACTTTATTATTTCTCCTTGAATAGTGGGAACTACATCACAGATTAGCACCAGAACTGAGACAAGCCCATCTCCTTCTGGATACATATTTTGTTTGATTTGTTTTTAAGGATCTATTGGTTATAGAAGAAACACCAGTGAAGTGCTATCAAATCAACATGGCTCTGTGCTCCAATTTATAAAATGGTGAAAGCCATGACTCAAAATGAAGTTTCTAGAGAGCTCTTCTTCACAGTAGTCTTTTTTCTTTCTGTTCCTTCTGTGATGAAAAGTAACACATTAATTTTCCTGTCAACTCTTATTTTGCTTACTGCTCTGATGACACTCAGTAGATTATGCCAAGGGATGGAAGACAACAATTACTAAAATTGTTAAAAATGGGAGAAAAAGCAGAGATTATATAAGGAAAGGTGCCCTTTCCCCCCAATTTAAGATGCGGCTGCTCTTATTGTTGGAATCCATTTACGTGAATAGGCTGGAAGGTATTGGTTGATACCAGCCACCATTTGCATTGTGTATTTACAGCTAGCCCCCTCCTCCCTCTCCAGCTTGTACCAATTTGATGTGAAATTATTTTTAAATGCATAGTTAAATAAAAGTTTATTTTTATTTATTGGCTTTTTGGTTATAAGAAAACTTCTCACCTCCTAGAGTTAACTGATGTCACTGATTTTTTTTTTTTTTTAACCTTATGCCATATTAAAGAATTTTCCAGGGCACCTGGGTGGCTCAGTCAGTTAAGCGTCCAACTCTTGATTTTGGCTCAGGTCATGATCTCAGGGTCCTGGGATTGTGCCCTGCATCGGGCTCCATTCTCAGCGGGGAGTCTGCTTGAGGATTCTCTCTCTCCCTCTGCTCCTCCCTCTGCACTCTCTTTCTCTCTCTCTCTCCCAGAATATTAAAGTCTTCTCTTCTGCAACCCAATCATTAACCTATGCCACTTATTTCTACACTTGTGTCATTATAGCTGCAAGTATAAGTTTATAGAATTTTGAAGAATTCATCTTCTTTTGTTCTGTGAAAGTGTTATGCAGTTTATATGGTTTGGTTTAGTAGAGAATAGTAGTAGAAACTACATTTAATATTATGGATACAGAGGGCGCCTGGGTGGCTCAGTTGTTAAGCGTCTGCCTTCGGCTCAGGTCATGATCCCAGGGTCCTGGGATCGAGTCCTGCATCGGGCTCCCTGCTTGGCAGGAAGCCTGCTTCTCCCTCTCCCACTCCCCCTGCTTGTGTTCCTGCTCTCGCTATCTCTCTCTCTCTCTCTGTCAAATAAATAAATAAAATCTTTTAAAAAAAATATTACGAATACAGAGATAAATAAGTCTAGAATTTTTTCCCGGTAAGGAGCTAAATTGTTTTGTGTGGAGAGGTAAACCTGATTATGTTTTAAATTCTTTTTAGAACATTCTTACCCTTCAAATGAAATTTGAAACTATCATCTTATTTTAACCAGATTTCATCTACTTAAAAGTAGCTATAGTTAAGCTACAGGTTAGCACTTTTTCAGCTGTCTGTGGCCAGGAGATAGGAACCTGGGCCCACCTAAGCTTGGAAGTTGGAATCAAAGACCCCTCATAAAGCTGAAATCAAAGAATTTCATTTTCAGTGAAGGGTGTACAAGGATATAATAAGGGAACTTCTCTGTCTCAGGCATGGGTCTGGAAAGGAAAGAAAGTTTCTCATGAGAATTTATAACCATAGACCCCACATGTCTGTTGGTTTGGGTTCACATCTCCCATGGCACTGTGGTCTTAGAGATCCCAAGCTAAGAAATTAATATAAGTGAATCAGAGTTGCTTGCACTGACGGTGACTGGCAGAAGCTTTCTCTGAAATGGTGTACTTTCAACTCAGTCTTCCCAGGATTCCAGCTGAGAAAACTCAACTGTACCTGAATGTGCCAAAATTGTAAAGTATAAAACAAACACCCATAAGTAAGAGTCAGCAGAAATCTTAAAGAGAAGAATTAGACCTCCAAGAACTTAGGATATTAGAATTACTATGTACAGCATGTATGAGGAAAATGTTTTAAATGCCTCTCAAAACATTGAATCAAAATCTAAGAATGAAATGAAATATGTATATAAAAAAAGACAGGAAGATGTTCAAAAGAACCAGATACTTCTAAAAATGAAAAAAAAAAATCATCAAAATCTGTACTAGTTTCTGGAGGCTAGAAGTCCCCAGTGAAGGTTTCAGCAGGGTTGATTCCTTCTGAGGGCTGGAAGGGAGATTTTCCCCTCACCCCTGCTGGTTGGCTGACAGCCATTGATCCTTAGCTGTGGCAGCTCAGCCACTTCACAGAATGGCGTTCTCCCCCTGCCAACAGAGAAGTTAAACAGTGCATGAGACAGAATTTAATAGTGAATTTGTGAACTGAAAGATAAATCTGGGTAAATTTCTTCAGATTTAGGAGACGGCAATAGTGATAAAAAGTAGGAAAGACAGGTTAGGACACAGAGGAGAATGTGAAGGTAAAAAATACATTCAATTACGTTCCATAAGCACAACATAGAAAATAAGGGAAAGGAGGGGCGCCTGGGTGGCTCAGTCGTTGGGCGTCTGCCTTCGGGTCAGCTCGTCCCAGGGTCCTGGGATCGAGCCCTGCATCGGGCTCCCTGCTATGTGAGAAGCCTGCTTCTCCCTCTCCCACTCCCCCTGCTTGTGTTCCCTCTCTCGCTGTGTCTCTCTCTGTCAAATAAATAAATAAAATCTTTTAAAAAAATTAAAAAAATTAAAAAAAATAAGGGAAAGGAGATTTTCAAATATATATTTGGCTAGAATTACCAAGAGGCTTTGAAAGAGATGAACCCACAAATTCAGGAAAGATACAAAATATCAAACAGGATAAATACAAAAGAAATCCATAACTAGACCTATAATAGTGACGTATGAAACCATAGGCAAGAAGAAAAACTTTAAAAGCAGACAGAATAAAAATGATTTAAGAACGATTTATTTAGGAATGATTAGATAAACAGATAGCTTTCTTCTCAAGATCAGTGGAAACCCAAATGACTTCAAAATACTGAGAAGAAAAAGAAGGTGTAATGAGACATTTTCATATGAGAGACTTTGCCATTAATAGACTCTCACCCAAGAAATTTTGATATGATATGATATGTTTAAAGACAAAGCAATACAGAGATCTCAAAAGGAATAATCAGAATGTCAGAGGAAATGGTGAACATAAAAATGAGAAAACATGAAGGCATAGTAAATATTATGAAATGATATTAATATGTGATACACGGAAATAAAAAAAGTGGTAGCAAAATTCTGGACAAAAATAACATTTTAAATGAAAGATGACTGAGATTTAAAGCAATTTAAGCTTGTATTGAATAAAAGGAGGGCTGAAATATTACTTAGTTTGGACTTAATTAGATATGCATTTAAAAAGTTATAATCACTACAAGAGTAGAAATTAATGTTCAGTTTGTTAGAGAAAAGTGAAATACGAAAAATAACTTCAGTGCATTGTAAAAATCATATAAAGGAAGAAAAAAACATGTGAAGGAAAAAGAATAGCACAAAATGAAACTCAGAATTGAATTCAAATATATCATTAATACAGTAAAATAAATGAACTAAACTTTTTGGTTAAAAAGGAAAAATGGGCATGTTAGAGTAAAAAAAATCTATGTCCATCTAATACCATTTTTACAAGGGGTACACCAAATTATAAAGTTATAGGTTAAAATGAAAATATGGCAACAAATATTAACACAGCAGGGGGATGTCTATTTATACCAGACTAAATAGAATTTCATTATTCATAACAATGTTGTTAAACATAAACATAAACATAATTCTAAACTTGTATGCTACTAATAGTGAAATCTTTATTACATATATATAAGCCAAATTTGACAGAATTACATGGAGTAACTGACAAAGCCAACAGTTGGAAGTTTATTGTGTATCTCTCATTTAATTTTTGTCTGATTTGACTGTCCTTTACTAAAGAATACAAGATTTAATTCAACAGTAAATAGACTTGATCTAATGAAAATATATTTAGCTTCTATGTAGGAGTTATAACATTCACATCATTCTTTTTTTTTTTTTTTTAAAGATTTTTATTTATTTATTTAACAGAGATAGAGAGAGAGCACAAGTAGGCAGAGCGGCAGACAGAAGGAGAGGGAGGAGAAGCAGGCTCTCCACCGAGCAGGGAGCCCGATGCGGGGCTCGATCACAGGACCCCGGGATCATGACCTGAGCCGAAGGCAGCCGCTTAACCGACTGAGCCACCCAGGCGCCCCCATTCACATCATTCTTAAGAATATACAAATTATTTGTAAAATTTGCATATGCATTATAGTGTAGGAACAGGTATCAGTAAATTTCTAAAGCTCTGATTCATATATGCCATTTTGAAAAAATTAAGCTAAAAATTAAAAGTGAATTACTAAAAAATATAATTGGAGATTTTAAAACTCCCTTTTAAATAACTCATGCATCAAAGAAAAACTCAAAGTTGAAATTAGAAAATATTTTAAGCTAAATGATTAAAAAAATTATGTCAGAAATTTTGTGATGCACCCAAATTGGTATTTGTCACTTCTTTTTTTTTTTTTTTTAAAGATTTTATTTATTTATTTGAGAGAGAGAATGAGACAGAGAGAGAGGGCATGAGATGGGGGAGGATCAGAGGGAGAAGCAGACTCCCTGCCGAGCAGGGAGCCTGATGCAGGACTCGATCCCGGGACTCCAGGATCATGACCTGAGCCGAAGGCAGTCGCCTAACCAACTGAGCCACCCAGGCGCCCAAGGTATTTGTCACTTCTAATGTTTCTCTTTATATAGAATGCAGAAAGTGGAAAATCAATGAGATATCATGTTCAATTTGAGAAGTTAGGAAAATGATTTAAGGGAAATAAGCAATGAAAGAACAGAAACTAATAAATATTTTCAGAATTTTTAGAAGATTTTTTCCACGGACTTTTGGCTTGCATGCTTTTTTAAAAAAAATTTTTAAAGATTTATTTATTTATCTGACAGAGAGAGAGAGAGTAGGGGGAGGGGCAGAAGGAGAGGGAGAGAGAGAATCTGGAGCAGAGATCACTGCCTGAGCGGAAACCAGGAGTCTGAGGCTTAACCCACTGCGCCACCCAGGCATCCTTGGCCTGCATGCTTTCTGATGAGAAATTCACAATAATTCTTTGGGGTTTGATGAGCTCTTGACTCTTAATTTTTTTAAATTTTATTTATATATTTGAAAGAAAGAGAGCCCTGGGGGGGAGGAGCAGAGGGAGAGGGAGAAGCAGACTCCCTGATGAGCAGGGATCCTCGGGTGGGGCTTGATCCCAGGACCCCGAGATCATGACCTGAGCCAAAATCAGACGCTTAACTGACTGAGCCACCTAGGTGCCCCCCTTAAATTTTTTTGTTTTGTGTGGAAGTTTATGTCTTTCACCAAATTTGAGAAGTTTTTGCCCATGATATCTTCAAATCCTCTGTCTTCCTTCTGGGACTCCAGTTACCCATATGATAGAACTTTTGATATTTTTCCGTGAATCTTTGAAGCTGTGCTCATTTTTTTCAATTTGTTTCCTGTCTGTCCAGATCAGGTGATTCCTAATCTATCTTTATTCATGTCCTTAAAATACTGATACTCTCTCATCCAGAAAAGCCTTTTCATATGGTGTTCCCCCTCCTAGGAACTCAAACCACACTCCCATAGCCCCTTTCACCTACTTACCTATTATGCAACCTTCAGGTCTCATCTCAAACGATGCCTTTTTCAGGATTCTGTCTCATTCAATTCCTTCCTAGCACTTATTTCACTTTATGATAATACATGTGCTAGGGTGATTAATTAAAGCTTGCTAGTCCCATGAGATAAGTTTCATGAAACAGGCAGAATATGTTTCCCCCCACTATTGTATAGCCCCGGCACAAAGCAAGCACACGATAAATGTTGAGTGAAAACTTAGGGCTTTGCTCTTTTATAGTATTATCAACTCCCACACATGTTTATTGTCAACAAGTCAAATATTAATTTGCCTATTTCTGACCTCACCTTGCTGAACTATAAAATGAGGGGATTGGATTAGATAAACTTGTGAATCTGTTCAACTCTGAAATGCCATTTGTCACCTACTCTTGGTTTAAAAGGATAAACTTATGAGAAAAAGAAAAAAGATCATAGTTTCCAGGTTTCTTTCCATTTTCTTAATTGTTAAGGCACAATGAAATGGAATAGTGTATTGCCTATCCCTGAAACTTGCTTAATTCCCATGTTACATGCTGTAATTTTATATGAGTTAATACTCTGTTGTATTGTTTTCTCCATCCTAGTAATGGATCTGCACAAATTCATTATTACATTCTCCACTCAAAAAAACAACAGAACTCAAAACCTTAGTAGTCTCTAAGGACATTTGAGAGACTGCAAGGCAGCAGAAATCCATCTCCAAAAGCTCTAAAATATCTGCCTATCGATTTAAAGAATGTTATCAGAAACACCTAAAGAGTTATACAATGTTTGTACCATATATAACTAAACTACAATCATTCAATGTAGAGGAAATATTCGTTTGTTAAATATTATTTTCTTTCTTAAACCTTTAAGTGTGGCTTCTCTACATGGAGGAAGGCAAAAGTAAATGGAAAATAAGTTAAATTATTGAAAGGGAAAAGTCCCTTCCTGTCAGATTCTGGAAATGCTGAATAATCTTTCCATTGCATGAAAATTTGCTGCAAATTCATACGTTTTGCAGTTAACAAAGTGTGAATAAATCTCCGAAATGTTTGCTTGAGGGCCCTCAAATCCCTGCTGTGAACATCTAATCAAAATTCATGTTCTACAAATCTTCTTCGACTTATGTCCTGATAAACCCATCGTAAATTGAAAATATCATAAGTCAAAAATGCATTTAATACACCTAACCTACCCAACCTCATAGCTTAGCCTAGCCGACTTTAAATGTGCTCGAAACATTTACATTAGCCTACAGTTGGGCAGAATCATCTAACACAAAGCCTATTTTATAATAAGGGTGTTGAATATCTCATGTAATTTATTGAATACTGTATTGAAAGTGAAAAACAGAATAGTTGTCTGGGTACAGAAGAATTGTAGGTGTATCGGTTGTTTACCTGGTGATGGTGTGGCTGATTGGGAACCACAGCTCACTGCCACGTTCAACATCACAAGAGAGGGTCTTAGGGCATATCGCTAGGCCAGGAAGGGCTCAAAATTCAAAATTTAAAGTCTGGTTTCTACTGAATGCCTATCACTTTTGCACCATTGTGAAGTTGAAAAATTGTAAGTCGAATCTTTGTAAGCTGGGGCCTCTCCTGACAATAGTTCTGTAATGTCAATTTTGCTTCTAGAATAGGCCGTTTATTTTTGGATGAATGATATTGTGGGATAAAACCACTTTGTGATTGTGACACTGCACAGCTTAAAATGTTGTGAATATGTGTGGTCTTCCAGTCTCAAATGGCTCTGGTCAGCAATTTCATACTTGGATTGTGTGAAGTTTTCATACTTGGATTAAAATAAGATAATAGAGTCTTTGTAATCTAGTTGACTGTCCTCAGAATTGCCATGAGAGAAACTATGTGCACACATTTTAGCAGCCACCTCCACCTAGCTTAAAATTTCATAAACCAGATACAGTAGTACGGATACCTTTCTCTGGATCCTCAAAGGATATGATGGAAACAATATCTTCAGCGTGGACATTTCTGAAGAGAATCTGTTATTTAAAAAATTAATGCATTTTTTTCAAACATATGAAGAAAGAAGTGTATGCATCTAATCTCTTTCTCTTTCCCTCTCTCTCTCTCTTTTTTTTTTTTTTTGGTCAGAAAATAAGAATTACCTTTCTTTGTACTTTATTACCTTTATTGTATCTTCATGAATATATCTATTTCTTGCATGGTCATCTACAGTTATCTAATTTTTTTAAATGAGAATGTTGGGTAGAGATTAGTTTGGAGGGTGGAAAAATGGATTCTTTATATACTGGGAGGGATTTTTTTTAAAATAAAAGATTGACCCACTTGTGCATCAGATGCTGACATCATGATATTTCACCTTCCTGAAGCAATGCTAGTAAAGAATTCCAGACAAGATGACACTTATTAAGGTCTCAGATATCTTGATCACTGCTAGTGGAAGACAAAATGCATATAATCACATGTAAAACTGGCATAATTGGCCTCAATGCAATGGCCAGATGAAAGCTTATTTTGGCGCACATAGTTGTTAGAGTAAAATAGCATTCTTTTTGAGAAAACTAACATTTGTTTTACAAACACTGAGACTTAAAGGAAAACATGGCAGAATGATTTTAAAAGGTCACCCTCCATCAATACATACATACAATTTACCCAAACTAAGTTTGGTTTTTCATTATTTCGCACTGATAGAATCATCAAGATTTGCAACTTCTGTTTAACTTAGCTACTTGGGTTTCTATGTTGAGAAATATTCATTTTGTTATTTGTGACTCATCCTTAGATTATCTTTTATTAATTTCAATTTTGAGAAAGTGATTAGAAAGAGCATATATAGGTAATGCCACTTGTCAGTGATAAAATCCATAAAATGCACATTTGAGAAAAATGTGGTCATGCTTCAGTGTTTCATGAAAACTATTTCAATAATTTCTGATAAAGTGTCATTTTCAATTTTATTTGTAAATGATTTAACACAAGGCTGTAATTACAAGATTCTGGTAAGCCATTTGAAAATCCCTTTTCACTGAAACTTTCATCAACTTGAATTAATTGGGTTAGAGTCCCATTAAAGATCTCTATGTTAAATCTTAGCTCTTTAAAGATATTTACATTCAGGTGAGTAGTTTTTATATTAATTACATGCAAAAATGCTCTACAGTCCTATCATCAAAAACCTGCTGAAGATGAGAGAGCCAACATAGTAGCTCTTGGAAAATAAGGTGAAACAAAATGTGTGACATATTTTAATGTTCGAATTTTGAACAAAGGCATTTAGGGATGCTGGAAATGGTTACATTTTTTGACCAACTAACTTATAAGAGAAATACATAAGTCCAATGAAACATATTTGCTGCTTTTTTTCTTTCCTCCTCCTCCTTCTTCTTCCTTTTTTTTTTTTTTTTTTTTTTTTTTTTACTAAAACAGTAAATTTCAAAGAGCTACAAACCTGTGGCAGCTATTTGTTTTTGTAAAGACCATCAGAGGCTTCTGAATCCTTTTAGGTAAAAATGTAGCCAAGAGTCAAAAGGTTTAATATACAACTAGATACAGTGGAAAGATGTACATATGATCTCTTGGCACATTAAAATAAGCAGCATTTTCCTTACACAGGCTGGTAATTGCAGGAGAAAAGTACACACATAGGGTAGTGTGTGTGTGTGTGTGTGTGCGCACACGTGAGTTTGCAAGAAAGAGAGAGGAGGGGATACGTAGGTAGATGAATTTTGAACAATGTAGGGTAAATTAGACATATCTAGAGATGTGGCAGACTTTAGATAATCTTCGTGACTCCTGTCTCTCTCCGGCCCTTCTCTGCTTAACCCATGTAAAGGTTGAATATGCTTATATACTTGCTTTCCCAGTTTCCCCTGTGGCTAGGGCATTGGAATATAAACTCATTCTGGCCAGCAGAACCTAAGGGCAAGTCTTTTGTAAGGCTTCAAGAAAGTTAATTGTTCATAAATAAAGGAGATGAAAAGAATAAAATACCCTTCTTTGCTGGGTGTGGCGGTGCATACACATGAAGCCTGGGACTTGTGAAGCCTTCTTGCAATCATAAGAGAGAGCTGACATGGGGAGGATGACAGGACCCTGAAGGAAGATACTTACTTGGGTCATAATGATCCTGCTGGCTTAGAACCAAATCTAAAACAACAAACACTACCTCTGGAAATTTTTGTGTACAAAATATTAAATATATAAGTATTTTTAAGGTGGCCATTCCATTGACTATAGCAAAATCATCTTCACTGACACGTGATCAGTTATCTCATGTATATATACATACATATATATGATGTGTGTGTATATGATGTGCATATATGTGTGTATTTTTTTCAGTATCATGTAACTCACTTTTCCAATCATTTAGACAAGTCAGAATAAGGAAAGTGAACTTGGTTGCTGCTTTTCAACAGACAATATGTTCTAAAACAATGAGGTTATTAGAAGTGGGTGGAGATACCCTCGTTTTTATGGAATTTTCCTACTTTATCACATAGGCAGGGCCTTCTAAAACTGTGTGCCACAATTACAGAGCCATCTCATTAGGAAAATACAGCTAAAGTTGGGTTCTTGTTTCTGTATTGTGATTTCAAGCTGAAGTTTATTAGCATCTTCAGGGATTTTTGAGCATTATCTTTATATAACTTTTAATAACATGAGATACTTATGATTCAGGGGACCCCAGTGGGTTTCTTTGGCTCAGTTAGAATAGTTTTGTAATTTCATGTGAAACTGTTTTGCATTGTATACCAGACCTATGTATAGAACACCATTTATAATTGCTTTAAAAGACAAAGTAATTGCCCTAATGTACTGATCTGAATAATACCAGAGTACTTTTTTTGAGTGGGAAGTATACAATTGTAATAACATATAAAAGAAGCTTAAAATCATTGTCAAAATATAGCTTTTTGTGTATTTAAATAAAAATATTCTTTAAGTTTTAAGCTATCACAACCTAAAATTCCATTCAGTATTTTTGTATTTAACACCGTCTTTGGAATCTTTCCTTGACTGTTCCACTTAGTTTCGCAAGGAGGATTAAAAGACTGTGATTCAGTATAAACTGATAAATCCTAAAATCTTACTAACAATTCGGGATGACTGGGTGGCTCAGCTGGTTAAACGTCTGCCTTCGGCTCAGGTCATGATTCCGGGGTCCTGGGATCCAGTCCAGCATTGGGCTCCTTGCTCAGCGGGGAACCTGCTTCTCCCCCTGCTTGTGCTCTTTCTCTCTCTGACAAATAAATAAATAAAATATTTAAAAAACAAAAAATCTTACCAACAATTCAAAGCACACATTTTACTCATAGTGACTGGGTAATTCTACCTTCATTTACAAAGGACAGCACATTCATTCATATAAATATTGAAGATATAAACATAATAGAATTTTACTGAATTTATAGTTAGTTGACAATTATTTATAGAAAAGCATTTGGGAGATCTATAAAATCATATATATAAATGATTTGTCCAGTTTTATTACATTTTAAGAGACTATTTTAATTTATATTGCAAGCTTTTATTTGCATATGATCTGTTACAGATGGCCTTTAGCCATCCTTATCAAGAGATAAGCATTCTCAGCTCTTGTAAATTATGGTGAATGAATATCAATCAATCTGTTTTGCCTCTTTATATAGACTATAATTCCAGACGGAAGCTTGCTGCTTATAAATCTGAATTCTTGCCAAAACAGAGATGTTGAAATTCAAATTCATTTGGATATTATCTGTATGCAATGGATCATATATATGTATATATTTTTTCTCTATTACTTAAATTGTAACTAAAAAACTCCACAATCATCCAGTGTGTAGTTAGGAGAGGAAACCTGATAAGGTCATAGCAACAAGCAAAAACATGCTTAAAAATGTATCTCTAAGTCCAAATGTCAATGTGAGTCTTCTGGATTCAAATATCTCACAGCCATATGGAAATTAAAATATTTATTTGCAAATGAGGAATGGAAAGAAAGTATTTTGAAGTTGGTTTAAAGGAGTTTAGCTTTAATCTTTTCAGGACTGATTTATTTCTAAACTAGAATAACATTAATTTAAAATATACCAAATGACATATCCTGAAACATTTTATTAGATATAGGAGGAAAAACTTACATGTATATAATAAAAATCATTAACTTTATCATTTATCATCATGATTCTGCTCACCAACATATTGTTTGTTTTGGAATAGTGCCTAGTATATAGTAAACACTCAATAAATGTTTGCTGAATGAATTAACTTTGAAAGTCAAATTGTCAATTGTCATTATTTTTTTTAAAGATTTTATTTATTTATTTGACAGAGAGCAAGAGAGCACAAGCAGGAGAAACAGTAGAGGGAGAGGGAGAAGCAGGCTCCCCGCTGAGCAGGGACCCCCCCCAATGGGGGGGCTCAATCCCAGGACCCTGGGATCATGACCTGAACTGAAGGCAGATGCTTAACCATCTGAGCCACCCAGACGCCCCTCAAATTGTCATTATTTAAGATTTTGGGAGGTCGTTGATAGGAGTTAGCATATTGGAAATATAGTTCATTTTCCCTTTAATCTCTCTCAGGCTATGCAAGCAAACAACAAAGCAGTAACAGTAGTACAGTAAGGCCATGTACCTTGGGCTCACAGACCTATTTCATAAGAAAGAATATCATCTGTGAACAAATATACCAATAAAGATTTACAAATATACAAAATTACTACAATTCCAACAATGACTGATTCTGGTATTACAACTTAGACAACTCTGAGGCTGAATTCATCTTTCCAATCAACTGAGACAATTGTTTTTCATTTCTTTTATTTTCCCTCAAATCCTAGCATTTTGTTCAATAATTATTTCAAGGCTTTATATTACATTCAGTGGATGACAAAAAGATGAGTAGCTTTGGCTACCCTTAAGAAGTCTATAATTAAAATGAAGATATAATGCATACAAAAATAGTTGTAATACTGAATATCATATGTTATTCAGGAATTGCAAATTAAAACAAGATATCATTATACACTATTAGAATGACAAAAATCCAAACACTGACTTTTTTTTTTTTTTTTAAAGAGAGAGTGAGAGAGCACATGAGTGGGGCAGGGGAGGGGCAGAGGGAGAAGGAGAGAGAGAATCTCAAGCAGGCTCCATGCCCAGCAGAGAGCCTGATGCAGAGCTCGATCTCAGGACCCTGAGATCATGATCTGAGCCGAAATCAAGTCAGAAATTTACTCAGTTGAAGCACCCAGATGCCCCAAGGAACTTCCATTCATTGGTGGGAGTGCAAAATGGTATGGTTACTCTGGAAGACAGTCTGGCAGGTTTTTTTATAAAACTAAACATATTCTTATCTTATGGTCCAGCAATTGTGCTCCTTGGTATTTGCCCAAAGGAACTGAAAATTTATGTCCACACAAAAACCTGCACACAGTTGTTTATAGCGGCTTTTTCAGGATTGCCAAAACTTGGAAGCAAATAAGATGTCATCCAGTAGGCAAATGGTAAATAAATTGTTGTACACCCAACAGTGTAATATTATTCAGTGTTGTAAAGAATTGACCTATCAAGCTATGAAATGACCAGGAGGAACCTTAAATGTACATTACTTAAGTGAAAGAAGCCAATCTGAAAAGGCTACATAATGGTTTTGTTTTGTTTTGTTTTGTTTTGTTTTTTTGATGTACTCATTCCTCATTCTACAGATAAATAAGAAGGCTTAGAGGTACGATTGCACAGTTAGTAATAAGTTTGTTCTTCTAATTCCTAGTTCAAATTTTCATTATTTTATGCTTTAGCAACTAGAGGGGATCCTTGAATGTTAAAATACGGAGTTTAGACTATTCAATTGGCCATCAGTGATTTTTTTTTTACATTGGAGAGTGGCAAAATAAGACATGATCTTAGGAACAATATAATGGAAAAGTGAGCAGAATAGATTATGGACAAAGCGGAGAGACTTAAACATGGAAAATATCATCATTTTGATAGGGAAGACCTGAGTTAGGGTAGTTGCAGTGGGAATGGAAAAGGAGACTTGGCATGATTTGGGGCTTGAAGACACAATTTTCTATCACAGTCATTGTGCCATAGACCAATCTTGAAACACATAAAAGGAACAGGACATGGAAGTTGGGGTTGAAATATTAACAATTTTATATGCAGCTTTGGATCATATTAACTCTTAAAATAAGCCCATATTACATTTGTAATTTAAACATCACTATAAAGAAAATAAGCATGTTTTTAAAAGGATAAAAAGGTTTTAATATTGACAGTAGGTAAGGAAGTAAAAGACTTGGAGGTTGAGCCTGGATTGCTAGTGCAAAAATGTTACAAGTGGCAGGGGAAATATGAAGTAGATGTGTGTCTGATGCTAGGTAGTACATGATAATGAGTTTGTTTTGGAAAAATTACACTTGAAAATTTTTACCACGTAAGTGAAATTTTTCTGGCATGGAGATAGCAAAAAGAGTTAAAAATTCAGAGAAGCCAAACTGGATTGGCAAGTTATCCTTATAGAAGTTGTCTCCTTGGAGTCAAAAGGACGTTAAGGTGAGTAAAGAAAAGGAGAAATATACACATTTAAAGACTGTGAACTTTTATTGGGCATATATTAGTTCTTAGATAGTCTAGGTAGGTGATGGTCAATGGGTAAAAATCTTTGCCTTCAGGGAGCTAAGACTGGTAAGTGTATCTCAAAGCAAAATCTTTGGCCTACTTTATAACCTGTCTGAGCATCAAATGGTCTACAAGCAGTTTAACTGTTCCAGAGAAAAAGGGATGGAACATTTGTTGAAATACATTTAATAAATATGAAATGCAAGATTAATTGTGATGTAATTATCATCAGATTACGTTCTCAATACTTTCTCAGTGATGGCTCATGACTATTATATACTTGGTTGTTCAGGGGTCACGAAGGAGATATCGGTCACTGGCCTTGGCTAACATTTAGTTAACAGGGAGCAGGTCAGGTTGGCTAAAGTGTTTTCATGCTATTGTTTGTATTTGTGAAATTTGCATATTTGTGTATTGAATTATATCCCAAATTCACAGAAGTGGACCAGAAAAGAAAATGATTTGTTGGCATATAAAAGTAATGTAATTCACAATGAAGGAGACAGAATAGAGAATACAAGTGTACATATGTCAGAATAAATGGATTTGCAAGTGTAACTTTTCCATGAAGCAGCCCAAGAAGAAAAATTACATAAAAAAATATGATGAATATCTGAAAATTGGATTTTTGACTGTGTATCTATTTGCCCTCTTTCCCTTACACATTGACAATAATGAAACTTTCTATGTATGAATAATAGTCCATTGTATGGATGTGACAAATTTTGTTTATCCATTCATTAGTTGATGGACACTTTGAGAAGTTTCTACGTTTTATTTATCATGAGTAATGTTGCTATGAACAAAATTTTCATATGTATGGTTTTTTTTAGTTCTCTCGGCTATATACCCAGGAGTAGAATTGCTGGGTTATATGGCAACTCTGTTTAACGTTTTTAGGAACTGCCAAACTGTTTTCAAAGTAGCTTACCATTTAAATTCCCAAAGCAATGCATGAGGTTTCCAAATTCTCCACATCTTTACCAACATTTTTTTTTTTTTTTGAGGGTAGGGGGAGGGGCAGAGGAAGAAGGAGAGAGAATCTTTAAGCAGGCTCCACACTGGGTGTGGAGCCCAGTTCAGGGCTTGATCTCACGACCCTGAGAACATGACCTGAGCTGATAAGAGTAAGATGTTTAACTGACCAAGCCACCGAGGCGCCCCCCAACATTTTTTATGTTCCATTTTTTTTTTTTTTTACTATAACCATCCTAGTGGATATGGAATAGTAACATCTTATGGTTTGCATTTCCCTAATGACTAATCTTTTGAACGTCATTTCATGTGCTTATTGGCCATATGTATATGTCTATTCACATTCTTTGCACATTTTTTAAATTGGGTTGTCTTTTTATTGCTGAGCTGTAAGATTTCTTTATATATTCTGGAACTATACCCTTATCTGATATATTATGGGCAAATATTTTCTTCCACTCTTTGGGTTGGATTTTTACTTCTTTTCAAAGTGTTCTTTGATGTGTAAACATTTTTAGTTTTGATAAAGTCCAACTTGGTTATTTTTTCTTTGGTTGCTTGTGCTATAGGTGTCATATGTAAGACACTGTTGCCTAAAGCAGGGCCATAAAGTTTAGCACCTGTTTTTTTCTAACAGTGTTATTGCCTTAGTACCTACATTTAGGTTATTGATCTATTCTGAGCTAATTTTTGGATATGTTATGAGAGAAGTATCTAGTTCATTTCTTTTGCATGTGCATGTCCAGTTGTACTTGCACCATTTGTTGAAGACTATTCTTTCCCCAATTGAACTAGCTTGGCACCCTTGTCAAAAATCGTTTGATTATAGAGACCTGATTTACTTATGGATATTCAATTCTACACTATTGATCTATGTCTATCTCTAAGCTAGTGCTACACTGTCTTGATTATTGTACCTTTGTAGTAAGTTTTGACATTGAGAAGTGTGACTTGTCTTAGTTTAACTTTCTTTTTTAGGTTGGTTTGGCTTTTCTGAGTCCCTTGTGTTTCCATATGAATTTTAGGATCCACTTGCCAATTTCTTAAAAAAAAAAAAAAGCAGCTGGAATTTCAATATAAATTGTGTTGAACATGTAGATTAACTTGGGGAGTAATGCCACTTTAAGAATAATAAGTCTTCCAGTCTAGGAACCTGGAATGTCTTTACATTTATTTGTCTCTTTTTTCCCTAAAAAGTATTTTAGCTCTATTGAGGTACATTGACATATACAATTTTAAGATATTTAAAATGTACATCTGGTAATTTGGTATATGTGTACATTGTGATAGGATTCCTCCCGTCTAATTAATTAACACATCCATCAGGCCACATATTTATCGTGTGTGTATGTATGTGTGATAGCATTTAAGTCCTATTCTCTTAGCAAATTCCAATTATATGATACAGTATTATCAACTATAGTCACCATGTTTTACATGGGATCCTCAGACCTTATTCATCTTATACCTGGAAATTTGCACCCATTAACCAGCTTTCCGATTTTCCTTACATCCCAGCCCCTGGCAACCACTTTTCTATTTTTCTTCTCTTTGTTTCTATTGACTTTTTTTTTTTTTAAGATTCCACATATAAGTGATAGAACGTAGTATTTGTCTTTCTCTGTTTGGCTTATTTCATTTAGCATAATGCCCTCCAGGTACACCTATATAATATAGGTGGAGAATATTCCTGTGTGTATGTGTGTGTGTGTGTGTGTGTGTATCTTTATACATTCATCTGTTGATGAACAGTTGTTTCTATTTCTTGGCTATTGTGAATAATGCTGCAGTAAACATGGGAGTGCAGATATCTTATTTTCATTTCTCCTGCATACACAGAAATGGGATTACTGGATCATATGGTAGTTCTATTTTTAATTTTTTGAGAAATATCTATATTGTTTTTCATAGTGGCTGCATCAATTTACATTTCTACTAATGGTGAACAAGGGTCCTCTTTTATCCACATCCTTGTCTGCACTTGTTGTTTCTTGTCTTTTTGATGGTAGCTATTCTAACAGGTGTGAAGTGGTATCTCACTCTAGTTTTGATTTGCATTTTCCTGATAATCAGTGATGTTGAGTACCTTTTCATGTACCTCTTAGCCATTTGGAAGTCTTCTTTGGTAAAACGTCTATTCAGATCCTTTGCCACTTTTCAAATTGGATTTTTTGTTTTTTGCCATTGAGTTGTATGAGTTCTTTATATCTTTTGAGTATTAACCCCTTATCAGATGTATTGCACATATTATCTATCATTCTGTAGATTGTGTTCCATTTTCTTGATAGTTTCCTTTGCTGTGTAGAAGCTTTACAGTTTGATATAGTCACATTTATTTATTTTTGCTTTATTTGTCTTTGCTTTTGGTGTCAAATCCAAAAGCTCATTGCCTAGATTAATGTCAAGGATTTTCCCCATTATGTTTTATTTTAGGAGTTTTATGGTTTCATGTCTTATGTTAAAGTCTTTAATCCATTTTGAGTTGATACTTGTGTATGGTGTAAGATAGAAGTTTAAGTCTTTTTTATTTCAACAATATTTTGGGGGCACCTGGGTGGCTCAGTTGTTTAAGCATCTGTCTTCAGCTCAGTTCATGATCTAAGGGTCCTGGGATGGAGCCATGTGTCAGGCTCACTGCTCAGCAGGGAGTCTGCTGCTCCCTCTCCTTCTGCCCCTCCTCCCCACTTTTGCTCTCTCTCTCTCAAATAAAGAAATAAAATCTTAAAAAAAACAACAACAGTGTTTTGAAGCTCGCAGTGTATAGTCATTTCTTCTGGTAAGTTTAGTTCTGATCATTTTTTTGTTGTTGTTGTTGGTAGTATAAAAGGAATTGTTTTCTTAATTTCATTTTCAGATTTTTTATCACTATTGTGTAAAAACTCAACTGACTTTCATATATTGATCTTATATCCTGCAACCTTGCTAAACTCTTTTTTACTCAATATAGATGATTTTTATTACCTCTTTTTTTTCTTAATTTCCTTGGCTAGAACTTCCACTACAGTATTGACTGGAGTGACAGGAGCATAAAACCTTGTCTTCCTGAGCATAAGAGAAAATTAAGTATAATCTTGTTTTTTCATAGATGTCCTTTATCAGTTTAGGAAACTTTCTTCTATCCCTAGTTCATTGAGCTTTTTATTTTTTTGCCATGAAAGTGTGTTGAACATTTGTCAAATGTTTTTCTTGCATCTATTTACATGATCATATGTTCTCCCCTTATTTTATTAATATGAGGCTTTACACTGATTGGGTTTGTATATATGGAATCTGCTTTATATTCCTGTGATAAAGCCCACATGATCATGGTATTTAATTTTTTTTATATGCTGCTAGATTTGGTTTCCTCATAACATAGCTCTTTATTTCTTCATGTGTATTAGAGTTACTTTTTAGTTTCCTCTCATTTTGTCCTACTAAAGAACTCTCTCTGGTTTTTCTTTTAGGTTAGATATGCTAGGAACAAATTCTTTGAGTTTTGGTTTATCTAAGCACATTTTAGCATCTTTACTTTTTGAAGGATAGTTTTGCTGGGTATAGATTCTGGTTGACAGTTGTTTTTTTCTTTAGCACTTTGAATATGGTTTTTGGCATTCCTGCTTTATGGCCACTGCTTCTGGGCCTCCTTGGTTTCTGATTAGAAATCAACTCTTTGTCTTATTGAGGATCCCTTGTGTATGATGAGTTGCTTCTTATTGCTTTCAATATTCTCTCTTTGTCTTTGCTGCCAATAGTTTGATGAGGTACCTTGGTGTCTTAGTCTGCTTGGGCTGTCATGACTAAATACCATAGGTTTTCTGACTTAAACAAAAAAATATTATTTTCTCAGCATTCTGGAGGCTAAAATTCCAAGATCAAGGTACTAATATAGTCACTTTCCGGTGAGAATTCCCTTCCTAGCTTGTAGATGGACACCTTCTTGCATGGTGGGAAAAGGGAGCACAAGCTCTCTGATGTCTCTTCTTATGAAAGCATTAATCTCATCATAAAGTTCCCATCCTCATGACCTCACCTACTCTAATTACCTTTCAAAGGCCCCATCTCCAAATACCATCACATGGGTATTAGAGCTTTAGCATATGAATTTGGGGCAGACATATTTCAGATCCACTAGGTGTGGATCTATCTGAATTTAACCTACTTGAAGTTCAGTGAAATTTCTGAATACATATATTCATTTTTTTCATCAAATTTGCAAAGTTTTTTCCCCATTATTTCTTCAAATATTCTTTGTGCCCTTTTCTCACTTCTCTCAATCTGGGAATCCCATTATGCTTTTGTTTGTATGCCTGATGGTGTCCCACAGGTCTCTAAGGTTTTGTTTATTTTTCATTTTTTCTTTTTTTACTCTGCTCCTCGGAATGGATAATTTCATCAACTTTATGTTCATGTTCATGGATTCTTTTTCTCTGCCTGCTCAAATAGCTTCTATCTTTTCTTCTGCTTTCTTCTGTTGAACTCCTCTACTTATTGTTCATTTCAGTGATACTACTTTTCAAATCCAAAATTTCTTTTTTCCTTTCTTAAAAAAATTTTCTGTCTCATTATTGATATTTCCACTGGTGTGACCTTGTTCCAATATTTTTCTTTGGTTCTTCATACATGATTTTCTTTATTTAGCTTTTTGTAAATATTTTAAAAAGCTGGTTTAAGTTTTATTTTTTTCTAGTTTTCTAGTTTTCTGAGTTTCATCTGAGATAGTTTCTGTTGATTGCTTTATTCTTGTGCATGGGCAATACTTTCTTATTTCTTTGAATGTCAATTCCAATTTCTTACTGAAAAATGAACATTTAAAATAACATTGTATGGGAATTCTGAAAATGAGAGTCTCTTCTTTTTTCCAGGGCTTGTTTTTGATGCTTATTATAGTTATAGATGTTTTTTGTTTAGTGGATTTTTAAAATTAATTATGTAACGTCTATGTTGTTTGTCTTCTGCAGCCACTAAAGTCTTTTCTCAGCCTAATAATCTAATGATAAAACAATGATTCCCTTAAATTCCTAGAACCAGTATTTGCTAAGAGGCTCTCTGTGTTAGGGCAAACCTTTGATAGTCAGCCAGTCTGCTTACAACTCTTCCCTAACCTTTATTTCCTGCTTGTGCAGAGTCTCAAGTTCAGTTAGAGGTGAGACCTAAGGGCCTTCTTAGATCTTTTTTGGGTGTGCATATGCCTCTATGCATAAGTGTGTTGTTTTGGATTTCTAGGGAATATGTTAGAGCCTTTCAAAACCATATAGACATCTTATTCCCTAGCTTTTACTTTTAGGCTTTTGTTTAGTCTATTGTTTGACTCAAATGTTATTCACTGTTGTAGGCAGCTGTGAAGATAAAACATTTTCCTGTAATTGTTTTCCATAAATGTTCCCGAGGTGAAGGCTTTTCACAGTGGGTGAGTTCCAAGTCAGGTCAACTTCAGACAGCTTGTTAAATGGGGTCTTCCATGGAACCACCTGACAGGTAAAATAATGCGACTGTTCTTTGGGACTGAAGCTTTGAAAAAGCTCGGGTTCCATTCTCTTACTTCTGGTGACTAACAGGCTGCTCTAATAAAGTGGGCTGTTACTTTTCTAGGCTACGGCAGAGTACTACATTAGGAGATGGAACTACAGCAAGTTAAAACACCATAAATTTCCCTATTCTTTTCAATATGTAGCCCTTTTTCTTTAATAAATACTTGCTGGGTTTTGTAAGGTTTTGATGAGTTTCCAATGTTTTGGAAAAGTAGATCCTGACAGTTTTGCCTGTTCTTTCATGACTTTTAGGAAGAGCAGATTTTCAGAGGTTCTTACTCTGCCATTATAGTTTTGATGTCACTTCTGTACACTAATTTAAATAGTACAGTTTAAGCTCCCTGCCAAAATTTTTGGGTATTGGGCTGGAACTTTAGTTCAGGATCACTCTAAAGGGGCAAGCAAGCTGGCAGGACACCACTAACTGAATAATGCAAGGAATTTTCCAAGCATCATTCAGTCTCCTCATTGCTACATGGTGTTGTACCATTCAGTTGCTCACATTCACTCTGGGAGGTCATGTGTTTCTCAAAGGATTTTTAAGCTTTTTTTTTTAAAGATTTTATTTATTTATTTGACAGAGAGAGACACAGCGAGAGAGGGAACGCAAGCAGGGGGAGTGTGAGAGGGAGAAGCAGGCTTCCCGCCGATCCCGCCGAGCAGGGAGCCCGATGCGGGGCTGGGACCATGACCTGAGCCGAAGGCAGCTGCTTAACGACTGAGCCACCTAGTCGCCCCGGATTTTTAAACTTTAATTAGCTAATAAAAAGTATTAGTTGACATTAAATTCAGAAATACTGAGCAAGTATTATGATTGAAGTTAAAATAAATATTACCATTCACATTGGGATATCACATTCAACACATCATCCATGTTGAGAGGGACACTTTTCCTTAGTAAAAGCACATTCACACAACACATGGCACTGTTAATATTTGATTTTGATACATCTGCAACATCTGTGGGTATAACAAAGATTTGCCATTCAAGAATTCATATAATACTTTAAAGACAGATAAAGATATATAGAGTCCCAGAGCAAGTTTGTAGTTTGGTGTCCCTTAAACAGATATCTTTCAATAGTTTTTCAGCATTTGTTTGGTGGATACGGAGAGAAACTACATTTATAAAGTGATTACTTCTTTATTTTCACAACAAAGAATTCTTAAAATAACATTTTAATTGATTTGGAAGTATGATTTTGATATTTTAATTAGTTTTTAAAACTGGATAATTCAAAATTACATTAGTATTAGATTAATATTAATTAATATATTGATGTCATTATCCAAAAATATTTCATTCATTTGTAGTTATAATGCTGGGTGGTGACACAGAACAGATATATCTTAATAGTTTCAGATATGTAACAGGACCTCACTTAGGTTGTCAAAAGTATAGTTTATAATAACTTGATTATATATGTATATATGTTTGTACAAATCTGTATATGCATATATAGTATGTGTATACATATACAGAAATATACACATACAAATATATATTCATAAATGTAAAATTCTAGGTTAGAAATAATTGGAGTTTTACATAAAATATTTGTCTCAAGAAGTCCCTTATCCAGATTGAAACAGAAAATAGATGTACTTGAAGTAACATCAGAACAATAATAAAGTAATGCATTAATTAAAGAAATGACAGGTGGGGCGCCTGGGTGGCTCAGATGGTTAAGCGTCTGCCTTCGGCTCAGGTCATGATCCCAGGGTCCTGGGATCGAGTCCCACATCGGGCTCCCTGCTCCTTGGGAGCCTGCTTCTCTCTCTCTCTCTGTCTCTCATGAATAAATAAATAAAATCTTTAAAAAAAAAAAAATAAAGAAATGACAGGTGATACTATATTCTTAAACTCATCAACAGACTGAGGCCTTTGATTCTGGAAAGAAGGTCAGGGTTGAGAGTAGCATGATAAAATGCAGTTTGGATGACTAATAACTTGAGTATTTTCTATCTTGTAAGATGGTATGAAACTCCATTCTTTTTATAAATCCTACCTAAATTGTATTGATGGCACGATGTCTGACAGTTAAAACATATATGGTTTTGTTATATGATATGTTTATGATAATTAATTCTCTACCTGGTATTGATATTTCCTCTTAATGGCTTACCCAGTGCCTGAATTAATAACCTGTTTAGATGTTTAAAACTAGATAAATAGAATAGGGCACTAACTGAAAATGTAGCAAGAATAATAACCATTTTCGTTGCTACAGAGATGACAGGCTTTATCTTCAGTGGTTACTGACAGTTTATGGGCTATAGATGAACAACTTCGGAATTTTTTTTTTAATATTTAGTATGTAGATTACACATTTTTCATGAAGCTTGTAATTGACAAAAGTTAATTTTACTCGGTATTTTCCTAGTGAAGTTATTTGATTTTTCCCTGAGTACTTAAAAATAGCTTGAAATGTTAGAAAAATACAAAATCTGTCTTCTTTTATTCAACAAAAATATTTGAGCACAGTGGTAGAATAATGGTCTTCAAAAGATGTCCACATCCTGATCTCCAGAATCTGTGAATATGTTACCATGGCAAAAGGAACTTTGAAGATGTGATTAAAGATCACAAGATAGGAAGATTATCCTGAAATTTCCAGGTGGGCCCAATTAATCCCAAGTGTCTTTATAAGAGGGTGACAGAAGGACTAGAGGTAAAGGAGATGTGAAGACAGAAGCAGAGGTTGGAGTGATGCTCTTTGAAGATGGAAGAAGAGGCCTTGAGCCCGGAAGGTAAGCGGCCTCTAAAAGCTGGAAAAGGCGGAGAAATGATTTTCCCTTAGAGCTTCCAGATGGGATCTGAAGAAATTGTGGGTGGGGTGATTTGAAAGAAGCAGCACCTACAAAGGCTAAAAAGCAAAGGAGAAAATTGATTAAGAATTGAAAAAAGAATGGCCTAGCTAGAGAGTAGAGTAAGACAGGGAGACCAGTGAAAGACAATGTTAAAGAATTCCTTGGGCCAAACCATGAATGTTTTGGCAGTTCGTATTAATGAGTATGTATTTTTGTTAGGTGTGTCTTAAGTATAAAGTGTAGTTAAACGTTGTCCTTTTTCCTGTTGGAGAAGTTTCCTTTAATTCCTACTTTTTTGAGAATTTTTATTAGGAATGGATGTTGGATTTTTCAGGTGCCTTTTCTGTATTATTGGCCTGAGCATATGGTTTTTTAGTTTGTTGATATGGTGGATGACATTGATTTTTGAAATGTTAAACCAACCTTGCATTCCCACCTCCCACAGTGGGAGTCAGCCACCCAGGTGCCTCAACTTCTCATTTTTTTGTTTTCTAATTACCTTGCTCTTTTTTAATGTTCTCTTTCCTACTACCTTGACATTTTAAATTATTTTTTTTACTCACCTTTCCCCTTCACTGATTTGGAATTTATACACTAGATTTAACTTAGTTACTGCCATTTACATTTGGCCATGCATAATTATTAAATTCTACCTCTGGACCTTCCTGCCTACCATCTTGGACATGAATTACAATCTTTTGTTATCAAGGGTTTGGTTTATAGTCTTTTTTCTCTTGAACCCCAGAATGTAGATAATATTACTGTTCTTTTATATAATTATTTCTTTAATTTATGTATTACATACTGTATATCTTTATTTCATAGATCATGTTGCTTTTACACTGTATCATCTTCAAATTCACTAGTTTCTTTCCATGTTTCTTATTCCAGTCTGTTAGGTTTTTTCTTTGGAGACAAGTTTTCTTCCTTGAAATTAGTGCTTTAGAAGTTCCTTTATTTGAAGTCTTATGGGTGGTTAAGTTTAAGTATAAAGTGTAGTTTAAGAAACTTAATTTTCCAGCTGAAAATATTTTTATTTAGACCTGTTATTTTAACTTTTTAAATCCTTTTTTTTTTTAAAGATTTTTATTTATTTTTCAACAGAGAGAGAGACAGTGAGAGAGGGAACACAAGCAGGGGGAATGGGAGAGGGAGAAGCAGGCTTCCCTCCGAGCAGGGAGCCCGATGTGGGACTCGATCCCGGTATCCTGGGATCATGACCTGAGCTGAAGGCACACACTTAACGACTGAGCCACCCAGGCTGAGCCACCCAGGCGTCCCTTAAATCCTTTTTAAAAAGGTCTTTTTATTTTTCATATTACATCATATCATCCTGTTGAGAAATGTGCTGTCACTCCTATTATCCTTTCTTTGTAGATGATCTCTTTTTTGAAGGTGTTTAAATCTTTCTCTTCTGATGGTGTTCTACAGATTCACTTATAATGTATTTAAGTGGAGACTTAAAAATAATTAGGCTTGGGCACCTGGGTGGCTCAGTCAGTTACGCATCTGCCTTCAGCTCAGGTCATGATCCCAGGGTCCTGAAATCCAGTCCCAAACGGGGAAATCCCTGCTCAGCGGGGGGGGGGGGGGGGGGGGGGTCTGCTTCTCCCTCTGCCCCTCCCCCTGCCCCTCCCCCTACTCATGCTCATGCGTTCTCCCTCTCTCGCAAAAATAAATAAATAAAGTCTTTAAAAAAGTAATAAAAATAATTAGGCTTTCTAATATATAGTCTTGAATTTCTGAATTAATGACTTTTACCAGTTGTGGAAAATTCTATTATTTTCTTAAATTAGAGGGAAAGAAATGATATAAAAGTGACTGGACAGATCTAGAAAATATTTTTTAAGTGAAAAACAACAAATATAGAAAGTAGGAACTCAAAGGTTTCAATAGAAATTTTGATAACATTGAAAAGAGTTGGTGAACTGAAATCTAGATGTGAAGATATTGCCCCAAATGCAGTCTTTTTTTTTTTTTTTTTTTTGTCATTCCTTTCCCTCTAAATCCTTGCACTCACAAATCAGCTTATTTACCGTGCTTTGCCAGAATCCAAGGTTTAGTTTCTTCCTCTGGCTCCCTCCAATCCCCAGAAGCTGTAGGTTCCTGGTATAGGCAATTGCCTCCAGATAAGCCTAAGCTTTAGTTTTCTGTTATAACTTACTTCTCTGATTTCACTTTGCCATTTCTTTTAAATTTTAATTTTGGTGTTCTTGGGGTTTCTCATATATGTGCTCAATAATATATTTAAAATGTGTACACATACGAGGGAGAGAGAGAGAGTAAGTTGGCTCAGATTTTCATTTTATGGAAATACTCTAAAGAATAAATTGTAGGTGTCAAAATGAAACCAGTAAAACAAGTAGTAAATTGAATAAGTAATCCAAGCAAGAGATACAGGCAAGTGTCAGCAGATTTGAGAAGGGTTTAATAGTTATGCTTAGTAATTGGATATGTGGGAGGTGTAAGAAATTCAAGATAATTTAGGTTAAAGCTTAACAGCACTTTATATACAAGTATTCCATAGCTGTTCTAGAACAGCTTGATTGTTACAAATTTATAAACTTTAGTTAACATTGTTCTATTTCTTTAGTGGATATTATTGTAGTTCTAGATTTTATTATCAGCTCAAGTTTAAATGATGTACCTCTGATGCTGGGACTGTGGGGAAATGAACATAGACAAATTTTTGTGTAATCTACGTTCTGTTAAAAGACAAACATCTTTCAATTCCTCCCTGCTTGCCTATGACAGACTCTGTTTGTTTACTTCAAATCTAGGTGCAAGATCCATCTTCTCAACTGACATACCCTGTTGAAGTGGGAATTAGAAGGTGGCTATTTTTATGTTGTATTTGTGTTTTCTTAATTGTTCTATTAATATTTTTCTGTCAAACACTTTAACTCCAACTTATGAATTAGTTGGTACCTACTGGCCCAGGTAAGCTATAATGTTATATTCTGATCAGTGGATTAAAACTGTCAGCTTTCTATCATATGAAGCTTTGGAGGTTTGACAGTCTTATAATAAGGTTAATGAATATTTTAAATATAACAGTTTCTTCTAATATAACATTCTTTAGTGAGTAAGCTGGAGATGTACATACAAGTTTCTCTGGCTCTGTATTCTGTGTTAAGAATCTCTGAAATATTCCCAACTCTTGGAAAGACATATTTTGAAAATTTTCATTCAGTTGGCTTTTTTTTTCCTAGAAAGATTTTAGACGTTGAAAAAATATAGCATTGCTTGTCACAACTAACAGATTAAAATAAACTTATGCTTTTAAAAGTGTAGACATTTATCAATTTAAATATATATGATGTTTATTATTATTCAATTAATACCTGCTTATTATAGATTTCTTGAAAAGTAGAGAAAGAAAAAATAACCTCTGGTTCTATTATCTAGAGACATCTATTAGCAAAAATTGCATATTGAGTACATGATATGTGTTTCTTTAAAATCATTTCTTTATATACTTCTTTTTCCAGTTTCCTCAATTCTAGTGTGCACTAATATTAAATGATCAGATAATTATTCATTTTGAAGGCTTTAGTTAGCAGCTCTGTGTTATAGTCTATATTTTAATGCCCCAATACATATTGTACCTTGGGAAAATGGAACAATACTTGAATATGCAAAGATTGAGACCTAGCTGAAAGCATGCCAGACCTGCTGAGAGCTAATCATACCATGTGAAATAATAAGGAGTGAGCAGCTAGGTCTTTTCAAACGGCAAAAGAAGCAGTCCAGAAGGCCAAAAGCTTTTCTATTTGCTTCCCATTCATTTAAACCTCTACCATTGGGCGATGGGGTGCTCTGATCATGAGCCTTCTTCTGTGAGATCCTGATGACATAAAGTGAGATATTAAACATTAGTCCATATACATTCTATGGCTTATATACAGATCTATCTCCCAATTGAAATATGCATTTTCCTTTAATCAATGTGGACAAAAAGGGAGCTAATTTGGCACTTGAGGGCATGGATAAATCCCCAGGGAGATAGAAACATTTCTGCCATATAGAAATAGTTTGACAGTTTGAAAGATGATTAAAGATATATTGTCTTTATTAATCTCCTACTGACTGTATCACATTTAAAGTGAACTTCTTTATAAAAATCATCTTTGGAAGTAACTGCCTTATAAAATTGAGCATTTCAGTACAGATATACCAGAACATACCTGAATTAACAATCAGATAACACTTCAGTTTGCATTTTAAGGCATATATCGAATATTGAAACTCTGAAAGATCTTCTATGTTTTAGTACCAAATTTATTTAGTATCCAAATATGTATACATATATACATATCACTTAAAAATTTCTTAAGCAAACTATTAAATCTAATTGACAAATGTTGTTCATTTCCCTATGAGTTTCCTCCAGTTGCAGATTATCTTTGCCCTAAGTGCTAAGTAACCAACAATTATTGAACAATACACTGATTCATCAAGCATCTCCATAAATGTTTGGAAAAATCAATGATACAATGTATATTCAACAACACAGGTATTGCTTACAAATTTATTTTCAAATTTTGTGGATCTTATTTAAAAGGTAATACTAAAAGCTTCTATTATGAAAAGCCCTGGTTATAGCAATAAAATATTGCTCAAGAAGTGAACAGGTCCATATTGTAACTATAGAAAACGGTCCTGAAAATTTCAACTAGAAATAAAAAATAGTTTCTTTGGTTTTTTTCTTTGTCTACACCTAAGCAATAATGTTTATTTCTTTCAAAATCGTGGCGCCTTTTGAAATCAAGGCAACAGTCCCCATTGACTTAGCTGCCAGAAGAGACACCCTTCTCCACCCGTGATTGTTTTGCTCCAGTAAACAAACACATGATTTAGTTCTTTTAGGCTCTGGGCAAAAATCAGTTTCTGTATGCAATTTTGAATCATTGGTCACGGGTGCCTCTAAAGGACAGTTTACCTGGCTGGGGGTGGCAGCACTCTGCCTGCTGACAACTCCCCCTCCCCTGCACCCCTCTCCCGTGGGAGGCCAGGGCAAGCGGAGCTGCTGACCCTGGGGAAGGCTGGGGGTACCCTAGGGTCCCTGGCTGCACTAGCCACCTTCTACTGAGTGGCTCCGAGGGAGTCTACCTTTCGCTCCCCAAAGCCAGGGAAGGGCAGGAAAAAAGAGCGAGGACTCGGTGTCCTAGTCCTTGGACATAAGCCTAGGTGGGCGTGAAGGGCAGGTGGCAGGCGTTGCGAGGGGGCCAGGGAGCGGAGGGAATGGGGGCAGAAAGCCCGCAGCCAGCGGGAGCTCCCCCCCGGAAGGCACCTCGGCCCTCGCTTGGATGTGGGGATGGATTGGGGTGGGGTAAGCTTCTAACGGGCTCTCTCGGACCTTTGGAAGGTGGCCCGCAAATCCTAGCGCCTCAGCCCCGGAGGAGAAAGCAGATGCCTCTCCAACGTGCCGGGAGGGCGGGGAGGTTGAACCTCCTCCCCGGCTGCTTCGGGTCCCCGCCGGGTCTCCAGGCCCCGTCGCCTCCTTCTTCCAAGTGCCCCATTGGGCCCAGCCCGGCTTGATGAGTTCTCAGATCTCCTCCCGCCCTCAAGCTCCGGGCCCGGGGGCAGGGAACGCCCGAGGGAAAAGGGCCGTGGCCTTCCTTACCCCCGGCCGTTGCCCAGGCAACAGTGCGGTGGGCCGCGGACGCTGCGGGGCTGGAGCGCCGAGCGTGTGTGGCTGGAGGACCAGCCGGGAGCCGGCGCGAGGTCGGGGGAGGCGCGGCGGGCGCGGGGCGGCTGGACTGCGCCTTTCTCACCTCCACCCCTCCAGTGTTGCCATGGAGACTGCCGGGGCAGCCTCACCTGTACTGGCTGCTCTAGGCGCCGCCGCCTGACAAGCTGCAGCCACCAGAACCCTCTTTTGCCCCAGCGCTCTCTTCCAGGAACTCTGACCCAGCACCTGCCACTGCTCGCCTCCCACACACAGGAAGTGAGAGGGTAGACTTCCAAAATTCGCCCGGGGTTCCTCCACCACACCTTTCTTCATTCGGCTTTCCACCCAGAATTCTCTATATCTCAGTGTTTTCCACTATTAACGGTCTGGAGGATGAAAAGTGACTCCCTTTGTACTATGTCTGCCACACACCTCTTCTGTTGACAAACAGCTTATTCTGCAGAACACTGTCCTGGACAAAATCTAATTATCAACAGAAAGAGATTTAATTTTTTTTTTTTAATTACAGTAGATACGTGAAATTCCTACTTTTCATTTGTAGTATATGGATAATATGGAAACATCCTTTTGCTGAAATTAACCACTTTTTGACAAATGAGTGGAATAATTATGTGTCGGAATATCTGGGGACATAATAGAGAAAGAATAAGCTGTTCAGAAGCCCCTTCCTTGTTTTTTTTTTCCTCCCAGTCTGTATTCCAATCCAGTGCTATAATGTCTATTTCTGGGCTCCATTCCATCCATGTTTGAGATCAGTTTTTGGCTTTGCAGGGGGGGAGGGGTTATTTTAGCATGGATCTGCCTTTGAACTGGGGTGGGAGGTAAATTAAATACCCTAGAATATTTACACTTAGTTCAGGTTCAAGATTTAGTGCATGGATGCATCTCTACTGACTACCGACATGAATGCACTTAGCAAGAAGGATTCTCCCTGATTAGAGCAAGTTGAGGCATCTGTGATCTTGAATTGCCAACCATACCCTGGCAGGCTCTGTGAACTGCTGTTGGTCTCAACCCCTTGCTTCTCAAATTTCTTTTCTGTTTAATGTGTATATGGTACAACTTTCATTCTCTGAAAGCACCCTGGTAGCTTTTGCTAGTGATAATCATGAGTTTCCTTACATAGTTCTGCAATTTTGAATAGACTAGCCTTTTCTGCTAACTTTAATACTACCTCTTTAGAAAATTCCAACAATGTCGGATAACTATTTCTATCTAAAGCTGATAGGTGAAGTACTTAATAATTTAGTTTTGTCACACTTTCTGTGTCATGGGGTTTTCAAAGCCTCTAAAAAAGATTTTTATATAGTCCAAGGGCTAGGTAAAGCTATGAATTTGAAACACGTTTGTCTTCAGTGTCTTAATCTACTTGGTTGCAGCCTCTCCCAGAGGCCATTAGGGTTTCCTAAACACCAACCCTGAATCCCCCTTTTCATTTGTCATCCTAATTAACTTTTCCTAAGACTTTGACCCTCCCTCTTGATTTAACCTCTCATCATCCTGGAAAATCTGTCCTCATCTTCTCCTGGTGCTTCTCTGATCTCTTTGAAGGCTTTTCCTCATGCTTTTCATTTGTCCTCTTTCTTCTTCTTCTTCTTTTTTTTTTTTTTTTTTAAGATTTTATTGATTTGAGAGAGAATGAGAGAGAGAGAGAAAGAGAGCGCACAAGCTTGAGTAGGGGGAGGGTCACAGGGAGAAGCAGACTCCCGGCTGAGCAGGGAGCCTGATGGGGGTCAGGGCTTAATCCTGGGACTCTAGGATCGTGATCTGAGCAGAAGGCAGAGGCTCAACCAGCTGAGCCACCCAGGTGCTCTTGTCCTTTTTCTTCTTTTATATTGCCTGTTGGTCTTCTGCTTTATCCATTCAGCTTGTTTTCCTGGGCCTTTTCTTTCACATCCATAGCTTCATCTGCCCTGTTATTCTCGTGTCTTTCAAACCTACATTATCTTGTCCAGACTTTTCTCTGAACGCCAGACCTACCTATTTCATGGACATTTCTACTGGTCTTTCCTTTAGGCATCTCTCTCCCTCACTGAACTATGTTCCTTTTCAAAACTTGCTTCTGCTACTGTATTTCATATCTTGGTTAATGACCTTATTATCCCCCCAGTTACCCAAGATAAGAAACATGGAGCCATTTATTGATTCTTGCATTCATCTCATCGGATTTCTTATTGGTATCTAGCATGTGCCAGGCACACTGTCATGAGGGTTAATTCTAGTAGGAAAGATAGAGTACTACATTTATGACTAAGTAATAAAATTACAGCTTTTTAGAAAGTTTACTACAGAAGTAACCAGGGTGCTATATGATAAGAAAAGTTCTTACGTTGAGATGAGGATGAGAAGAAGCCAAACATTTAAGTTGTTGGAGAAAGAACAGGTCAGGCAGACAGAATAGCAGTCACCAAGATCCTGTGGTAAAGAAGGGCTTCTTGTATTCAATGAATTAACATAAAAAGCAATGTGCATGGTGAGAAGGGAAGTGAGGAGCAGGATTAGGGTAGAAAGGGAAGCAGGGGTCAGATTTTGTAGGATTTGGTGGGCCCTAATGAGTTTTTCCCTGTGTGCAGTGGGAAGCCATGAAATGTTTTTAAGAAGAGTGGTCTGAGCTGTTTTATAATTTAAAAAGATCATTCTGGCTGTGGGATGGAGAATGAATTAGAGGAGGTGACAGTTTAGAGATGGAGAGGAAATTAAAGACTATAGAAGGGTTAGTGATTAGAAGGTTAGTGATAACAGGGTGGAAGTGGAGAGGGAGGTAAGTGAACTGACATGAGGTATTTTCAATAGTCTTTTTCACTCAGATTGGGTCTCAATTTCATTTCTGTCTTTAGGGTGTACCATGCCCTATGGGACTTTCCACATTCGGGTACTTACTACTAAATCCTAATTGTTATTATTTTATTCTTTTATGGCCTTAACTGCCAATGATACATGATAGCTGGCAAGGAAAATGTAGAGAACAATAGGTAAGAAAGAAGCTCTAGAGTCAAGCTGCCTTGGTTCATGTCCAAGGTCCATGACTTACTAGCTGTGTCACTTTGAGCAAATTGCTTAAGCATCCTGCTGTAGAATAGTAATAATAGCGTAATACTTGTTTTCAGGACTTTACAGGGATCAAATAATGCATATAATATACAGTGTATGTCAGGTGCTCAGTAGATGTTAGATGATGATGTTGGCCCTGATGATAATGATAGAGGACTTGCTATCTCATTCGAATAAGGGTTTTTAATGAAATCACTTGAGGGAGGTTCTGTAGCTTTTACTTCTGACTTATTTATAAGTGGGTTAAGAACCAAGAAAAGAAGTGCATATGGCTAGTCTTGAGGGCAGGAGGAAATGGGGAATGTTTTGACAATCTTAGGGTTGCTGCTCCTCAAATATCCCTTCTTGGGAAAATTCTCCTTGAGGAGTTTTCTGTTCCTTTCTGATTTTTTAAAAAATATTACTTTCCTTAGGCTTGTGTTTTGTTGTTTTATTTTTCCTTGAGTGATTTGAAAAGAAAATGAATATGGAGTTGTTAATCATGGCAAGAATGATAAAAAGCCTCTAAGTTGGGAGAAATTGGGCCTTGTTGTTACCTGGTGTGATCATTATAATAAAAACGAATTCCAAAGTAAACACTCTTCAGTAATTCAAAACTTTAATTTTCCTAAGTTCCCATCTGCCAATATTGACTGCATTTTATCAAGTATTCACTGTCCTTCATAAATGGTGCATATCCCATATTTTTCTTAATCAGTTATCAAGTCTTCTCAGGATTGAATAGATGAATCAATCCTTTATAAAGTATCTCTCTCGTCTTTTTCCTTTCCTTTTTATTATTTTTGCCCTCTGTCTAAACTAGGCTCTCATTATATATATACATACATTATCAGGAAATATATACATTATCCTTTTAACATTTCTCTGCTTGACACTTTCATATTCATGGCAGATGAATTTTCTCAAAACATGGAACTATTCTTGCCACTCTCTCATTCAAAAAATTCAAAAGCTGTTCACTGAGAAGAAAGTTACAAACTGGCAAAGGATTCATATTCAGGCTATCTATAGAGCTCCTATAAGTTAAAAAGACCACCCAATAAGAAGACGGTAAGCAGTTAGGAGAGATACTCAACAAGAGTAGTTCTCCAAATGACTAATAAATAAGAGAAAGGGTCCTTGACCTCAATAGTCATCAGACAAATGAAAATTAAAACTACTAAGTAGTTAGCAGACAAATGAAAATCACAACTGCCAGAATGGCTACAATGAAAAGGAATGATTTTCCCATGTGTTCGTGAGAATGTAGCTCAAATAGAATGCCCCTGTGTTGCCAGGGGAATAATAAATGATGCAGCTACTTGGGAAAAACTATTTAGCATGATCTACAAAAGTTGAATGTAAGTATATTCTTTTTTTTTAAAGATTTTATTTATTTATTTGAGAGAGAGTGAGTGAGAAACAGCATGAGAGGGGAGAGGGTCAGAGGGAGAAGTAGGCTCCCTGCTGAGCTGGGAGCCCAATGCGGGACTTGATTCAAGGACTCCAGAGGCAGTCGCTTAACCAACTGAGCCACCCAGGTGCCTGAAATGTAGGTATATCCTATAAAGCAATTCTACTCCTCTGGTATATAGCCAAAAGAAATGAGTAATGGGTGCACCAAAAAACACAAGGGAAACTGTTAGAGCAGAATTATTTTTAGTAGCTGAAAACTGGAAACAACTCTAATGTTTATCTCGAAGACAATGGTTAAATAAATTATGGCATGTTCCAGAGAAAGAAGCAGCCCTGGCACACTGTTGGGGAGAGGTACAGCCACTCTGGGAAACTGTATGGAGGTTTCTCAAAAAAGTTGAAAATAGAGCTACCCTATGACCCAGCAATTGCACTACTAGGTATTTAGTTTGTAGTGATCTGAAGGGGCACCTGCACCCCAATGTTTATAGCAGCAGTGTCCACAATAGCCAAACTATGGAAAGAGCCCAGATGTCCATCGACAGATGAATGGATAAAGAAGATGTGGTATATATATACAATGGAGTATTAGTCATAAAAAATGAAATCTTCTATTTTCAATGATGTGGATGGAACTAGAGTATTATGTTGGGTGAAATAAGTTAATCAGAGAAAGACAATTATCATATGATTTCACCCGTATGCGGAATTTAAGAAACAAAACAGAAGAGCATAGGGAAAGGGAGGGAAAAATAAAACAAGATGAAATCAGAGAGGGACACAAACCATAAGAGACTTTCAACTATAGGAAACAAAATGAGGGGTACTGGAGGGGACGAGGGTGTGGGGATAGGGTAACTGGATGATGGACATTAAGGAGAACACGGGATATAATGAGCACTGGGTGTTATATAAGACTGATGAATCACTGAACTTTACCTCTGACACTAATAATATACTATATATTAATTTGTTGAATTTAAATAAAAAATTACGGCATGTTCTGTAATGGAATACTGTGCAGCTGTAAAACATTAAAAAATCCTGCCACATACTACATATATGAATCCCACAAACATAATGGCATGACAAGATAGGCAACACAAATCTACATAGAGAAGTTAGGTCGTGGTTATCTTCAGGGAGGTGAGCAAGGTTGGTGATTGGGAAGGGCATGAAAATGCGGGTGGAGAGCTGAAACTTAAATTTCTTGAGCTGAGTGATTCTGACATGGGTACGTTGTATAAATTTAGCAGGCTGTACATTTATTTTTTTTTTAAGATTTTATTTATTTTGAGAGAGAGAATGAGATAGAGAGAGAGAGCACGAGAGGGGAGAGGGTCAGAGGGCGAAGCAGGCTCCCCGCTGAGCAGGGAGCCCGATGCGGGACTCGATCCCGGGACTCCAGGATCATGACCTGAGCCGAAAGCAGTGGCTTAACCAACTGAGCCACCCAGGCGCCCCGGCAGGCTGTACATTTATGATATGTGCATTTTGACCGTATGCTCTATTTCAGTAAAAATATTTATTTTTAAAAAGGCTTCTCATTAGCTACCATATGAGGTCACTCTCTCCAGATGGGCATTCAAGCCTCCCCCAACTGGACTTTACACTACTTTTCCAGTTGTTTCCTTGTTACATTTTGGCACATGTCCAGTTTCTGTCAGGTCTGACTAGTAAATGAGGCAGAGGCTTCCACTTTTTCATATTCATTGTTTTTTTTCTTTTTAGAAATAGAACCATCTGAATTTCAGCAGGACACCTGACTGCCTTTGACCAATTTGCTGACTACATTTTCTAGCTTTCTTTGCCTGTAGGTGTGGTCCTGTGATTAAGTTTGGACCAATGCTGCATGAGCAGACATTATACTTTGTCTTTCACTTTTACTTCTGGCTGGGAACTAGTGAAATTTAGAGAATCCTTGGCTGTTGCCTGTTTCTGATGGCAAAACTACTGCTTTGGCCAGCTCGCTGGACTGTTATGTGGGAGGGAAATGCATTTCTGTTTATTTAACTTACAGTATTTTGAGATCTCTTTATTAGAGTATAGTCTCTATCTTAGCAGACTTAATATTTCATAAACATTGTGATTCATATGTGCCTCTGCATTGAGTGAGGCTAGTTTTTCCAGAGATGCCCTGATCCTAGGTTTCTTCTACTGAGAGGATCTCCAGGCTGCGCCATAGTTATTATTTGTTCCCTTGCAGTGTGTTCTGTGGCCTATATACGTGACCATGGAGAATGCATTAATTTTTCTGAGCCCCATATTCCTCACCTGTGAAATGAGAATGATAGATGACTCTTAAGAAGATTAAAATATATGTGAAGCATTTAGCACAGTCTGGGATACAATATGAAGCACTCAACAAATATAAGCTTATTTTCACATAATAATTTTAATATACATCATGACATTATAGAATTAAGCAAAGGCATAGCATCAAAGATCAATGTGTGTTGGAGGTAGATACCCAAGTTAAGGGTATTTTAAAAATGAGCTCATCTTGCTTTATGATTCCAGGGCTTCTAGAAATTCCTAAATATTGGAAGTAGTGCAATGTGAACATAAATATACGCTGTAACTAAACATTTCTACTCTTAGTTATATGTCTAAAAGAAATAAGCACATGGGTATACTAAAAATATGAACAAAATATTCACAGCAGCACTATTTTTAATAGACAAATGGAAATAACTTGTTTCTTAGATGTAGGAGCAAAATTGATTTTTAATTTTGGCATTTATCTTTAACTGTTCCCTGCTTCTCTTTCCTCTTAAATATTGGGGGGTAAGAACTGCTTACAATTGACTCCTTAAGGATCTGACTTATCTATTAGAAAGTGCTTTGGGAAAAATTTCTAAAAAAATCTCTAATGTGACAAATAAATTATGCTTATAATTTTAGTATTTCCTTTCTAGAATCATCTAGCAATTTTCTTGGATCTAAAGTACTTCCTTTAAGTTCCCTTAGTGAGGGTGGTAAATGCTTTTGGTTTTTGTTTCAAAATTCATTCTTGAATGATAATTTACCTGAGTACACAGTTCTACATTAATATGTATTTGCCCTTAGAGCCATGGAACTATTATTCTACTGTCTTCTGAGTTTTCTGATTACTGAGAAGTTTGCAGTCAGACAAATAGCTGGTATTTAAAAGTAATCTGTTTTATCTTTCTGGCTGCTTGTTAATGTGGTCAGTCTGTGGATATCAGCAGTTTAACTGAGATGTATTCAAGAGTGAATTTTTTAAAAACAAAATTATCCTGTTTGGAATTCATCGTATTTCTTAAATCTGAATAGCTCTACCTAAATAGCTCTACCAAGTTTTTTCTCCATTGTTTTCCCAAGGGTAAGACTTTTTTTTTTTTCTCAATAAAGAGATAGAGGAAAATAAGACAAGTCACTTTGTCTTCCCTATTTTTAAATGGGCAGATTTTTTCCTATTCCATTTTTTTTTTCACTACATGTGTTGACCTTGTTTTGAGGGTCTTGTTTTTACATGTGGAGGTTTCTCTTTCAAATCTTATGGCCCATTGTTCACATGACCCTAGAAAGTTGCCTTATTTTGAGAGTTGTGTATTTATTTTATTTTTATTTTTATTTATTTTTAAAGTTTTTACTTTAATTCCAGGTAGTGAATATACAGTGTTGTATTAGTTTCAGGTGTACAATATAGTGATTCAATACTTCCATACATCATCCAGTGCTCATTGCAACAAGTGTCCTCCTTAATCACCATCACCTATCTCACCCATCCCCCACCTGCCTCCCCTCTGGTAACCATCTGTTTGTTCTCTATAGTTAAGAGTCTGTTTTTTGGTTTGTCTCTCTTTTTTTCTTTGTTCATTTGTTTTGTTTCTTAAATTACACATATGAGTGAAATCATATGGTATTTGTCTTTCTCTGACTGGTTTATTTCTCTTCCCATTATACTCTCTAGCTCTATCCATGTTGTTGAGAATGGCAAGATTTTGTTCTTTTTTATGGCTGAATAATATTGCATTATATATGTATACCGCATCTTTATCCATTCATCAATTGATGGACACTTGCGCTGCTTCCATATCTTGGCTATTATAAATAATGCTGCAGTAAACATAGGGGTGCATGTATCCTTTTGAATTAGTGTTTTTGTCTTCTATGGGTAAATACCCAGTAGTGCAATTACTGATTATAGGGCAGTTCTATCTTTAATTTTTTGAGGAATCTCCATACTGTTTTCCACAGTAGCTGCACCAGTTTGTATTCCAAGAGCTGTGCATTTTAGTTATTTTATGGTGGAAAGTCTTTGTTTTTTAAGAGAATATTAATGGAAGTGGATGGTTTATATCCTTGGCAAATTTTTATTTTTCAATATGAATTGTTCTAAAATATGAAGAAGTATTTTTAGAAATACATGCAATTAAAAGAGACATAGAGATTTTGTTATATTTAATTTTTTGTGAATTTTCGTTTTTTTTAATTGACCAAGGTTACCTTACAAAAAAAATGCCTTGAGCTGGTTTTTGGTCCACTTAAATAATTTTCCATAGTGGTTACACAAGAAACAAGGCTTTCATTCACTTTAACTTTTTTCTTTCTTTTCTTTTCTTTTTTTTTTTTTTTAAAGAATTTATTTATTTATTTGACAGAGAGAGACACAGCAAGAGAGGGAACAGAAGCAGGGGGAGTGGGAGAGGGAGAAGCAGGCTCCCCACTGAGCAGGGAGCCCAATGCAATGGGGGGCTCTATCCCAGGACCCTGGGATCATGACCTGAACCAAAGGCAGACACCTAATGACTGAGCCACCCAGGCTCCCCTTTTTCTTTCTTTTAAATAGACTTTATTTTTAAGATCAATTTTAGGTTTGTGGTAATATGGAACAAAAGTACAGATTTTCCATACATGCCCTGCCCTCACACATGTATAAGCCTCCCCCATTATCAAAATCCCACACCAGCTGGTGCATTTGTTACCATTGGTAAACCTACACTGACATACCATTATCATCCAAAACCCATAATTTACATTAAGATTCACTCTTTGTGTACATTCTGGGGGTTTTGACAAATGTATAATGACACGTATTACGATTACAATGTTATAAAGAATAGTTTCGCTGCTCTAAAAATTCTCGGTGCTTCACCTATTCATCCCTCCCTCCCCCCGCCCCACTTTACCCTTGGCAACTGATCTTCATCATGGTGACTGTCTTGACTTTTCCAGAATATTCATATGTCTGTAATCAGTGTGTGCCCTTTTCAGATGGTTTTATTTCACTTACTATTATGCATTCAAGGTTCCTCCAGGTCTTTTCATGGCTTGATAGCTCATTCATTTTAACACTGGGTCTACCACGAATTATTATCCATTCACCTACTGAAGGATATCTTGGTTGCTTCCAAGTTTTGGCTATTTTGAATAAAGTTGCTATAAACTTCCATGTGCAGGTTTTTGTGTAGACATAAGTTTTCAACTCCTTTGGATAAATACCAAGGAGCACAACTGCTGGATCATATGGTAAGAGTATGTTTAGTTTTGTAAGGAACTGCCAAACTGTCTTCCTAAGAGGCTGTACCATTTTGCATTCCTGCCAGCAGTGAATGAGAGTTCCTGTTGTTCCACATCCTTGCTAGCATTTGGTGTTGTCAGCATACTGAATTTATGCCACTCTAATAAGTGTGTAGTGGTAGCTTCTTATTTTAATTTGCATTTTCCTAATTGCATATGATATGGAACATTTTTTCATATGCTTGCTTTGTATCTGTACATCTTCTTTGATGAGGCGTTTGTTTATATCTTTTGCCCATTTTTTAATCAGGTTGTTCGTTTTCTTATTGTTGAACTTTAAGAGTTCCTTATATAGGGCGCCTGGGTGGCTCAGTTGGTTAAGCGACTGCCTTCGGCTCAGGTCATGATCCTGGAGTCCCTGGATCGAGTCCCGCATCGGGCTCCCTGCTCAGTGGGGAGTCTGCTTCTCCCTCTGACCCTCCTGACCCTCCCCCCTCTCATGTGCTCTCTCTCTCAGTCTCTCTCTCTCAAATAAATAAATAAAATCTTTTTTTTTAAAAAAAAAAGTTCTTTGTATTTATTGGATAAAAATCTTTTATCAGATAGGTCTTTTGCAAATATTTTCTTCCCATCTGTGACTTGTCTTCTCAATCTCTTGACAGTGTCTCTCACAGAGAAGTTTTTAATTTTAATGAAGTCCAGCTTATCAATTATTTCTTTCATCCATAGTACCTTTGGTTTTGTACCAAAAAATCATCATCATGCCTAAGGTCATCTAGATTTCTTCCTATATTATCTTCTAAGAGTTTTTATAGTTTTGAGTTTTACATTTAGGTCTATGATCCATTTTGACTTAATTTTTGTGAAGAGTATATGGTCTCTGTCTAGATTATTATTATTTTTTGCATGTGCATGTCCAGTTGCTCTAGCACTAGTTGTTGAAAAGACTATCTCTTCTTTTTTTTCCACTGAGATTTCTAAGATTTTATTTATTTATTTGAGAGATAGAAGAGAGTGCATTTGCGCGTGAGCTGGGGGAGGGGCAGAGGCAGAGGGAGAGAGAATCTCAAGCAGACTCTGCACTGAGTGTGGATCCTGACCTGGGGCTGGATCTCAGGACCCTGAGGTCATGACCTGAGCCAAAACTAAGAGTCGAAGGCTCAACCAACTGAGCCACCCTGCACCCTGGCTATCTTTTTTTTATTGTATTGCCTTTGTGTCTTTGTCAAAGATCAGTTGACTATTTTTGGAGGCTGTTTCTACACTTCATCTTCTGTCTCATTGATCTATTTGCCTGTTCTTTAGCCAATGTGATATTGTCTTGATTACTGTAGCTTTATATTAAGCCTTGAAGTCGGATAGGGTCAGTCCTTTGACTTTGTTCTTCATTAATATTGTGTTGGCTCTTCCAAGTGCATTTTACTCTTTTTCCCCTGTTTTTTTTTTTTTTTTTAGGGAACTATACCAAAATTCCGTCTCTTTGTGTAATAGGCTTAGTCAGATATTTGAAGGATACGTATTATAATAAATTAACAACTAACTTTTGTTGAGTGCTTATTAAATTCCATGCAAAGTTCAAGTAATCCTCAAATCAAACCAAACAGATAAGTGCTATAATTATCTTCATGTTATAGATGAGGAAACTAAGGACCAGAGAAATGTAAGGGAATTGCCCAAGGAAACTTAGGAAGTAAATGGAATATAGTAGTTTGTCTCAAAGAGGCATAATTTATCACTTCCCAATACCTACATCATGAGCCAACTGGCAAAGAGATTCTACAACATCCAGTTAGAAAGACACAAATTATACTCCAATGGGATGATTACTGATCAAGTACTATATACCAAGGACTACTCTAGGTATTACACTTTTGAAATAATCATCATCAAGCATCTGCTCTTGATGAGTTCATTGTGCAAAGTAAGGATCTTATAGTGAAGAGACCATTTAAAATACAACATAGTAGCTATTTTCATAATAGTGCCAAACTAGAACCTACCTAAATGCCCATAAACTAGAAATTGGACAAATTGTGGCTTATTGTGGCACAAATTGTGGCAAATTGTGAATATTATTCAGTAATAAAAAGAAGGGACTACTGCTGCAGACAAAAACAAGAATAAATCTCTAATATTATGCTAAATGAAAGAGATGAGACACAAGTACGCCAAGTATACATCTATAATCCCACTTATATAAATGTTTGGAACAGGCAAATAGTAACCTCTGGTGACTGAAATCATCAGTCATTGCTTTGAAGGGGTTGACAAGGAAGGAGTATGAAAAAATTATCTAGGGTGATGGAAATATTTGTTTGATGCATTTGCCCAAACTGGCTGAATAGTATACTTAAGATCTAAGCATTTCATTGTGTATAAATTATAAAAAAGAAAAAATGAACCAAAAATAGCATATTAAATGCTAAAACCAGGAATGAACAGAGGGATACAGAAGCACAGGAGAATAAGTGGGTAACTTAGCTTTGAGGAGTCAAGGAAAGCTTCCTTGAAGACTGGACATGTGAGATGGGTTTTGAAGGGTGCCCAGGAATTTGCCATTTAAAAAAGAGATTCTAGAGAGAAAGCAAAAAATGTTAGTTTATTCATTTCCTATTCATTTTTCTGCTCAAAATTATAGTCCATTTATTCTCTGCTGGGTTCAATTTTAGGTAAAAAGACAAATGCAGACTTTGCCCACAGAAAGCTTAGGTTCTAATGGAGAAATCATGAATCATGAGTTTTACAGAATTTTCAGGGAAATTTTAATTTTGAGAAGTTCAGTGTGATTTGAATGTGTTTGAATGACAGGAGATAGGTGAGTAGTGTTAAGTCAACTGGGACCAGATTAAGAAATTTAAGTGTATAATAAATTAAGGAGTTTGAATTTTGTCTTACAGGCATGAGAGTCAAGTAGAAATTTATAAGTCATAAGTTGATGTAGTTATAATTTTTAAAGAAAGATATTTTAGCAATGTGAGGACAGATTGGAACAGGAAGAAATTAATGGAAAAATGATAAAAAGAATACTGTTTCCTTAGTTTACGCCAGGGTTGGCAGAAACTCAGTACATGTGCCATATCAGCTTTTTGAGCATGTAGTAGACAATACTAACCTATAAAATCACTCTTCCTCATTAAGCCAAACAAGGCTTTACATACATACTAGTAGCCACTATCAAAAATAGATTTACCAACATAATGAAACCTATTTGCAATTCCTGGTCTAGGCTCCCAAAGTCATTTCCTGGGCTAGTAAATCAGGAATCCAATCGAGTGGGGGGGGTGGGGTGGGAAGGAGTAGATTGGAGAGCCAGTCCAGAGGTAGAATTATCTGATTACTGGATAAGAGAATGATTCAGAATTTTAGATTGTGAATCTAGGTAACAATAGCATTAAGCAAAATCATCATCATCATCATCATCATCATCATCACCATCATCATAACACAGGATATAAAATGTGTTTGGATTCTTGGGGAAGTATGATACCGATGTTTTGACAAAGATCTCACTTACACATCTCACTAGCTAACTCTTCACATTTACTTCTCAGTGGAACTCCTTTGTAGCTCTTCTGTCGAAGTTAGAAGTGAAGAATCTTTCTTTCTAGACTCTAATTCCTTTCCTTGCAATTAGGTCAAAACTTCTTACTTTCTGTCCATACGTATCTAACTCAGTTACTATTTTTGGAATTTTCCGAAAATGAGGTCTTTCTTTTTTTTTCTGGGATTATGACTCAAAAGATTGGCTTCTTCACCTTAAAGGTTTTAAATTATTTTTTTGTTCTGTTAGGATCTCCTTTTAAAGTTACTTCTGCGTTAGAGGCTATTGGCTGTGGACACCATGTATCTTAGATCTATTAATTTTTTTTAATCAAGTTTGTAATGAGTATTAGCATCTCTAAAACTCATTTTTAGTTGCCTTGCTCTGGCTGTTAGTACTAAAGGAATAAAAGGGATTTACCAGTGTTAGGTCCTGATTATGCCAGCTAGTTAAGGGAAAATGCAAGAAGGTGCAGTTGCATTTCCCATTCACAACCAAGTCCAGAATTACCCACATGATGACCAAAAAAGTGCAAGTGATTTAGTCTTTAAATGAACCCTAAATTTATATTGAACAAATAAGTTTTCAAGGGGAGAAATTTAGTTTTACCTTTGTCTTGGTGACTGCATAAACCATTAATGATGTTAGTGCAGTGAAATAATTAAAAGCAGGGAAATACACAGCCTAAATAATACTACGGGTCCTGGTTCATCAGTATCTGAGAATCAAAAGTTATTTGTATGGCAAGGGCAACAACAGTGTGTCAGGGAAGTGCTGAAAAGTCACTACTCCAAGACAGTGTCTGACAAGGAAAGTTCATTTTGCCAGCATCTGAACATATGGCAAAGCAGTGTTTCTCCAGACTTCTGTGTGCTGGCAGGGATTGGCCTCCTAGTAACTTGGACTTTTGTTTGTGCCGAAGACAGGATGAATATTCTCCATAAATAATTGTAATTATCTTCTCATTGAAGAAACATAAACTTGGAATTCAGTACTGTTTTCTTGAATAAATCATCAATTTTGGAAAGAAGTGGAGTTACATTTTCTCTGTTTTTGCAAATGAATTGCTAGTACAAAATTAACAAATTGTCTTTCACAAAAACATATTTTTCGGTTGAAGTACTTTACGTTGAAATACTACATCTTTCTCTTTATGCTACTTTTACTTTGTGCTGTTTTTTCTTCTCCCCCAAATATTGTCTGTTTGAAATTCTACAAGTTGTCTTATTTTCCTTTTGAAAAATACAGTCAGTAACTTAAAGACTTTAGAAGATGTTAAAGAATGCTGCAGGTTAAAAGTTCTTCATTTGGTTTCCAAACATACTATTTTACAGAAAATTAGAGTGCTTTTCTTCAATAATAAATACATAGGATCGAATTTTTTTTTTTTTTAGCTGAGGGTTTCTTCCAAATTATTTACTTTACCAGATGTTTGTTGTTGTTTGTTTTTAAATATATGTGGGAACTGAAGCGCAGGGCCAAATAGCAGGATCTTCCCTGAAGGTGAAAAAGAGTTTATAGGGCTGCAGATGGTCACTTTGAAAATTAGCGCATTCTGCTTGAATGAGAGCAGAAATGTGTATTTTCATGTCTGTCTCCTATTCATAGGGGATAACTGCTTGAGCTCTGGAGCCCTGGGTTTGTATCCTAGCACAACCTAGTGATGGGAGAAAGTTACAATCTCCAGGCCTGGTTTCCTGTATGTAAATTGGGAGTAGTAACAGTTTCTGGCCCCACAGAAGAGTTGCTATGAGGGTAAAGGACTGTGCTTGCACATCAGCGGGGTCTGCCTGAGCACAGAGAGCTTAATGTTCAGCAGCAGCTCATTTCATGCCCACTTCCTGCACCGACCTCAGCCTTGTAGCTTCTACTTCATACTTCACCTACCGATGATTTTTCCCTTTCATTTTACTTTTTATTTTTCCCTCTTTTTTTTTTTTTTTTTTTTTTGTGGGAGGCGGGGGCGCAGGGGAATCTCATTCATTTGGATTCTCACATTGAAAAACCGTTGAATGGTTTCCCACTACATGTTAAAGAACATGTTAACTAAATCTGACATCCATGACCACATTTGGTCTACCCCATCATTCTGTTTCATTTTTATCTGTAACTAACTCCTCTCCTGATTCCTCAACTTTGGCTGCATATAAGAATCCCTGACAGAGAGGTGAAAAACTCCCATGCCCAGGTGCACCCCTGTCCTATTCCATGACATTCTCTGGAGAAAGGACCTTGGTATTGGAAATTCAAAGTTCACCAGGAGATCTCAATGTGCAGCCAAGATTGAGAACCAGTTTTAGAGCATATTGAATTTACCATGTTCTACTTACTACCATCTCTTTTGACATACTCATCTAAACTAATACTCGTCTAAACTACAAGCTCCTTCAGGAAGGGAAACAAAAATTTTTCTTTGTAATTAGCCAAAGTAACCTATAACAGTATCTTGCACATAGTAGAGGTAATTTCTTAAACCTTGCTAACACCTTATATTTCCTTATACTGTCTCACTCCCGGGCTTTCTGATTACATCTCTCTTGCACAATTATATTCCAAGGCATCACCCTTAGGTAGTTACAGTAAGATAAGCTAGATTTTGGGTACCTTTCCGTCTTCACAGACTGAACCCTCCTCCTCTTCCATCCCCCATTGATTTATCTCAGCATACAACAAAGGACTTGCCAATGGAAAGTGAGTTTCTAGGGTCAAGTGAATAGAGTAGGAGCAAGGGTACCTTTCAGTTTAGGTAGCACATTGAAAGTATTGGTAAAAATTCGATTATTTACAGGTGGTCTCTCTAAATTCTTGAGTTTAGGACTCTCGAATATTGAGCATTGGAAATTTATATTTATTTAACTATCCTTTTTTTTAATTATGTTGTTTTATTTGTTGTTTATAAACCGGCAGTCCTTCATTCTGCTTTTAATTCTAGGTATTTCACTAAAATTGCTATCATATCAACTAATTTATCATGACGATTTTGCCAGTTATTTGTTTGATAACAACTACACTGAAGAAGGAAAGGTGATAACTGTTTTCACTCATTGATTCCCTGACAGTAAATGTGTTATATTGGCCTTAGTTTGACTTGCATAATATAATTCAAATAAAGATTATTTCAGTAGATGTTATATTTGATGTATCAAAAATTTGACTTTCAAATAGTTTTTAATTGAGTGGAAAATTCTCACAAATTATATGAATATGCTTGAGTGACATTCTAGTGTCAATGTCTATCTGTATCTTACCATAGCTTAGTAATGCTACAAGCAAATACAATCTCCTGTGGAGAATGGGAGTCAGGAAGGATTGCAGGAGAGAGATCTACCCCCTAATGGCTCTGTTTTCATTAGTTCTTATTTAGCTTCATAATATAACTGGAAATGAGGAATTTCAGAAGAAGTTGAATTTGAAACTTAGGAATGATGTATTTTATTTAGCTCCTGTATGGCCAAGAAGAAACATGTAAAACTTTATGATAGTCTTTTAACATAATGGCATTTTGATTTCACTATAATAATGTTAGTATCTCTAAGCTTTGTGTCTCTCATTTATTAATTTCACATGTTTGCCTTCAATTTTTATGTGTATGTATCATCTCACCAATGGGCAATTAGTAAGATAGCAGAAGTAAGGGTGATTCATTTTTGAGCTTAATTATTATTTTCCTTCAATATCATTTTAGTGTGTTAATATAATACAATAAGGGCATTAAATTAACCAAATTTTTTGAGCACAGACTTGCCATCCCATACTCAACTTACAAATTTGATTAGTTTGGCTATCATATTGGCTTTAATATAAAATGTTTCCAATAGTAGCTATGTTTCCTAGCACCCTGAAGTGTTATGTTAGATCAGTTAGCTTTGTGAATTCCTGTTATCTAAGGTTTTTTATGTCAATGGTTAACTACAGGAACTACACTATAAAATATTCACTTAGTTCATTAACTATGTCATTCACTCATCCTGAATGACATAAAAACAGTGGTATCCTGGAGCTACTTTGTAGTAGCTTAAGAGAGCTCATTATTAAATTTTCAGGAGCTTTTCAAGCCATTTGTGAAACAGGTATTATGAAAAATTAAATGATAGAGACTTATTAAGTTATTTATTAAGAGGTGGTAGATACTCAAAATGTATCACTGCCTAATTATTTTCTTATTATTCATATTCTTGAGGTGGTTTTTCTGGTCTATAATACCAGCATGGTGAAAATACCACATAATGGGGCGCCTGGGTGGCTCAGTTGGTTAAGCGACTGCCTTCGGCTTGGGTCACGATCCTGGACTCCCAAGATCAAATCCCACATCGGGTTCCCTGCTCAGCAGGGAGTTTGCTTCTCCCTCTGACCCTCCTCCCTCTCATGCTCTCTCTCTATCATTCTCTCTCTCTCTCAATAAATAATAAAAATCTTTAAAAAAAATACCACATAATGGTACACTGTTGTGCATCTCTTCCTAACTCTGGGCTCAGTGACTGCACATTAGTATCTTGAAGTATGCCTTGATGGAAGTACTTAAACCACAAAAATCAGCAAATACCACAAATCAGAGCTGGATTTATTGTTTTGTTTATTGTCATAGTGCTGAACCTGAAAGAAGTTTCAGTTTAATAAAATTTTTACAAGGGAGAAATAGTACAACAGCAGAGTACATACCATATTAATTTACAAAAAAACTTACTAGGAAGAAGTCTGCAATGAAATTCCATTTGATGTATCCTATTTCAATTAAAATAATAGGTTGGTTTGCTGAACAAGAGTTCAACACAAGTCAATGAAAGTATTCTGTGAGAATTAGTTGTCTATATGGAATTTACAATAAAAATATTACCTATTTTGCTATTGTTTATAAGTTGTATGCTACACATATTTATATTATTAAAATTTATAAAAACCTATGTATTTGGGGGGAGACAATTGGTAAACATATACCAACACATCACTATAAGCCTTGGTGATTGAGCCCTTCCCATTTCCACTTTACATTTATGGGTTTGTGGACTGTTAGAATTACATTGTATGAACTCCTTTTTTTGTTGTTGTTGTTTTTGTTTTGTTTTGTTTTTTGTTTCTTTGCATCTTTGAAATTAAAATGTATGTTGTCACAAATGGTAATAGATGGTATTATGTTAAGTGAAATAAGTCAGACTGAGGACAGATACCATATAATTTCACTCATGTGAAATCCATAAAACAAAATAAATGAATATACAAACGAGCAGAATTAGACCTATAAATATGGAGAACAAACTGGTGGTTGACAAAAGGAAGGGGGTTAGAGAGATGGGCAAAATGGGTAAAGGGGAGTAGGAGATACGCACTTCCAGTTATGGAATGAGAAAATCACAGCATAGGGAATATAGTCAGTGATATTGTAATAGCGTTATATGGAGACAGATGGTAGCTACACTTGGGGTGAGCAAAGCGTAATGTACAGAAGTTGAATCACCATGTTGTCCATCTGAAACTAATATAATATTGTGTGTCAACCATACTCAAAAAATGTTTAAAAATTAAAAAAATACACATTTAGAAATAATAAAATGAAAAAGAAATTAAAATCCCAAACTATTGGAGACCACGTATTTTAATTACTTTTTAGAGGTATAACATACACCGTGCGATTCATCCATGTAAAGTGCACAATTTAATGTGTTAGTATATTCACAGGATTTAAAACCATCACCATCATCTAATTTTAGAGCATTTTTGTCCCTTCTAAAAGCCACTTTGTACCCATTAGCAATCAGTCCTCATACAGCTCTCTCTCTAGTCCTAAGCATCCAGTAATCTACTTTATATCTACAAATTTGCCTTTTCTGGACATTTCAAATAAAAAGAAACAAACAATATATGTCTTTTTATGTGTCTGGCTTCTTTCACTTAGCTTTATGTCTTGAAGTTTCATCCATGGCATAGCATGAAACAATACTTTATCCCTTTTATGACAGAATAATATTCCTTTGTATGGTTATACCACATTTTATTTATATATTCAGTTCAGGGGCATTTTAATTGTTTTTACTTTTTGGCTGTAATGAATATGTTGCTGTATTTTGTACAATTTATTTTGTGTGGTTGTATGTTTTCATTTCTCTTGAATATATACATGCTTAGGGCTTATTAAGTCACCTAGTAAGTCTATGTGAAAATTTCAAGGTACTGTCAGACTTTCCAAAGCTCCTGCATCATTTTGCTTTTCCACCAGCAATGCATGAGGGTTCTAAGTTCTCCATATCTTTGCCTATACTTTTTTTTGGTTATAGCAATCCTAGTCAATGTGAAGTAGTATCTCATTGAAATTTTGATTTACGTTTCCCTGATTACTAATGATGTTGATCATATTTTCTTGTGCTTTGCCATTTAAACATCTTTGGAGAAATGTTTACTCAAAATCTTTACAATTTCTTTGTTTTAGGTATACAACATAATGATTCTGATATAGATATATAATGATTATATGGTTATAATGATTGTATATATATATATATGTATATATATATATATATAAATGATCACCACAATATGTCTAGTTAACATCCACCACCACGGTTACAAATCTTTTTTAGATTTGTACTTAGAACCACTAAGATCTTAGCAATTTCAAATATATAATATAGTATTTTTATCTATAGTAGCCATGCCATACATTACATCCCCAGGATTTATTTATTTTATAACTAGAAGTTTATACCTTAACACTTTTGACCATCTTTACCCATTTTATCCACTCCCTACTTCCTGACTCTGGCAACCACCAATCTCTTTCTCTGTCTGTGAGTTTTGTTTTTTATTTGCTTGCTTTTTAAGATTCCACATATAAGTGAAATCCTATGGTTATTTGTCTTTCTCTGTCTTATTTCTCTTAGCATAATGCCCTCAAGGTCCATCCACCCTGTTGCAAGTGGCAGGATTTTCTTCCTTTTTGTGGCTGAATAATATTCCAGTGTGTATATGTGTGTGTGTGTGTGTGTGTGTGTGCACATAATAGCACAATTATGTGGTAGCACAAAATGTGGCATACATACATATGACCACATTTTCTTTATCCATTCATTCATCAACAGATACTTAAGTTGCTCTCATGTCTTAGCTATTGTAAATAATGCAGTGAAAATGGAGGTGCATGTATATTTTTGAGTTAGTGTTTTTGTTTCCTTTGGACGAGTCCAGAAGTGGAATTGCTAGATCATAGGGTAGTTCTATTTTTAATTTTTTGAGGAATCTCTATACTGTTTTTCATAGTTTTGCAACAGTTTATATTCCCACCAGCAGTGTGCAATGAAGTGTTCCCTTTTCTCCATATGCTTACCAACACTGGTGATTTCTTGTCCTTTTGATAATAGCCATTCTAACAGGTATGAAGTGATATCTCATTGTGGTTTTGATTTGCATTTACCTGATGGTTAGTGATGTTGAGCACCTTTTCATAGGTGCCTCCTTTGGGAAAATGCTGATTCAGATCCTTTATCCATTTTTTAGTTGGATTGTTTGTTTTTTAGTATTGAGTTGAATGTTTCTTTATATATTTTGGATATTAACCCCTTATTGGACTTATGATTTTCAAATGTTTTCTCCCATTTCTGTGGGTTGTCATTTTATTTTTTGATGGTATCATTTCAGCATAAAATATTTTAATTTTAATGTAGTTCAATTAATTTTTCTTTTGTTGCTTTTGCTTTGGGTTTTATAACTGAGAGGACCTTGCCTTACCCAAGGTTAAAAACATTTACTCCTATGTGTGTTTTTTTTTTATCTTAAGTTTTAGCTTTTACATTTAGATCTATGATGCATTTTGACTTAATTTTTATGTATGGTGTGAGGTAAGGATTCTACTTCGTTCTTTTGCATGTGGGTATCCGGTTGTCCCAGTACCATTTATTGAAAAGATTATTTTTTTCCCACTGTATTGTCTTGACACTCATGTTGAAAATGAATTGAAAATAAGTTTAAGGGTTTATCTCTGGAATCTCAGTTCTCTGCCATCGATCTATATATCTATTCTCATGCCCAGTATCATGCTATTATGTAAGATTTATAGTAAGTTTTGAAATCAGGAAGTATGAGACCTCCAAATTTCTTCTTTTAAAAGATTATTTTGGCTGTTCTGAGCACCTTGCATTTACATATGAATTTTAACTTGTCAATTTCTGCAAAAAAGCTAGCTACAATTTTTAAATAGGGATTACATTGACTTTGTAAATAAGTTTTTGGAATATTACCATCTTAACAATATCAATCCTGTGGTCTGTGAACAGAGGATATCTTTCCATTTATTCAGTTCATTAAAAATGTTTTTTAACAATGTTTTGTAGGTTTCATGTACAAGACTTGTACTTCTTTTGTTAACTTTGTGTCTAAATTTATACCTTGTATTCTAATTTATTTTTTATTTATATATATATATGTATATATGTATATATATATATATATAGAGAGAGAGAGAGAGAGAGAGCATGAGCAGGGTGAGGAAGGGCAGAGGAAAAGGGAGAGAGAGAATCTTAAGCAGGCTCCATGCCCAGCATGGAGCCTGAAGTGGTGCTCAATTAGATGACCCTGAGATCATGACCTGAGACGAAATCAAGAGTCAGACACTTAGCTGACTCAGCCACCCAGGTGCCCCTGTATTATTGTAAATGAAATTATTTTTCTAAATTCATTTTTAAATTTTTATTGCTAATGAAAAGAAATACAATTGTTTTTTGTTATTGATTTTGAACCTTAACTTTGCTGACCTCACTTATTCTTTTTAAAAAAATTTTATTATGTTATGTTAATCACCATACATTACATCATTAGTTTTTGATGTAGTGTTCCATGATTCATTGTTTGCATATAACACCCAGTGCTCCATTCAATACGTGCCCTCTTTAATACCCATCACCAGGCTAACCCATCCCCCCACCCCCTTCCCTCTAGAACCCTCAGTTTGTTTCTCAGAGTCCATAGTCTCTCATGGTTTGTCTCCCCTTCCAATTCCCCCCTTTCATTTTACCCTTCCTACTATCTTCTATATATTGTCCTTTTGATAATAGCCATTCTAACAGGTATGAAGTGATATCTCATTGTGGTTTTGATTTGCATTTACCTGATGGTTAGTGATGTTGGAATATATATATATATATATATATATATATATATATATACACACACCGCATCTTCTTTATCCATTCATCTGTCGATGGACATCTTGGCTCTTTCCATAGTTTTGCTATTATGGACATTGCTGCTATAAACATCGGGGTGCACATGCCCCTTCAGATCACTACATTTGTATCTTTGGGATAAATACCCAGTAGTGCAATTGCTGGGTCATATGGTAGCTTGATGCAGAAGAAGCATTTGACAAAGTACAGCATCCTTTCTTGATCAAAACTCTTCAGAGTGTAGGGATAGAGGGTACATACCTCAATATCATAAAAGCCATCTGTGAAAAACCCACAGCGAATATCATTCTCAATGGGGAAAAACTGAGAGCTTTCCCCCTAAGGTCAGGAACGCGGCAGGGATGTCCACTATCACCACTGCTATTCAACATGGTATTAGAAGTCCTAGCCACAGCAATCAGACAACAAAAAGAAATAAAATGCATCCGAATCAGCAAAGAAGTCAAACTCTCACTCTTTGCAGATGATATGATACTTTATGTGGAAAACCCAAAAGACTCCACCCCAAAACTGCTAGAACTCATACAGGAATTCAGTAAAGTGGCAGATATAAAATCAACGCACAGAAATCAGTGGCATTTCTATACACCAACAACAAGACAGAAGAAAGAGAAATTAAGGAGTCACTTATTAGTTTTAATAGTTATTTGGAGGATTTTATAGAATTTTCTACATACAAGATCATGTCATCTACAAATAGAGATAGTTTTTCTTCCTCCTTTTCAACTAGGTGCCTTTTCTTTTCTTTTTCTTTTTTTTCTGATTCCCCTGACTAGTACTTCTAGTAAAATGTTAAATAGAAGTGGCTAGAGCAGACATTCTTGTTTTCCTTCTGTCCTTAGAGGGAAAGCGTTCAATCTTTCATCATTAAATGCATATTAGTTGTAGGGCTTTTGTAGATGCCGTTTATCATATTGAGAAAATTCCTTTCTATTTCTGCTTCACTAAGAGTTTTTCTTAGGAAAGTATGTTGGCTTTTGTTAAATGTTTTTTCTGCAACTATTGAGGTGAGTATATGCTTTTTGTCCATTATTCTTTAATATGGTGTATTACAGTAATTAATTTTTATATGTTAAATCAACCTTGCATACCTGGGATTATCCTACTTAGTAATGGTATATGATAATTTACATATATGTATATATATATTATTAGATTTGGTTTGCTAGTATTTTGTTGAAGTTTTTTACATCTATATTCATAAAATATATTGGTCCATAGTTTTCTTTTCTTGTAATACATTTGGTTTTGGTATATGGGTAATTTGGGCTTTATAGAATTATTTGGAAATGTCTCATCTTTTTTTTTTTTTTTCCCAAAGAGTTAATGATAAATTGGCCTTCATTCTTGACTGTTTGGTCCAGTGAAACTTTTTGGGCCCAGGCTTTTCTTTGTAAGAATTTTTTTAAGTTACTGATTTTATCTCTTTTACTTGTGGTAGGCCTATTCAAATTTTCCATTTTTTCCACTCAATTTCAATAATTTGTATCTTTCTAGAAATTGTTCACTTTATATAGTTATCTAATTTATCATAGAGTTGTTTATACTATTTCTTATAATCCTTTTTTATTTTTATTTTTATAAGATCAGTAGTGATGTTCCTTCTTTCATTCTTGGTTTTAGTAATTTATGTCTTCTTTCTTTTAATCTTGGTTAATACAGCTGAAGTTTTGTCTTTTAAAAATATATTTTCAAAAACTGCACTTTGGTTTTGCTGATTTTGTCCATTGTTTTCTATTATCTAATTTATTTCTCCTCTTTAAAAATATTTCCCCTCTTCTGCTTGGTTTTAGTTTACTCTTTTTCTAGTTATATAAGGTGGAAAGATAAGTATGTTATTTTTTAAAATATGCAGTTACAGTTATAAATTCCCTTGAAATACTATTTTTGGCATTTTGTGTTTCTGTTTCTATTCATCTCAAAGTATATTTTAATTTTCCTTTTGACTCCTCTAACTCATTGGTTTTGGGAAGTGTGTTGTTTAATTTCTTCATCTTTGTAGATTTCCCTATTTTCCTTCTGTCATTGATTTGTAATTTAATTCCATTTTGATCAGAAAACATATAAAACGTATTTCAGTCCTTTACATCTTATTGAGACCTCTTTTAGGCTGAAATATGGTCTATCATGGAGAATGTTCTGTTTCTGTTGTGTGGGATGTCCTATGTATGTCTGTTAGTTTTATTTTTTATAGTGTTGTTCAGTGTTCTTTTCCTTGATCATATTCTCCCTTGTTATTCATTTTTGAAAATAGAGTTTTGAAGTCTCTATTATTGTTGATTTCATCTGTTAATACTGTCAGTTTTTGCTTAAACAATGTGTGTGCGTGCACGTACTACTTGGAATTTTGTTTTTTGGTGCATATATAATTATTATATCTTGCTGGTGAATTGACCCTTTTATTATTATGAAATTTTCCTCTTTGTTGTGAGTAACATTTGTTGTTGGTTTGTTTAAACTCTGTTCTCTAATACTAATATAGCGATTCCAGCTCTTTTTGTTGTTGTTGTTCTTAATTTCATAATGCAGCTTTTTACCTTCATCCTATCTGCATCTTTTTAAAAAAGATTTATTTATTTATTTATTTATTTATTTATTTATTTATTTAAGAGTGTGAGCCGGGCGGTGGGGGAGGCAGAGGGAGAGGGAGAGAGAGAAAATCTCAAGCAGACTCCGCTTCCATCTCACAACCTGAGATCATGACCTGAGCCAAAACCAGGAGTTAGATGCTTAACTGACTGAGCCACCCAGGCACCTCTTATCTGCATCTTTGAACCAAAATTGTTACTCCTCTAGATAATATACAGTAGGATATTGTTTTTAACCAATTCTTTTTGTTTGGATTCCTTAGTCCATTCCTGTTTAATGTTATTGATGTGATTGGATTTATATTGGTGATTTTGCTTTATTATCTGTATATCTCATGTCTTTTTTTCCTTTAATTTTCCTTTGTTGGCCTTTTTTTCTATTAAGTACATATTTTGCCTTATAAAATCTTAATTCCTTTAATGATTTGAAATTATATATTTTTAAATGTGGGGGTTACTTTAGGAATTACAATATATGTTTTAACTTATCAGAATCTACTTCAGATATATACTGATTTAGTTATAATCCAATATAAAACTTTACTCCTAAAGAGCTCAATTTTCTCACTTTTTAATTCTATGATTTATATATATAATATCCAGATATATCAATAATCTCACAATATTATAGTTTGATAATTATTTATGTACTGCTATGTCTTTCAAAGAGCTAGGAGAAGAAAGTAGGAAAGCATATATTTATAGAGTTTTTGTTGTTAACCTTCTTATTAACGTTTTTGGTTCTCTTTCTTTCTATCTGTGGATTTGAGTTATCATTCTGTAATTTCTTTACTCCAGACTCCAATATCGCTTTGTTACTGCCTTTTTTGTGCTGTCATTGTCAAATTTATTACATTTATGTATGTTATTATACCAGTAATACAATTATTTACATATTATTTTAGTCAGTTGCCTTTTAAATCAGTCAATTCCCAAAGAATCAGTATTCAAGGCGAATATTTAATCTTCAATCTTTCTTGTTCTCTAGTATTGTAATGATATATCTTGCTATGTTTAATTGCAAATGTAGATTATTTCAACACCACTATGGGTTAAAAAACCTTTTGTGGAACCCTTGGTAAAATAACCACCAGTTACATCTGTGTGGGATATGTCCAAGTGTATTTTTAGGATGAACAGGATTTTCTTTCTTTCAAAAAAACTCTGTTACTCAGCTTTAGTAATCGCTGTGAGTCTTTGGGAAGGTTACATAACTTCTGAGTATTAGTGTTCTCACTTCAGAAGATGATGGTAGAGATTTAAAGAAAACATTTGAAAATCCCTTAAGGTATTGCTTGTCAAAAATGAGACCCTCATGTTTGAGACTGTGAAATTAATTTTATTATCAGTAATAGGAACAAGATACAAGCTGTGGTGTATATATTTTCCCTTATGGCAATGTACCTCTTATATATTCATTTTCTGTCTTCATGATGTGGTTCTGGCCCACCTCTTGCAACACAAAGTCTACTAGTTTTTGTAACTGAGGAAGGATTGTAGATTAATAAAGAAAACAATAAATAAAAACGACTCAATTATTATCTTTAAAAAAGAATAAATAAGTAATTATATTGTATTTGGCTTGCTATTTATTTATTTATTTATTTATTTATTTATTTATTTATCTTTACCTACCTTTACTGAAGCTCTTAGTATTTACATTTGTATTTGGATTACTGCTTGATGTCACTTGCCACTTTTATCCTGGAAAACTTCCTTTTACTGTTTATTATAAAGCACGTCTATAAGCATGGAATTGTTATTGGGGTTTCCTCAAAGGTTGATAAGTTACTTATCTCTTGTTGCTTTTGAGAGTTTGTCTTTGGCATTCAACATTTCCACTATAACATGTCTGTTTGTGAATGTCTTTCTTTTTATGGTACCTGAAGTATGTTTTTTAAAGATTTTTTTTTTTTTTTTTGAGAGAGAGAGAGAAAGGCACAAGCGGCAGGGCGGGGTGGGGGGGGAGAGGGAGAGGGAAAAGCAGACTGATGTGCAGGAGCCCCACATGGGCTGATCCCAGGACCCTGAGATCATGACCTGAGCCAAAGGCAGAGGCTTAACCCACTGAGCCACCCACGCACCCCATGGTATTTTAAGTATGTTAAGCTCCAAGCTCATTGAATATATTTCTCCCACTTCCTGAAGGGCTTCATTACTCCTTATTTTCTTACCACAAATACTTGGCTCACTTCCATTGTAAGCCCAACCTCTGAAGGCATTTTGGAGTTTTAATAAGAGTGTGGATGTGAATTGAGCTTAATTACAATTGCAAGTAAGCAGGTCTATGTGACAGAAGGATAACAGATGACCTCCCTTCCCCAATGTATGTGATTTCAATATTATCTTAACACTGAACTTATGATTTCTTGAAAGAATATTGACTATTAACCACCAAGAGTGAAGCATTTCCAATATATGTTCCCATAGCACAAATTGTACCTTCTGTACTCTAATTCATAACTACATGTAGTTAAATAATGACCATCTAATGATTTCAAGTTCTGGGGTGCCTGGGTGGCTCAGTTGGTTAAGAGTCTGACTCTTGATTTCAGCTCAGGTCATGATCTCAGGATTGTGAGATTGAGCCCTGGGTCAGGCTCCACTCTGGGTGAGAAGCCTGCTTAAGATTTTCTCTCTACCTCTTCCCCTCACCTCCTCCTCCCCACCCCTCACACCCCACCCCACTTTCCCTCAAAAAAAAAAAAAAAAAAGATTTCAAGTCCTAATCTCTGGAATTTGTAAATGTTACCTTGTTTAGAAGAAGAGTCTTTGTAGATGTAATTAAGTTAAGGATATGAAGTGAAGAGATTAGCTTAAATTATCTGGTTGGGCTAAATTAAAGATATTGAGTGAAGAGATTAGCTTGGATTATCTGGTTGGGCTTTAAATGCTTTCAGATAAGATGAGCCATTAGGAGACACACACACACATACACACACACACACACACACACACACACACACAGAGGAGAGATACACCAAAGACGAGAAGGCAGCGTGATATGGCCTCAAGCTATGGAATGCTAGCAACCACAGGAACTGGAAGAGACAAAGAATGGATTTGCCCCTAGAGCTTCCAGAGGGAGTGCAGCTCTGCCAACATCTTTGAATTTCAACTTCTGGCTTCCAGGACTATGGGGGAATAAATTTCTCTTGTCTACAATCATTGAATTCTCTGTTTTGTTTATCTGGGAATGTCTTTACCTCACCTTAATTTTGGAAAACTAGTTTTTCTGGATATAAAATTCTTGTTTAGCAGGTTTTTTTTTTTTTTTTAATATTCAGCATTTTGAATATATTGTACTATTGCCTTCTGACCTCCATTTTTTCTTTTGAGAAGTCAGCTGACCTTGGTAACTTCAGCACCTAGTAGAGGGCTTGGCAGTATTTAGTCTTTCTGGGATACTTGTTGAAGGAATGAATAAATAGGCTGTGATTCCTACATCACTCACAGTTTATTAACTGTACAACATTACTATGTTTCTGCTTACCCAGCAAAGGAACTGAGAGGAAACTGTACAAATTTTATGAGTGAGAGAAAAGAAGACAAAATTTTGTGGGTGGTTTTTGCTGATGGGCAGAGTTAGAATTTGGATTTCTAGCCTAGGAACAGTGGATGTTCTCTGAGGAGTGGGGGTAGGCCAGGGTGGTTGAGGGGTAGCCATCTGAAATAGTGTTTCCCAGGCACTGTACACTAAGCTACAACAGTTTTTTGGGCTAGTCGTAGCCGCACTTCATGCAGCTTCTCTGTACTTTTGTTACATATTGGTCTTGCATCACGAGGAGATAAGGGATTATCCATGGGGCCCAGCATAGAAGAGATGCCTCAAAATGTTAAAGGAGAGAAGTGAGAAAGGTCTAAAACCTAATGACGAATCACATGCATCATAGGTAATTGTGAAGGAGTGCTTCAAATTTAACAGAGATGAGATACCATGCAGTTTGACCTTACATACAACTCATAAATATTTGTATATATTTATTTGAATATATATGTTATTTAAATATATATGTAGGTATTTAAATATATACACATACATATATATGTATATATGGCTATTTGAATATACAGCCTCAGACACTGCTACTTCTGAGACCTATTATAAATCAGGAAAAAAAAAACAAAGCCAAATGAAGAAAAAGCACCATGTGATTTGTTTTGAGTTTTGCAGTGAGCTCCGTCTGCTGGGACTACTGTTCAAAGAGGCTTTCACCATTTGACTCATTGACTGCATAATGATTTTGCTCAGATTAATCACCTTCTTATGCTGTCTACCAACATTAATGGCTATGTCACGTTACTTCAGTTTATGCCTCAGGGTCCAAATAAGAACATTGTGTGTGTATGCACGTGCGTGCATGTCTCTGTTTGCAAACGGGAAACCAGTTCATAAAAGATTAAAAGATTAAATTTCTTTTTTCTCTAATTTCCAATTTCTTATTCTTTTCTTATGCATTTCTTATTTTCTGTCATCTATGGGAGGGTTTGGCTCTTTGTTACACTTCCCACCAGCACCACCATGGCTTAGACACTGTGTGTATCTCCACCCACGTCAAATTCTATTTCTTCCAAGAATTTACTTCACCCAGAGGTGATATCTTTATTCTTTGAACTCCTATATTATTTTGCTTATATTTTTATCATGATCGTCAAAATGACAAGAGTCACCATTTGTCAAGTGTTCACTATATACCAACCATTGGGTCAAATCCTTTACCTATGTTACCGCATTTAATTCTTACAATTCTGTGAAGTGGGCTCTACTCTCTGTTTGCCAATTGAGAAAACTGAAATTTGAGAAGGCTGAAATTTAGGGAAATTTAAATGATTTGCACTAGACATATAATTTCCGAGTGGAGAATCCAAACTGCACACCTAGATAATTTCTATAGCTCACATTTTTAACCTTGAACAATTATTGTCCCTTACTCCAATCTGATAACATAGTAGATGCATTTTCTTTCCTAGCTTATATGATGTTTAAGGATAGAGATTCCATATTATTTCTTTTCTTTTTCTAATAACAACTTCCAGTACCTAGCAATTCAATAAATATTGATTGGATGAATGAATCAATATCTAGAATGAAATTATTGTGATAAAAATTACTAAACCTTAACATATATTTTAGAATAATTTAAGAAAGTTATGCTGATGGCTACAAATAAGTCATTATAAAACTTAAAAGACGTTATTTATGGGTAAGCATGATCACTATGCCAAATATCTTTTCTCATGTTTCTTTTTTTTTTTTTTTTAGATTTTAGCATAATTCTTTTTTTTTCCATTCAATATGTGCCCTCTTTAATATCCATCACCAGGCTAACCCATCCCCCCCACCCCCCTCCGCTCTAGAACCCTCAGTTTGTTTCTCAGAGTCCATAGTCTTTCATGGTTCGTCTCTCCCTCTGATTTCCCCCCCTTCATTTTTCCCTTCCTACTATCTTCTTTTTTTTTTTTAACATATACTGTATTATTTGTTTCAGAGGTACAGGTCTGTGATTCAACAGTCTTACACAATTCACAGCCCTCACCATAGCACATACCCTCCCTAATGTCTAGCCACCCCATCCCTGGAGTGGTGGTTGGGGTGGGAGGGATGGGGTGACTGGGTGATGGACACTGGGGAGGGTATGTGCTCTGGTAAGTGCTGTGAATTGTGCAAGACTGTTGAATCTCAGATCTGTACCTCTGAAACAAATAATGCAATATATGTTAAGAAAGAAAAAAAGAAGAAGAAGAATGTAGCAGGAGGGGAAGAATGAAGGGGGGGGAATCGGAGGGGGAGAAGAACCATGAGAGATGATGGACTCTGAAAAACAAACTGAGGGTTCTAGAGGGGAGGGGGGTGGGAGGATGGGTTAGCCTGGTGATGGGTATTGAGGAGGGCACGTTCTGCATGGAGCACTGGGAGTTATGCACAAACAATGAATCATGGAACACTATATCTAAAACTAATGATGTAATGTATGGGGATTAACATAACAATAAAAAAATTAAAAAAAAAAAAGAATTCCTCATATCCGTGAGATCATATGATACATGTCTTTCTCTGATTGACTTATTTCGCTCAGCATAATACCCTCCAGTTCCATCCACGTCATTGCAAATGGCAAGATTTCATTCCTTTTGATGGCTGCATAATATTCCATTGTGTGTGTGTGTGTGTGTGTGTGTGTGTGTGTGTGTGTGTGTGTGTATGTGTGTGTGTGTGGTTAGATTTATTCCTAGGTATCTTACATCTTCTTTATTCATTCATCTGTTGATGGACATCTTGGCTCTTTCCATAGTTTGGCTATTGTGGACATTGCTGCTATAAAGCTTGGGGTGCGTGTACCCCTTCGGATCACTACATTGTATTTTTGGGATAAATACTCAGTAGTGCAATTGCTGGGTTGTATGGTAGCTCTATTTTCAACTTTTTGAGGAACCTTCATACTGTTTTCCAGAGTGGCTGCACCAGCTTGCATTCCACCAACAATGTAGGAGGGTTCGCCTTTCTCTGCATCCCCGCCAACATCTGTCGTTTCCTGACTTGTTAATTTTAGCCATTCTGACTGGTGTGAGGTTTTAATTTGGATTTCCCTGATGCCGAGCGATGTTGAGCACTTTTTCATGTGTTTGTTGGCCATTTGGATGTCTTCTTTGGAAAAATGTCTGTTCATGTCTTCTGCCCATTTCTTGATTAATCATTTGTTCTTTGGGTGTTGAGTTTCATAAGTTCTTTTTAGATTTTGGATACTAGCCCTTTATCTGATATGTCATTTGCAAATATCTTCTCCCATTCTGTTAGTTTTCTTTTGGTTTTGTTGACTGTTTCCTTTGCTGTGCAAAAGATTTTTATCTTGATGAAGTCCCAATAGTTCACTTTTGCCCTTGCTTCCTTTGCCTTTGGCGATGTTTCTAGGAAGAAGTTGCTGTGGCTGAGGTCAAAGAGGTTGCTGCCTGTGTTTTCCTTTAGGATTTTGATGGACTCCTGTCTCACATTGAGGTCTTTCAACCATTTGGAGTCTATTTTTGTGTGTGGTGTAAGGAAATGGTCCAGTTTCATTCTTCTGCTTGTGGCTGTCCAATTTTCCCAATGTCATTTGTTGAAGAGACTGTCTTTTTTCCATTGGATATTCTTTCCTGCTTTGTTGAAGATTAGTTGACCATAGAATTGAGGGTCCATTTCTGGGCTCTCTATTCTGTTCCATTCGTCTACGTGTCTGTTTTTGTGCCAGTACCATACTCTCTTGATAATGACAGCTTTGTAATAGAGCTGGAAGTCCAGAATTGTGATGCTACCAGCTTTGCTTTTCTTTTTCAATACTCCTCTGGCTATTCAGGGTCTTTTCTGGTTCCATATAAATTTTAGAATTATTTGTTCCATTTCTTTGAAAAAAGTGGATGGTATTTTGATAGGGATTGCATTAAATGTGTAGATTGCTCTAGGTAGTATTGACATCTTCACAATATTTTTTCTTCCAATCCATGAGCATGGAACATTTTTCCATTTCTTTGTGTCTTCCTCAATTTCTTTCATGAGTATTTTATAGTTTTCTGAGTACAGATCCTTTGCCTCTTTGGTTAGATTTATTCCTAGGTATCTTACGGTTTTGGATGCAATTGTAAATGGGATCGACTCCTTAATTTCTCTTTCTTCTGTCTTGTAGTTGGTGTATAGGAATGCCACTGATTTCTGTGCATTGATTTTATATGCTGCCACTGTCCTGAATTCCTGTATGAGTTCTAGCAGTTTTGGGGTGGAGTCTTTTGGGTTTTCCACATAAAGTATCATATCATCTGCAAAGAGTGAGAGTTTGACTTCTTCTTTGCCGATTCAGATGCCTTTTTTTCTTTTTGTTGTCTGATTGCTGTGGCTAGGACTTCCAATACTATGTTGAATAGCAGTGGTGATAGTGGACATCCCTGCTGTGTTCCTGACCTTAGGGGGAAAGCTCTCAGTTTTTCCCCATTGAGAATGATATTCGCTGTGGGTTTTTCATAGATGGCTTTTATGATATTGAGGTATGTACCCTCTATGCCTATACTCTGAAGAATTTTAATCAAGAAAGGATGCTGTACTTTGTCAAATGCTTTTTCTGCATCTATTGAGAGGATCATATGATTCTTGTTCTTTCTTTTGTTGATGTATTGTATCAAGTTGATTGATTTGAGGAGGTTGAACCAACCTTGCAGCCCAGGGATAAATCCCACTTGGTTGTGGTGAATAATCCTTTTAATGTACTGTTGGATCCTATTGGCTAGTATTTTGGTGAGAATTTTTGCATCCATGTTCATCAGGGATATTGGTCTGTAGTTCTCCTTTTTGATGGGCTCTTTGTATGATTTTGGGATCAAGGTAATGCTGGCCTCATAATGAGTTTGGAAGTTTTCCTTCCATTTCTATTTTTTGGAACAGTTTCAGAAGGATAGGTATTAATTCTTCTTTAAATGTTTGGTAGAATTCCCCTGGGAAGCCATCTGGCCCTGGGCTTTTGTTTGTTGGGAGATTTTTGATAACTGCTTCAATTTCCTTAGTGGTTATAGGTCTGTTCAGGTTTTCTGTTTCTTCCTGGTTCAGTTTTGGTAGTTGATACATCTCTAGGAATGCATCCATTTCTTCCAGGTTATCTAATTTGCTGGCATATAGTAGCTCATAATATGTTCTTATAATTGTTTGTATTTCTTTGGTGTTGGTTGTGATCTCTCCTCTTTCATTCATGATTTTATTTATTTGGGTCATTTCTCTTTTCTTTTTGATAAGTCTGGCCAGGGGTTTATCAATCTTATTCTTTCAAAGAACCAGCTTCTAGTTTCGTTGATCTGTTCTGCTGTTCTTTTGGTTTCTGTTTCATTGATTTCTACTCTGATCTTTATTATTTCTCTTCTCCTGCTGGGTTTAGGCTTTATTTGCTGTTCTTTCTCCAGGTCCTTTAGGTATAGGGTTAGGTTGTATATTTGAGACCTTTCTTGTTTCTTGAGAAAGGCTTGTATTGCTATATACTTTCCTCTTAGGACCGTCTTTACTGCATCCCAAAGATTTTGAACAGTTTTGTTTCATTTTCATTTGTTTCCATGAATTTTTTTAATTCTTTAATTTCCTGGTTGACCCATTCATTCTTTAGTAGGATGCTCTTTAGCCTCCAAGTATTTGAGTTCTTTCCGACTTTCCTCTTGTGATTGAGTTCTAGTTTCAAAGCATTGTGGTCTGAAAATACGCAGGGAATTATCTCAATCTTTAGGTACCAGTTGAGATCTGATTTGTGACCTAGGATGTGATCTATTCTGGAGAATGTTCCATGGGCACTAGAGAAGAATGTGTATTCTGTTGCTTTGGGATGGAATGTTCTGAATATATCTGTGAAGTCCATTTGGTCCACTGTGTCATTTAAAGTCTTTATTTCCTTGTTGATCTTTTGCTTAGATGATCTGTCCATTTCAGTGAGGGGGGTATTAAAGTCCCCTACTATTACTGTATTGTTGTCGATGTGTTTCTTTGCTTTTGTTATTAATTGGCTTATATAATTGGCTGCTCCCATGTTAGGGGCATAGATATTTACAATTGTTAGATCTTCCTGTTGGATAGACCCTTTAAGTAGGATATAGTGTCCTTCCTCGTCTCTTATTACAGTCTTTGGTTTGAAATCTAATTTGTCTGTTATAAGGATTGCCATCCCAGCTTGCTTTTGGTGTCCATTAGCATGGTAAATGGTTTTCCACCCCCTCACTTTCAATCTGGAGGTGTCTTTGGGTCTAAAATGAGTCTCTTGCAGACAGTATATTGATGGGTCTTGTTTTTTTATCCAATCTGATAGCCTGTGTCTTTTGATTGGGGCATTTAGCCCATTTACATTCAGGGTAACTATTGAAAGATATGAATTTAGTGCCATTGTATTTCCTGTAAGGTGACTCTTACTGTATATTGTCTGTGTTCCTTTCTGGTCTATGTTACTTTTAGGCTCTCTCTTTGCTTAGAGGACCCCTTTCAGTATTTCTTGTAGGGCTGGTTTCGTGTTTGCAAATTCCTTTAGTTTTTGTTTGTCCTGGAAACTTTTTCTCTCTCCTTCTATTTTCAATGACAGCCTAGCTGGATATAGTGTTCTTGGCTGCATATTTTTCTCATTTAGTGCTCTGAATATATCATGCCAGTCCTTTCTGGCCTGCCAGGTCTCTGTGGATAGGTCTGTTACCAATCTAATGTTTCTACCATTGTAGGTTACAGATCTCTTGTCCTGAGCTGCTTTCAGGATTTTCTCTTTGTCTTTGTGACTCCTAAGTTTTACTATTAGATATCGGGGTGTTGATCTATTTTTATTGATATTGAGGGAGGTCCTCTGTGCCTCCTGGATTTTGATGCCTGTTTCCTTCCCAAATTAGGGAAGTTCTCTGCTATAATTTGCTCCAATATACCTTCTGCCCCTCTCTCTCTTTCTTCTTCTGGGATCCCAATTATTCTAATATTGTTTCATCTTCTGGTATCACTTATCTCTCCAATTCTGCCCTCGTGATCCAGTAGTTGTTTATCTTTTTTTCTCAGCTTCTTTATTTTCCATCATTTGGTCTTCTATCTCACTGATTCTCTCTTCAGCCTCATTTATCCTAGCAGTTAGAGCGTCCATTCTTGATTGCACCTCATTAATAGCCTTTTTGATTTCGACTTGGTTAGATTTTAGTTCTTTTATTTCTCCAGAAAGGGTTTCTCTAATATCTTCCATGCTTTTTTCAAGCCCAGCTAGTATCTTTATAATCATCATTCTGAACTCTAGTTCTGACATCTTACTAATGTCCATATTGATTAGGTCCCGGGCAGTCGGTACTGCCTCTTGTTCTTTTTGCTGAGGTGATTTTTTCTGTCTTGTAATTTTGTCCAGAGGAGAATAGATGAATGAGAGAACAAAATGCTAATAGGGTAAAGATGACCCCAGAAAAATATACACTAAACAAATCAGAAGACACCTGAAACTGGGGGAAATGAAAGGGAAAGAAAGAAAAAAGAAAAAAAGATGAAAAAGAACAAGATAAAAAGAAAAAAAAGAATATGATCATATATGATCAGGCTGGTGAATAGATCAGTGCCACACACTAGATTTTGGGTGTATTTTGGTCTGTTAGAAGAAACTGCCTCCCAAAATTTTAAAGAAAGAAAAGCTTATATATGTACAGAAATAAGAGTAAATACAATGAAGGGATGGAATATGACTGTAAAGATGAAAATTATAAAAGATTTTATAAAAGGAATTGATAAGAAGTTGGTTGAAAAAGAAAGAAGGGAAATTAAAAAAAAAAAGGGAGAGAACGTGATCAGGCAGGAGACTAGAACAAAGCCATACACTAGAGATTTAAGGTATATTTTGGTCTGTTAGAAGAAACCATATCCCAAAATTTTAAAGAGAGAACAACTTATATATATACCAAAAATAAGGTTAACTATTATGAAGGGATAGAATATGACTCTAAAAATGAAAAATAAAAAATATTTTTATTAAAAAAGGGATTGATAAGATGTTGGTTGAAAAAGGGAAAAAGAAAAATTCCAAAAAACGAAAAAAAAGAAAATTAAAAAAATTAACTTTGAAAGACTAAAGAATCAGGGGGAAAAAAGCCATGAATTCTATGTGGTATATTCTCCTAGTGCTGGAGTTCTGCTGTTCTCTTTGACTGGTAAACTTGGTCTTGGCTGGCTGTTCCTGCTGATCTTCTGGGGGAGGGGCCTGTTGCCGCAGTTCCCAAATGTCTTTGCCTGAGGCGGAATTGCCCCGCCCTTGCCTGGCCTGGGCTAAGTAATCTGCTCGGGTTTGCTCTCGGGAGCTTTTGTTCCCTGCAAGCTTTCGGTACAGCTTTGGAGGACGAGAGTGAAAATGGCGGCCTCCCAATCTCCACCCCGGAGGAGCCGAGAACTCGGGGCCCCACTCCTCAGTGAGCCCCCAGAGAAACCCAGAGAAAAGCAGTCAATCACTCCCGTCTCCGAGACCGCACTCCGTGCTCACCCGGCGTGTGACTGCGCGTTTCTATCTCTGGCACCCGACTCAGTGTGGAGTCTCCAAACCCAGCAGATCCCTGCGGTGAGCTCCTGCACCGCTCCTCCCGGGGGAGGAAGGGGAGTCTCCCCAGATCTGCTGCTTGTTGGGTCCCTGCTGGAGGAGCAGTGGCCCGACTGAGCCGCGGATCAGGGTTTAAGGCAACCTTGAGCTGAGAGCACGCACCTCGGCTCCGTCTCTGCAGCCGGCTTCCCCGCTCTGATACGTGGGAGCTGTGCCGCACTCAGGCACCCCCGGTCTTTCTGTGACCCCGAGGGTCCTGAGACTGCACTGTCCCACAAGGGTTCCACCCCCGGCTTAGCCACTGGAGCAACGTCCCTCAGCGGAGCCAACTTCTAAAAGTTCTGATTTTGTGCTCCACGGCTCTATCACTTGCCAGTAGCGGCTTACAGAGGCCCCTCCCCCCCACCTATCTTCCAGAATATCACCTCGGATTCACTTCTCCGCACGTCCTACCTTCCAGAAAGTGGTCGCTTTTCTGTTCAGAGTTGTTGCAATTTTTTTCTTCGATCTCCTGTTGAGTTTGTAGGTGTTCAGAATGGTTTGATCCCTATCTAGCTGAATTCCTGGGACCAGACAAAATTTAGGTCTCCTACTCCTCCGCCATCTTGCTCCTCCTTTTTTCATGTTTTTTAAAGTTCTCTATGTAAACAATTTATGAAATGATGCAATATTCACTCACAGTTTTTGGAATTTCCTATCTGGATGATTTGGTTCAGTTTATAAAAATGTTTTTGTTTAATTCACTCTCTCTGTTAACTTTGTGTCTTTTTTTTTTTTGGTTTTGTTTTCAGGATGGTGTAGGGGTAGATGAGAAGCTGTCTTTGCGGCGGGTAGCTGTGGTTGAAGATTTCTTTGACATTATCTATTCGATGCATGTGGAAACAGGGCCAAATGGAGAACAAATTCGAAAACATGCTGGACAAAAGAGAACTTACAAAGCAGTAAGTTAAAAAACAAAACAAAACAAAAAACAAAAAGAGGCATGCATTTTGAAATTTGATATTTTGTATGTTTGTTGAAATTGGATTAAATATTTATAAATATTCTATCCTCAATATAAATTAGACCATATTATGTTACACCTAACATTTAAACTATTATTATTACTGATTCTGTTTTGGCCATATATTCACTAAGTCTATTGCATATAATTTAAATCTGTCTCTAGCACTCTCATTTTGTTTTCTTTAAATATACATAAAATGTGGTAGTCCCAGTCAAATGCCCACAAATGGGAAGATGTATTTGTGTCATATATTCAATATATATTCAAATCATAATATATGAATTATGGACTGGGACATACGAACTTTTGTACTACCACTATAATCTTAACATTCCTTCCCCTTCAAATCATATTAATATGTTCAGGTATTTCCTATTTAATATATGTTTCCATGCATAAGGGAAATTTGATGTACTTTTCTTGTGTCACCTTATGTTAAATACATTTGTCCTGAAGGGTATGCATTTCTTAATTTTCCAGAATAGAGAATTAAAATATATGTGTTGTTTTCATAGATCCAATTCCCTTAAACATTTTAAAATGGAAATATATGATGTTTTTATTGTAGATTATGTGGAAAACATTTAATTAACTGTTAGATATTGAAATATATATATTCTCAAAATGGAGTTATATATTATTTTTTAAGTTTCTATTATATTTACAGTTTGACCTAGACACTTTAATCTAGCTTTTATTTAATCAAACATTTATGAAATCATCTTATAGATATTTCATCCTTTCTAGGAAAATTGAACAGTAAATTATTCTTTTCCAACATGAGCAAAGTATACATCAGAAGTGTTTTATCAGCAACCAGAATAATATCCTTTTTTAGAATTCTTATTTGAATTTTGCTTTTGGCTACCTTTTTATTGACTGTTTTCAGCTATATTGATACACAATATCAGTCTGGATCCATTTTTTTTTCAGATACAGAAAAATGTGTGAAATGCTCAAAGTTTCAAATACAGGTACATATGTTTGAAAATTAGCTACTGAGCATAAGAAATAGCTTCTTTTCCATAACTATTTTTTGCTATATTTCCAGGGTCATATTGAATCTTTGTAGTTGCATAATAACCCCTAATACATGTTGTATTTATCTCTCCTTCTCTATGGTTTTGTTTCTTGGCTGTTTCCAAATTGCATGGTTTGTGGGCAGGCACTATTGTAAGTTTCCTTACATAATTCTGCCACATAAACTTTCTTTTGACTTACATATCCTAGGAGACATTCTTATCATGACTAATGACAATGGCCTAGCTTCTTAAGATATTTTTATGCAGACTAATATTACTGAACATACTCATTTTGCTTGTCTCCTAAGCTAGGGTTGTATCTTTGGATAGTAACAGGAAAAAGGATATACATTGATCTACTAATATCACTAACTGTGTACTCTGATGATCATGCATTTTCATGAAATAGCTGCCTGAACTTGATAGAACTTTGTAAGGTAGGAATGCATAAGTTCAGCTGTGAAATGAGAGCAAACCAATAAACAAAAAAGCGGCTTCACTGTTGGTAGAGTGTAGCAGCCAAATCTGTTTAGGTGCCAAAAGCAATTTAAAATGATTTAATCTTTGGAGTGCATTTATTAGAGACTTTTAATTCAAATGGAAACATGACACAGACCCAACTCTGTCACCCTGTTTTCTTAGGTGAAATGTAGGGAATGCGATCCATTGCCATTATGCATGCTAGACACTTCCAGTACATTGGGAAACATGTTCCCGACATTTATCATTTTGCACTAACATTATGAAGACATTTTCTGCATTTTGGGGTGGAAATACCAACTGTGGACATGTAAGCAGCCCTGAAGCCTCCTCCATTCCCTCTTGAGAACATCCTATTTAAAGATCCTTTCCCCAGTTGATTTTTAATTTCCACATCTAAAGTACTTTCACCTTTTTTCTAATATCACGAAGGTTCTTTTTTGGCATAATCTTTTGCCTTCTGGTATCCCTTAATTGAATCCTAGTTAGGAAAGATTTCCATTTTATAGAGTAATAATACATCATAGAAAAAAAAAAAAGAGCTGCTGCTGCCAGCGAAACTGCGCATATCACTCTACCATAGATTAAGTCTAATGTTAATATTTCATATAAATGTTCACCTAAATGGGGCATAGGATGAAACGCAATTTGAAATGGAATGCGTTAGTGGTATTAGGGCCCTAGCCTGTTGGGTCAGTGTTGAGTTCTCAATACTAACGCTAGAATTGGCTAGTCATTGGTAGAATTAGCTCGATACCTATGGCAATTATAATGGTTCCCATGAAGTTTAAGATTTTTTTTTTTCTACTTCTAACACATTAGTCATAGCACATGCATGATTATGTTTATTGACCTTTTTCTCCCTTTTCCTACATGGCCAAGAAACCATACTTATACAACTAATCATTAAAGTGTTTCATATTGTTTTAATAATATTATCAATAGATTTAGTGGTCATTTTATTTACTTTGCCTTTTTTTGCCAATCTTTCTATGTTTTCACTCTGCAGGAAATGGTGGTCCTTTAATATTGGATTAACTTCTGAATGCTATTTGTTTTTACCTATCTGCAGTATGTCATTCCTTGAAATATCTAGGCATTATACAACTTAACTATTATTGCAATCTGATCTGACTATAGATAAAATTGGAGGGTATGTATCCTACTACTGATGAGCTCTTTTTAAAAATCCACATAAAATGACACATTTTAGGAATATGTAAAGGCTATCATAATTATTTTGTTCAGTCATGGGGAATTCTAATGTCTTTTAGGTCTTTCTTTTTTTCTGCATTTGTCCTTGTGTATATATGACTATTATTGCTGCACTGAATGTGTTTCCTTCAATATATTTGACTATAGTCAACTTTTGATTATCTACATTCACAGAACAGAGAGGAGGTATGGCTCATTCAAATATCACTTATATTTGAATTTAAAATATATCTTTGTACTGAAAATTGAATGCAAGCAGGCTTAGCAATTTGGAAGGTTACTCCAAAATTAATGATGTAATATTGTAAGAAATTATTGCGAGATGTTGTCTTCCGGTACTTAATTCTCAACTTCTGCCTGAGCTCCACCTTTGGGAATATATCAGTCTTCTCCAGTTGTCTTTTATCACGTGTATTTTATCCCAGGCTAAGCACAGTTGCCCTTCCAGTAACATAAGTTAGGGTCCGATTAGAGGATTAAGTTTCAAAGCTCTCTCTTCTACATGTAAAATGAGAGTGACTGCTGGAAATCCAGGAGCTAAGGGGAAAAGTCAGTGTTTTCAATAGAGAGAACAGTCTGCATATAAATGTGTATATGTACACACACACACACATACAACTTGTAGTGTGATACAGTAAACCTACATGTATTATTCACATACATCGCTGCCAATAATTACATTCATTTAACTCAGAGTGGAGAACATATGCTAGGGCTAAAAGAAAATAGGCCAGAAGCCAGACAAACTCAGCTTCAGATTTCAAATCTAGCACTTCCTATCTATTCAGTTTTGGCAAATTATTTACTTTTTTCATCCCCCTTTTTAGAGGGAGATAACGATATGCATGGTGTGGTGAAATAAATGAGTTCCTGTACGTAAAGTGCTTGGCATATGGTAAACCTTGGAATAGTATTATTTTGCCTTTATCCAGTCACTACTCACGTTCCAAGTAGAAGGACCAGCAGGACAATTAACACAGCTCTGCCATTGTTCCAGTTATAATTATGGATATAATTTCCTCTGCCCACCCTGATGCCTCTGTGTTGGGAGATAGAAATAATAATAACTTCTCATGCATCCTTTTATGTCAAACTCTAGATGTCACCATCCCTGGAAAGTCCACAGTGTAAATTTACCTGAGGTTTCACTGGGCAGAAGGGAAGCATGAAAGCAGGCCAGTTTCCTTGTTCAGAAGTTCTCCCGCTTGATGAAGTTTATGAGAATATCATTCATTTTTCTTTGCTTTTTCCAAAGTTTAAGTCTATTATATTAATTTCAAGCGAACTTTTTGAAAAATTTTAAAACTGGTTCTTTTTAAAGAATGTGTTTTTAATATGAATTGAACATCCCTTTCTAGGGATGTACATAGAAAAACACATCATGTAGAATGTCTACATTCCTACTCTGAAAATTAAAAAAGGTACATCTTTATCTTATCAGATCTAGAACACTTAACCTTAAGATTTTAGTTAACATAATTTTTGTTCTCTTCTTTTTATGAATACTTTATTGGCTTAGTGTTTCCACTGCTAAATAGAATATCTTAACTTGCACTGGTTTCTGCTGATTTGTTATGTAAAATTTTCTAGAGTTCTTGTCAACTTATAATGAGATTAATGAGCAAAATTTGTAGCCATCGTGGTGTGAAAAAATAACACTACACTAAAATTCAAGAGCTCCAAACAATTAATTTAACTTCTTTTTGGCTTAGGTTACCTTTCAGTTTTCTTTAAACTCTGAAGGAACAACACCAAAAAAAAAAACAAAACAAAAAGTAGGGGGTGATGCCTGGGTGGCTCAGTTGGCTGAGCATCCTGCTCTTGATTTTGGCTCAGGTCATGATCTCAGGGTCGTAAGATCAAGCCTCACATCAGGCTACATGCTCAGTGGGGAGTCTGCTCGAGATTCTCTCTCTTCCTCTCCCTCTGTCTTTCCCCCGCTCGTTCTCTCTCTCTAAAATAAATAAATGTAAAAAAAAAAAACCAACTCTGAAGCAATAACACCAACACTAATGGTGTGTATGGGACCATTACTGTGCTGGCAACACAATGGAGATAGTAACAAAAACGAGTAAATTAGTTGGCACCAGAAATGTGCAAACATAGGGAATGTATCCTGCTGTTATAAAGGCAGATTGGCTGAGAAGCATAGCATAGAGATAGAACATTTTGGCTCCACTCTTATCTAGAGAATTCTTCTGTAAATAATCATAATGATGATGATAAGAATAGTAATGAAAAGGATCTGTAGTCATTGGACTTCATATTTCCAGGAATTTAAAAGAGTAATCAAAGGAGAAAGCCACCAAATGTCAGATCTTCACTGCTCTCCTTTTTTTGTTAAAAATTTTGCAGTAATCTGAGCCATGTTATGAACGGGCAGCTTATTAGTTATAATATGATTTTAAGCTGCATCACAACACATGTGGCTGTTCCTCAGTTGCATTTATTCCTGTCTGGAACCTGATGGCTTTGCTGTATATCTCATTTGTTTATTTATGGTTTTTCTTCTGCATTTTCATTGTAAACATAAATGATCATGTGACTGTCAGCATTGCCTGTCTTATGGTCCTATAGTCTGAGACAGCATTTAATAGGATTTGCTAGATCTTACTGTTGAAATATATCTACCTATCTAGTTCTGTGATTAGTACCAGGGAGGCTTTGCTCTCCAAATCTATTTCCCTTCCCTATCACAGTGCCTCAAGTTTTACCGTTAGGATTTAAATTATTCGGGTTAAACCATTGACCCCTATATCTTTATATGGACTTCAAATATCCCTGGGCAAGAAAAGTTGGAGAACAAATAGCCTGCTAGCAGTCATGGGCATTTTGTATAATCATTTCATAAACTTGCTTCTGTCTCCCGTATCTAGCTGGGTTTAACTCAACCATAGAGAAGTCTACAGAAAGGGAATGCGGGATGCTCTAAGTCAACATTCCTACATCTCACACCCCAGGTAGCGTAGGATCTGCCTGATTTTTGTGGGAATCCCAGTGCAGCATTACATATTATAGCTTTTGAAACATGTCTGATATTTGGAAGTTGAGAACTCATGTCGTCAAGACAAGGATAAAAAGCCTTTACAAACCTCATTTGAAAATATTTTCCAAAAAGAGGGTACCATTTCTTTTAATGAAATATTTTTAAAAGATGAGAGTACTGTTTTAAAAATAGATAGGAGGACCTTGTTGCATGAGTGCTTGGTGTTAATATGTAAGTGACAAATCTCTAAATTCTACACCTAAAACTAATATTACTAAGTATTAGATTTAAAGTATTAGATTTAAAACTATGAAATTTAAATAAGATTTCCTAGTAAAAGTACTATTCAGTCATGATTTACTAATAGAATATAACAATGTGTGCTTCTGCCCCTTCTCACTTCCTTTTGCCATTTTGAATTCTTCCCTTCCCTGCCACAGATCTAAATGCATGGATAGGGTGTTACTGAAGATAAGTGTTGAGGAAAATATTCTGTGGGACTTAGAAATTAATATTATGTCTATCAGCCATCTTCTTTGACTTAATGTGCAAAAATATCAAAGCAAATTAATATAACAAATAACTATAGGTTCCTGTCTTTTTTATATAGATGACATTTTTAATTTCGTTATTACAAACTACAGTGTCTTAAATAACCAACTGTTCTGGATATTGAAATAGAGATAGAAAAAAACCTTAAAATTATTCCAAATTCAAATATTTTTGCAGACACTCTTTAATATTGAATTCAGTGATAATGTTATACAACAATTCAGTGATTTAGAAGGGTGTTTTACAATTAGTTTATCTTTGAGAGTTTATGAGTACAAAATATTACTCAATTATAGATAAGATATTTTATGCTCCTTTTGTTAGCGTCCTTTCATTCGTTTGTTTTTGTATGTTATAAGTAGAGTAGATGTTTAAAAAAAAAAATCACACAGTTCCTGCTGATGGGGGGACCATGTCTCCACTGTATAAGCACATTTAGCAGAGGGCCGGTCTCATAGGAGGTACTCAATAAGTACTTGTTGAAGGAATAAATTCTCCTTGTCTTTGTGAAATCCTTGCCTTTTTAATATCAACTAAACAGTACAGAGTTGTTACTATAAATAGAAATAATGAAATAAGACTAGTAGAGTATCCCATGGCTGTGAAGAGTGTGCACAGTCCATGTTTACACTCAACACAGCCCCAGATTTATGCAGTTTTGGGGGTTCTCAATAAGGTAAAAAAAATATTTAACACAAAGTTTCCTCATTTGCTTTCTAAGGAAAACGTCAATGCTCCATGAAATAATGTACCCATCTTTGAGGCAGGATGTAAACACTTGACTTACTTTTCCAGAGATTGGTTTATTAGATACACACTTATACCCACATATTCTACACAACCACACATATATAGGTTTTACAGAAGTGATTTCTATATATTGGAAACAACCATTAAATTCAACATGGGACATATCATATTAGATCCACTTTTATGTTAGAGCAGCCCTATTGTTTTCGAAAACTAAAAATAATATTCAGCCTAATAAGTCAAATGTGTAAAACATCTCAGAAGGAAAAAAAAAATCAATGGCATGGCAATTAGAGTTATTAAACAACCATTCTGAAGCAGAAGACTAGTATACCGCCATTCATCAAAATTGATTTATTTCTCATCTAGGTGTAGTTAGAATTAGCACAGGTGGGCAGATTAATAGTGCAAATCCATCATACTCAGAAGCTGTCTTTTTGGTAGTGGAGATCATCAAAAGACTTAAGAGCTCACTGAAACCGGTTAATCATCAACGAATGTCACAAAACCTGTCATTAATAATTTTTGTATTAAACAATAATGTCCCAGTGAATAGATCTATTCCTTGAAAGGGAATTAACCTTTTGAAGAAACTATTAACTCTTTACGTTCAACCTAGTAAATTGCTACTTCAGTGCACCCTTGTGGTGAAAGTGAGCCAGTGCAGCTTTCTGACTACTGGGGATGATTCATGCCTCCTAGAGGGTGATTCTCACTCAGATCCAGAGGTTTTAGGTATTCCTGGGTATGGTCATTGTATAATAAATAAAATCTCCTGAATTTCTTCAAGCATATGCATGTGTGCACTTGTATAAATACCTATATATGTATTTAATTGGGATAAGATATGACAAGAAGAAGATATAAGTTGTGAATGACTAGTATGAGGTAGTACAGAGAAAATGGTACTGGTTTTGATGTCAGCCGTACTTGGTTTAAATCCCAGATTAGGTGACTTCTATATGTATGAGTTGGGCATGTATTATTTGAAGGATTTTTTTGAGGCTCAGAAATAATATATATGGTTTTAACATAGTAATTGCTTCAAACAGGATTGAAATAATGGAAATTTGATTTTTAAAATGCGGAGTTGCATGTGGGGTGACAGATGCTATAAACAGCTTCCTATTAACTAGATTTTGAAAGGTCTATTTCTTCCTTTGTATTATCTGTGCTCCTCATTGGCCTATGGATAACACCCACCAGGTCTTCATTCTTGACTTTCCCAGAATTGAGATTATTATTCACTAGCTTTATCAGCAGCAGTTTTCATTTCATACTAGGTAAAAAGAAACCAGCCTTTGCCTATTTCTTATCTGTTTATCTGTTTACTCCTTTCCCTCCCCTCCCCCTCATTTTCCTGGGAATGCCCTCTCCCTATCAATACACAGCACAGCCATGTTTGAGTATGGCTCTGCTCCTTGGCTACAGTAACGGGAGAGGAGGTGAATCCCAAAAGAAACTGACCTACCTGCTACTTCTGAGAATTTGGAATTTCCACCGAGAAATTTCTATCTTGGTATGCTTTTTCTCTTTAGTAGAGTACATGTAAACATGGTATCTTTTGTCCTATGTATCCATTAGTTGTATAATTATTTGTGTAACCTAAGGTGACATTTCTCAGTTGGGCCCTGTAGGCTTATGGGCAGGCAGTTGGCTTTGTTCAAATACTCCAAGCCATTTAACATCCTTTCCGTCTGAATGTTAAGTTCCAGCAACACCGACCCAGCTTCCTGTTCTCTATTTCAGGTCACCTCTACAGCACAGTAAACACCCCAAGTTGAGAGATATTTTCTTTCTTTTCTTTTTTTTTTTAAACTTTATTTTATTATGTCATGTTGGTCACCATACAATACATCATTAGTTTTTTTTTTTTTTTAAAGATTTTATTTATTTATTTGAGAGAGAGAGAATGAGAGAGAGCACATGAGAGGGGGGAGGGTCAGAGGGAGAAGCAGACTCCCTGCCGAGCAGGGAGCCCGATGCGGGACTCGATCCAGGGACTCCAGGATCATGACCTGAGCCGAAGGCAGTTGCTTAACCAACTGAGCCACCCAGGCACCCCATCATTAGTTTTTGATGTAGTGATCCACGATTCATTGTTTTCATATAACACCCAGTGCTCCATGCAGTACGTGCCCACCTTAATACCCGTCACCAGACTAACCCACCCCCCCACCCCCGCCCCTCTAAAACCCTCAGTTTCTCAGAGTCCATAGTCTCTCATGGTTCACCTCTCCCTCCGATTTCACCCCCTTCATTTTTCTCTTCCTTCTCCTAATGTCCTCCATGCTATTCCTTATGTTCCACAAATAAGTGAAACCATATGATAATTGACTTTCTCTGCTTGACTTATTTCACTTAGCATAATCTCCTCTAGTCCCATCCATGTTGATGTAAAAGTTGGGTATTCATCCTTTCTGATGGCTGAGTAATATTCCATTGTATATATAGACTACATCTTCTTTATCCATTCATCTGTTGAAAGGCATCTCGGCTCTTTCCACAGTTTGGCTATTGCGGACATTGCTGCTATAAACATGGGGGTGCATATGGCCCTTCTTTTCACTACATCTGTGTCTTTGGGGTAAATACCCAGGAGTGCAATTGCTGGGTCATAGGGTAGCTCTATTTTTAATTTTCTGAGGAACCTCCACACTGTTTTCCCAAGTGGCTGTACCAACTTGCATTCCCACCAGTGTAAGTGTAAGAGGGTTCTCCTTTCTCCACAACCTCTCCAACATTTGTTGTTTCTTGCCTTGTCGATTTTTGCCATTCTAACTGGTGTAAGGTGGTATCTCAATGTGGTTTTGATTTGAATTTCCCTGATGGCTAATGATGATGAACATTTTTTCATGTGTCTGTTAGCCATTTGTATGTCTTCTTTGGAGAAGTGTCTATTCATGTCTTCTGCCTGTTTTTTGACTTGATTATTTGCTTTTTGGGTGTTGAGTTTGTGATGTTCTTTATAGATCATGGATACCAGCCTTTTCTCTGTAGCATCATTTGCAAATATCTTTTCCCATTCTGTGGGTTGCCTCTTTGTTTTGTTGACTGTTTCCTTTGCTGTGCAGAAGTTTTTATCTTGATGAAGTCCCAAAAGTTCATTTTTGCTTTTGTTTCACTAGCCTTTGGAGATGTATCTTGAAAGAAGTTGCTGTGGCTGATGTCCTAGAGTTTACTGCCTATGTTCTCTTCTAGGATTTTGATGGATTCCTGTCTCACATTGAGGTCTTTCATCGATTTTGAGTTTATCTTTGTGTATGGTGTTAGAGACTGGTTGAGTTTCATTCTTCTGCATGTGGCTGTCCAATTTTCCCAGCACCATTTATTGAAGAGACTGTCTTTTTTCCATTGGACGTTCTTTCCTGCTTTGTCGAAGATTATTTGACCATAGAGTTGAGGGTCCATATCTGGGCTCTCTGTTCTGTTCCATTGGTCTATATGTCTGTTTTTGGGCCAGTACCATGCTGTCTTGGTGACCACTGCTTTGTAATATAGCTTGAAATCGCGCAACGTGGTGCCCCCAGCTTTGTTTTTCTTTTTCAACATTTTCTTGGCGATTTGGGGTCTTTTCTAATTCCATACAAATTTTAGGATTTATTCCAGCACTTTGAAAAATGTCATTGGAATTTTGATCAGGATGGCATTGAAGGTATAGATTGCTCTGGGTAGCATAGACATTTTAACAATGTTTATTCTTCCAATCTATGAGCGTGGACGGTTTTTCCATCTTTTTGTGTCTTCTTCCATTTCTTTCATGAGTGTTCTGTAGTTCCTAGAGTATAGATCCTTTACCTCTTTGGTTAGGTTTATTCCAAGATATCTTATGGTTTTTGATGCTATTGTAAATGGAATCGTTTCTCTAATTTCTCTTTCTACAGTTGCATTGTTAGTGTATAAGAAAGCAACTGATTTCTGTGCATTGATTTTGTATCCTGCCACATTACTGAATTGCTGGATGAGTTCTAGAAATTTGGGGGTGGAGTCTTTTGGGTTTTCCACATAAAGTATCATGTCATCTGCGAAAAGAGAGTGTTTGACTTCTTCTTTGCCAATTTGAATACCTTTTATTTCTTTTTGTTGTCTGATTGCTGTTGCTAGGACTTCTAGTAATATGTTGAACAGTAGTGGCGAGAGTGGGCATCCTTGACGTGTTCTTGATCTTAAGGGAAAGGCTCTCAGCTTTTCCCCATTGAGGATGATATTTGCTGTGGGTTTTTCATAGATGGATTTTATGAACTTGAGGAATGTTCCCTCTATCCCTATACTCTGAAGAGTTTTAATCAGGAAAGGATGCTGTATTTTGTCAAATGCTTTTTCTGCATCAATTGAGGGGGCCATATGGTTCTTCTCTCTCTTCTTATTAATGTGTTCTATCACATTGATTGATTTGTGAATGTTGAACCACCCTTGCATCCCGGGGATAAATCCCACTTGGTCGTGGTGGATGATCCTTTTAATGTATTGTTGGATCCTATTAGCTAGGATTTTGTTGAGGATTTTGGAATCCATATTCATCAGAGATATCGGTCTGAAATTTTCCTTTTTGATGGGGTCTTTACCTGGTTTGGGGATTAAGGTAATGCTGGCCTCATAGAATGAGTCTGGAAGCTTTCCTTCTGTTTCTATTTTTTGAGACAGCTTCAGGAGAATAGGTATTATTTCTTCTTTGATTGTTTGGTAGAATTCCCCAGGGAATCCATCAGGCCCCGGACTCTTGTTTTTTGGGAGGTTTTTGATCATTGCTTCAATCTCATTACTGGTTATTGGCCTATTCAGGTTGTCAATTTCTTCCTGTTTCAGTCTTGGGAGTTTATAGGCTTCCAGGAAGGCATCCATTTCATCCAGGTTGCTCAGCTTATTGGCATAAGTTGTTGATAATAATTTCTAATAATTGTTTCTATTTCCTTGGTGTAAGTCATGATCTCTCCCCTTTCATTCATAATTTTATTAATTTAGGGCCTTTCTCTTTTCTTTTGGATAAGTCTGGCCAGTGGTTTATTGATCTCATTAATTCTTTCAAAGAACCAGCTTCTAGTTTCGTTGATCTGATCTATTGTGTTTCTGGTTTCTAATTCATTGATCTCTGCTCTAATCTTAATTATTTCTCTTCTAATGTGTGGCTTAGGCATCGTTTGTTGCTTTTTCTCTAGTTCTTTAACGTGTAGAATTAGTTGGTGAATTCGGGATTTTTCTATTTTTTTGAGTGAGGCTTGGATGACTATGTATTTCCCCCTTAGGACTGCCTTTGTAGCATCCCATAGGTTTTGGACCAATGTGTTTTCGTTCTCATTGGTTTCCATGAATTGTTTAAGTTCTTCAATTTCCTGGTTGACCCAAACATTCTTGAGCAGAGTGGTCTTTAGCTTCCAAGTGTTTGAATTTCTTCCAAATTTTTTCTTGTGATTGAGTTCCAGTTTTAAAGCATTATGATCTGAGAATATGCAGGGAATAATCTCAATCTTCTGGTATCAGCTGTGGCCTGATTTGTGACCCATTATGTGGTCTTTTCTGGAGAAAGTTCCCTGTGCGCTCGAAAAGACTTGAGTATTCTGTTGTTTTAGGGTGGAATGTTTTGTATATATCTATGAGGTCCATCTGGTCCAGTGTGTCATTCAAAGCTCTTGTTTCTTTGTTGATTTTCTCCTTGGATGATCTGTCTGTTGCTGAGAGTGGAATATTGAGGTCTCCTACAATTAATGTATTGTTATCAATATGACTCTTTATTTTGGTTAACAGTTGGCTTATGTAGATGGCTGCTCCCATGTTGGGGGCATAGATATTTACAATTGTTAGATCTTCTTGTTGGATAGACCCTTTAAGAATGATATAGTATCCTTCTGTGTCTCTAACTATAGTCTTTAGTTTAAAATCTAATTTGTCTGATATAAGAATTGCTACCCCAGCTTTCTTTTTAGGTCTGCTGGCATGGAAGATAGATCTCCATCCCTTCACTTTCAGTCTGGGTGTATCTTTAGGTTCAAAATGAGTCTCTTGTAGACAGCATATGGATGGATCCTGTCTTTTATCCAATCTGCAACCCTGTGCCGCTTTATGGGAGCATTTAGGCCATTCACGTTGAGAGTGATTATTGAAAGATATGAATTGTCATCATGTTGCATGTGAAGACCTTGTGTTTATAGATTGTCCCTGTAAATTTCTTTTCTATATCACTCTTGGGGCCTTTCTACTTTTATAGAACCCTCCTTAATATTTCTTGCAGGACGGGCTTAGTGGTCACATATTCTTTCAGTTTCTGCCGATCATGGAAGCTCTGCATCTCTCCATCCATTCTAAAGGACAGCCTTGCCGGATAAAGTATTCTTGGCTGCATGTTCTTCTCGCTTAGTACCCTGAATATGTCTTGCCAGGCCTTTCTGGCTTGCCAGGTCTCTGTGGATAGGTCTGACGTTATTCTGATGTTCTTCCCTCTGTACTTAAGGAATCTCTTCCCCCTAACTGCCCTTAAGATGGTTTCCTTTGTTCTAAGATTTGAGAGTTTTACTATTACATGCCGGGGCATTGGCCTGTTTTCCTTGATCTTGGGAGGGGTGCTCTCTGCCTCTAGGACACGAATGTTTGTTTCATTCCCCAGATTAGGGAAGTTCTCAGCTACGATTTGCTCAAATATATCTTCTAGTCCTCTCTCTCTCCACCCCCTCAGGGATTCCACTAATTCTCAGAGCAGAGAGATCACAGTCTGTTTTTCAGTGAGCTCTCCAGGCCACACTATCTCCGTTTCTGTCTGTGCTGCTATAAACTGCAGCATCCTGGGTTGTGTGCCCCTCAGCAGGCTCCCAGTCCTTGCCTCCAGGTTGGGGCATGGGGGCACTCTGCCCTTTGTGCTTCTAAAACCGCCAGCTGCCCCCAGATCGCACGCGTGACCCCACCGCTCCAGTTTCCGTCTGGGGTTCTGCCCTAAAGTCCTTTCCCCGCCGCTACCGGTCTGCGAGTCTGTGCCCTGTCCCCAGCGGGGGGAGGTTGTCGCTCACTGGTGGTGTAGGATCCCCACGGCCAGGCTCCCTCCCCCTTCCATTTATCTTCCGATATGTGCCCGCGGAATCACAGCTCCCTGCTTCATACCTTGAAGCCAACGGCCTGCGATACTCTGTAGAGATCCATATCTATCTTCTTACATCTCAGGCTGATTTCATGGGTGTTCGGAGTGTCTGGTAGATATCCAGCTCAATTCTGGGGACCGGTTGGAATAGGGTCCTACTCCTACTCCTTCTCCTCCCCCATCTTTTCCCCCCTTAAGAGGGATTTTCTAAAGGAAACCATCTCTGGCCAGTTTTCTACTTAATATCTCAAAATATTGTTTTCATTATTTGCCAGTTGTTGAGCAATTCAAGAATTCACACAATGATTTCTGCATCTGTGGCACATGGTTAGCATCTCCTGACTGCTTTGCCTGCACAAATCTGTGAGGGTTGTGTAACTTGAGATCAAGCCCCACATGTGGTCCTGCTTCAGGCTCCATGCTCAGTGGGGAGTCTGCTAAAGGTTCTCTCTCCTTCACCTCCTCCCACCCCCTGTCTCCTCTCTCTCATAAATAAATAAATCTTTTAAAAAAATTATTTTCAGGCTCTAACTCATATTTTCATTCATCTAGTTAAATGTATCCTGTGAAATTGCGAGATTTAATGAATAAGACACAGGATGCCCAGTTATATTTGAATTTCAGATAAACAATAATTTTTAATAGAAGTTTGTCCCAATGTTGCATGTTTATCTGGAATTCATATTTAATTGGCAAAGCTGTTTTATCTACTACCATTAATCCTATTTAAAAATCAGCACTAGACCCTAAGGGTAGAAAAAATTGTGGCGCCTCCCCTCATCTGTAATGCAAAATAAAAACTGTACTAAGTCCCAAATAAGCGAAGGATGATCTGATTTTGCCGTGTTATACTCAGTTGCTTTTTTAAAAACCTAACAGTAGTTCGGGTTTTGAAGCAAAAATTGTTGAGGTCCAGAGTGAATGCAGACTTGATATAGGCAGGCCAAATATCTGGCTTTTTGTCTAATTGATTATTGCTATGCATGTACTTTTTACCTAAGGGTATTTATGTTGAGTCCTGATGAAAGCATTTTTCAGAATCACTTTGGAATTAATCAAACACTTACCAATAGGTGAGTCCAATAATTTGATGTATCCAGGCACATTAGTGGTGTAGAACCATATCTAGCTGTATGCAGGGATAATTATACTGTCTGTGCATTCAGTAGGTATTTGTTGAAGAAGTAAATGTTTAGGTGAAAAATGTCTTCATCTTTGAAAGACAGTTTCCATATGCACCTCTGCAAATTAATAATTACCTCTGTAGAAGTACAACGATGCTTACTGCTCATCTTTTCTCATGCATGAAATGGGTAATAGAGAACCCATATAAATATAAGGGCAAACCATTGGCTAGACATTTCAATTTCATAATACACCTAGAAAAATATCTGAGCGAGGTGTTATAACATTTGCAAACTTTTTTTTTAATTGTCCGAATTCCCTCTTTTCAAATGTATTCAAAGATACACAATGCGTAAAGTAGATAAAGGCAGGGTAGCCCTTGTTGAATAAGAGATGTTACACTGTACCAAGAATTCCATTCCCCGGTAGAGGTTTCTCTGGACTATGGTGTGCTATTTCTTTATGAATCAGGACATATGAGGTCTTTAATAACATTTAGATTTATAGGCTTTATTCAATGATAGTTAAATTTTATGAGTTTTTAAAAAATATGTTTTCTGTAGTTGTATTATCCAGTTATGTACATTGCAGGTGGTTTGTGATAGAATAGCACAATATTAAATATCACAATACTAAATATAACAAGATAAATTTCACTAGGAGATTATTTCTAATTTATTTTTTGTGCAGAATCTCAAGAGTGTACATATGAGAAAATATCAAAAGTTTGGTCCCAAGCGCAAATTCTTCCGTAAGGGTACTGCATGGTCAGCAACAAACATGTTTTTAATGTTATCATTCCAGTAAAATAAAAGTATTATTGCTATTCTCATTTTTATAAAATAAAGGCAACGGTAATTTTAAAAATAGTGTGATTAGACCAGTTTTATTTGCTCTGAGGCTCAGTATCTGAAATGGAGCATACTGTACCAAGGCAGCAAGCTGAGGAGTAATGTAATTTAATGGAATGGAATAGAATTTATAATGAAATTCAGCAGAGCCTCCTAGTTTTCCAAATTACTCATATTTAGTAACATTAATTTTGTTTGTTTTTGTTTTGTTTTTTGCTAAAACCTTAGTGAACTTAGGGCAAAATGGTGTGATTTTGGTGGATAAATCTTTTGGCTTTAGCCATTTTGTTTTGCTTTAAAAAGTGGTTGCTAATGCACATGACCAGTGTCATGTAATATCTCTATTTCAGTTCATGGGTTAGTTTTGCATCTTAAGCCGAGAATGCCTTCTCTACTGGTGAATTTCCTTCAATAATTGGAATTCTTATTCCTATAAAAATAGGCTACTCATACTCCTTGTACTTTCTATTAAAAAGGAAGTCCTATGCATTTAGTTCCTGGCTGTTAAATATTACAACATTGTTGCAAAGCCCATCACTTTAACCATCAGTTCTGCGGAATAGCCTCCAGGTGGCGCTCTCCATTGTTAGTGTGCAGTCTGATGTGTTTCTTGTGAAGCTTTGTAACCCAAGCCAAGACGCAGAGTTTGACTGCCCCTTGTATTCAGAATGGCCGCCTCAAACCTGCTAGAGCATCTTAAACTTACAAAGAACCTCACACCAGGGAACATTATAAACATTTCAGGATATTAACCTAGGCTGTGAGGTTAATATTCCAACTCTTTATGGATGAGACATTCTCCCTCTCTCTCTCTTCTCTCTCTTTTAATGCTGATAAGCAGGAGAGGCTAGAAAATACAGTGATTAAGGGGATAGTCTCCGAAACCAGATTATCACCTGAGTCCTTTCTCTTTACTTGTTTGACAAGTTATAAAACCTCTCTGAAGCTTAGTTTCCTCATCTTTTAAACAAAGATGACAATGGTGATGATAGTAATCTATTCTTGGGATTGTTGGGAGGATCAAAGGATAAAATCCATGTAAAATCCTTGCTTAGTATAATCCAGTTATTAAGGACTCAATTAATGGAAAACTTAAACACACATGTATTATTTAGGAAGCATTTCCTTTTTTGTAAAACAGCAACAGTGAGTAATAGTTGTCATATATTGAGTGAGAATCTTAATTTTGAGAACTGTCCATTCTCTACTATAACGGAAACCAGAGTATTGCAGGTATATGTGGCAGCTGAATACATTTAGAGCACCTTTCTTCTGAAAATGTTCAGAAATTAAACAGTTAAATATAGAGAAGAGGCTTGGGACTGAGGAAGAAAGACATAGGACAAGTAGTCCTGTTTTAAAATTCTTCTCTGTTAGCAGTGTTGTTATCAAAATTTTATGGCTTGGGTTAATGAGATAAACTTGCATCATATAACTGTGAGACACAGAGTCTGAGAAAATACAGCAAAGTAATGGTTTATTATTACATTGTTTTGATTAACTGACCAAGGTCTTCAACTTTTCTAACTTGATGTTACTTCCTGTATTCAGATCCAGGTAGGAAAGATTTACTTCTGAAGACAAAGCTCTGCTATTCAAAAGTAAATGTAAGAAAATTTTAAGAATTATATATTATTGAATTTACAAGATAAGATTTGCAAATCAATTTAACCACAGTTGCTCTTTTATTTCCATTCTTTCGGATCACTGACATTTTTACCCTAACTGAACTGTGTTGAGAGGAAGCCAGAATTTGGCTTTATAGTTGTAAGATTTTGAAAAAAATATTTTCTTCTTTCTTCAGAGTGGCAGGGACATTGACAAGGTAAAATGCCCATCCTCTTTTCAATCATAATATTTGCCAGTAAACTTTTCAAAAATGTGCCCCCAATAGTTTGTTGTTGTTGTTTTAACCCACAAGTGGAAGATCAATAGCAGTGTCCCTTATGGGACTTGATCATTAGGCCTTCTTCAGGTGGATTTCTTTATCATTAGATTACTAATGTCATACTGTCTTTGCTATCGAGGCCAGTTTTATTGTTTACTCTATCAAAAGATGCTGCAGTTCCGTTATTCTTATGTAGAAGTATTACCATATTTTTTTTGATGGGAGAAGTCATTTCTACTTCTAGTTTATGATAATAATTTGATTCATGATATTTGGCAATATTGATGAACTCTGGTTTTAATGGACCTAGGATGTAATATTTTCATTGCAAACAGTATTAATGATGTCCAAAACACAGAGGAATTAAGGTCTTTAGAACTGGTAAGAAATGAAAAAGTAAGTTGTGCCACAACATCTCCTCCCCTCTCAACCGTAGCTAATTCAAAGTTAAAAGCAACACCAACAGAATCTTCGGCCATAACTCAAGTTTAGTGAAGTTTCACAAGTGCTGACTTTGTCCTGTGAGGATACTTTGATACTTCAGGTGTTTTTGAAATAAACAATTTTTAAAAATCTATTTTGACATTTCTGCTTTCCTTGGGCACTGCACATTTCTCTATTGGATAAGGCCACCATGGTCCATTCAATTTATAGAAATAGACAAGGATTTGGGAGATCCAGGCTTGAGTTCCAGCTCTTTGCTTTGTTCTCTGTTGTGTAACGATGGCAGTTCATTTCATCTCTTCATACCAATCAATCCACTTATCAGATCTGTTTAGCTACTGTTTAAAATAATGAATGCAAAAAGTCAATGAAAAATATAAAGCATTATATAAATCTAAGAAAACAAGTCTGGATTCTTAGGAAAAAAAAGCATTTTTATGAAAGAGATGCCTCATAATTATTTACATGATAAATAGTGTTTGGTCATTAGTTTATAAATTTCTATATGGTTAGGTTCTCATCCTTCCTTTGGATGTTAATTTCTATTAATAAGCAATATATGTGCCTTGTCATAAGGCAGTTGTCTTTTTAGTGTTTAGTTCAGAGAGAGCAAGACTAATATCCATTCGTGTTTTGTTTTGCTTCTTATTACTAACAAGATGCAGTGTTTCTGCATGAACAAATTCTAAGTAAATACTCTCTATCCTTCCAAAATATAAAGATATTTCTAAGAATACATTTTCAAGTGAAGTATTAATCTCATCAGTGTTCTTGAAAATGTTCTGTCCTCTATATTCAAAGCTCAGTTTCTATCCCAGAAACAAATAAGTGGATTAGATTTGAAGAGTGGGTCAAGGAAAAAGACATTTATGCATGATTAAAGCATTTTATGTAATTAATTATAGTATTGGTAGAATGGTATTTCAAGTATCCAAGTCAAAATATTTTTCAATTTTGGTCCTTTACTTCCAGGTTTTATTTGCAACAGCTATTACCTATTGCATGAAGGATGTTAGGACTTTGATGAATGGACAGCAGAAGAACACATCTCTGAGTTTTATCACCGCTTATGAATATCTATTTAAAGTTGACTTAGCATTTCAAATGTTCACTCCCAGCAAATGGAAACAGAGCCTTTCATTAGAGGAGGAACCATAAGGGCATTTAGCCCCTGCCTCAATTTCTAAAGAGGCTTCACGTGTGGGCTTTCAATGTTATCTCTAAATGGGCTTACTGGAGGGTACCGACAGGATCAGAAGACAGGGCTTTAATTATGAAATGTATTTATTCAAATGTACCATAATTTAAGAACTTTTTAAGGATATTTCTTCATTTTTAAAAATACTCTAAGTACTTCAGCAATGAAGGTTGCCTAGGATTCTTAAATTCAAAGAAGCCGGGGAGGAAAAATTCTAGATAAGGAAAAAGAAATTATTTTCCGTCTTCACCTGCATGGCCAGAGAAATATTATTTCAGAAATGAGTGTGAGATGTAATGAGTCTGTTCTCTGGGTCTTTTGTCCTTGTGCTTAAGAAGACTCTGGGGTCTGCAGGCCCCAGTGAGCTTGAGGTGGGGAAGAAAGGATTCGAGGAGAGTGGGATGCCTTGGCAGGTCTCCCCATAAAATGGATTTTGAACACCAAGAAAAGTCCCCCCAAGTAAGTGCTTTTATCCACTTACATAACATGTAGTGACATGCCAAGTGCTGTGCCGGAATAACATTGCAGAGAATGGTGTGATAAAAGACTTGCTGAATTTTTTTTCTAAGATACAAAGTGGGACTTTATATTTTTTCCATGTACACATGAACACAAACATATTTGTGACCCTTACAGGTACTCTATTTTTCAGAGTTAAACTATAAAAGAAATGTAATATGATTAATAATAATTATTTAAAAAGTGGATTTGGAGCGACGTAATGCTAGGACAAGTAATACAGTTGAGTCAGGTCAATGGTGAATCTGTCTAGAAGGGATTTCTACACAGGTGCCTTCTTAGCATCGGGAAAAGGGCAGATTGTAGAGAGCATCAGGACCCTGGAAGCAAATTCAGGATGTCTTCAAGTCCACCATTTGCCCCATCATTTTTTCAATGGAAGGTTTCTCTTTTATATAAGTAGAGAAAGATGTAATAGAAATCCTCTATGAAAATCAATTGGACATTCTTCTCGAATCCTCTTTGTTGAATTTACTGGTCAGCCCCATAGTTCCAATGGACTATGACTCCATGTGAGTTAAAATATCAGGACCAGGCATGTCTCATGGATTTTTTTTTAACTTCTGAATTGCTTTAATGTAGGTTTTCAGAGAGTCAGAAAAAAGGAAAAAAGATCTTTAAGTTAGATAAACAAATCAGGCAAAGGTGTGAGTTCCCTCAGTAAAATAGATGAATAGGAATCAAATTTGTGTGTGTGTGTGTGTGTGTGTGTGTGTGTGTGTAGTTAAGGGAAATAACATAAGAGAAAGTGAGAATTTAAATTGTGTATATATTTCCTTATTCAATAACTAATATAAAACAGTTTGATGAAATACTTTCAAATTGTTCTGTTTATTTTTCTCTCATGATTCTTTGTACAGTATGAAGAAGTATGTTTTAAAACCAGACAACAAATTTTAATTTACAAAGGATAGTTATATTAAAAACCCTAGTAGAGTTGAATTTTAATACCTGTGTATGGATAAGCCACAAGAGATTTTAATTGTGGACTTATACCTTCTCTTTGGTATTCTTATGGCTTTTTTGCCCTGATCTAGGATAAGTGATGCAAACTGATTTTATTATTAAATTCAAGGCAAAGTACGCTTTACAATTTTGGATTTTAATATATGGGGTTTCTTCAATGGTGTGCTCTTTCTACAGCATGAATAAGTAAAAGTTGACCCCATCACTATTAATGGAATTGGTGTAGACTTGTACTTAATTATACACAAACTGCATATTTTCTTTCCTATCTACAAACTTAAAATACAGTAGTGTTCGTAACAGCTGTGCATGCACCTGAGAAATTGCCTGTAGCATTTATGTCTAATTCCCAACTCATTTCTTCTTCTTTATCTCATATTTCATGTACCAGCGTTAGTGTGATGGTGGAAGACTAATGCCCTGTATCACACTTCTTAGTAGCACTGTCTGAGTCCATGTCTGCTTTTATTTAGAGAAATTTAACTGTCAGCTTCCCTTCAGAAGTTATTTGCTTTGATAAGAGAAATACCTTGGTTTTTGAAAAGTTAATATTTTAAAAATTACTGACAAGAGTATTGATTTCTAATGTGATTCTAGATCATGGTTCTGAAAATAGAAACTCTGTATAGGGTATGGGGAAAGCTTGCTCTGACACTCGGTGTGAGCTGTTGTGGACATAAATTATGAAAGACTGACATAAGATAACAAATGGAAGAAGTGGCCAAAATGCATTTCCAGGTGTGTCATTTTCTGTGGAAGGGATGATTCACTGCAGTAAATATGTACGAGTTCTCTTAGAATTATCTGTCATTTTCAATTAAAATGTTTTGAAAAGCCATAATGAAGAAATGCTCATTAATTCAAAGTCCAAAGTTTCTTGTTTCTAGTTGGGGCTAAATTTTTTAAAATATATGTAAAATTGGATAAAACTATGGTGGTGCTAGCAGTAAGTTTAAAAACAACGTTGACAATTTTTAATAAGGAAAATTCACTACAGACTATCTGCACACTGTGATTACTTTTCCTAAAAGAAATGCAGAAATATAAACAGATATCCATCCAGATGTGGTTGATTTTTTTTTCTCCACATCACATTATTAGCTATTATTAAGACACATGCAATCAAGTTGGATAGATATTTCTTGAAATGATGCATGGTATGCAGTGCATGCTTTCATTGTGCTTCCTGCCATTATGGAATAATGCGTCTTATTTGGAAATACACTGATCATTTCTGTTGACTCAGGCTCAGTCAGCTTATATAATAACACCTCTATTTTGTGAATCATTTCAGATTTCAGAGAGCTATGCCTTCCTACCAAGAGAAGCGGTGACACGGTTTCTAATGAGCTGCTCAGAGTGCCAGAAAAGAATGCATTTAAACCCAGATGGAACAGATCACAAAGGTAGCCACAGTGTCAAATAGTGAGACTTAAAGTAATTCTATTCATAGTGGCAATTTATATCCCACATTTTTATAAAAATGTGGCAGACTGAAACAGTTCAACAAGTCAGATCATCTCATTTATTGGAGTAGGAGGCAGTGAATTTTGAATATCCACTTCCAGAAGAATTCTGTGCCCATTCTCAGAAGAAAGGCAGTTTTGGCTGTGGCAAATAATTTTTTTCCTATAATAATATTTTAGCTTTCACATATTGTGTGTATTTCATGGTATTTTAAATATATTTAGCAAGGAAATTGATGTTCCATCAGTGTCCTTTTAAACCTACCAATTCCTTATTTGTGAAAGTGATGAGTAGTATGGAGCTCCCTAACTGAAAAATTTTATATGCAAATTATAATTTGTCTTTAGCTCTCATTAAAAATTATTTGGATGATTTTCCTAATCTATCAATTTCTCTCAGAGTTTAAATTAATCTCAAAGATACATTTAGGCTAGCCCACTCCCATATGTTGGGGGATGAATAGACAAAAAAGAAAAAGATAAAAGAAAAAAAACTGCACAAATTTCCTTTTTCGCTCAAGTAGCACATAGAGAAAGTAGTTATGCAGCAAAGGAGAAAAATACAAAAATACAGGTAATTGTGTTTAATCACTATATTGGCTTCACCCACTGTTACTGGGGTATCAAAAAGCTCCCCTAGAGTTAGAGGTAACTAATTTATCTGTAGCGTTAATTTGGCCCATACACCTTTTTATGGTTATTTTTTTCCTACAACCCATCCATAATGCTACCAATCTCCTGAAGACTTGGTATCTAGAATCTTATTTCAATTTGAACAAATTGAATCATTCTGAAATTACAGGTAGAATGCGGTATCACTTTCATACCCATTAAAAATGTTTCATTACAGATAATGGAAAACCTCCCACTTTGGTGACCAGCATGATTGACTACAACATGCCCATTACCATGGCCTATATGAAGCATATGAAATTGCAGCTGCTAAACTCACAGCAAGATGAGGTAAAGCGGAAATATCTACTTCCAAGTCAGAATGAAGTTTGATAACCATGACTATTGTATTAAGCATGACGGCATTGTGAAGACGGTAATTTATTTTTTAATGAAAGGAGTGTCACTGGGATTGCACAGATGGAGAAACGGGCAGAAACTTCTAGTCCTTGATAGAGAGTCCCTGTCTCAACGCAGCTACCTTAGTGCTCTGTGGGAATGTGTTCATTCCCAAGAAAGATTCATTTCACTTAATTAACTGCCATCAAGCCGGCCTTGGTAAAGGGCTGGAAAGTTCAGGGGAAAGCATCCCGAATGAGTGAGTGTCCAAGGAAAGTATCCAAGCCTTTAGTACGAAGGCTATTTTGCCTGGAAGTAAAAAAAAAAAAAGTCATTGTAATAGGTATTTCAAGTATAATAATTTTTCCACCATCAAAATCTTTCATACGTTTTAATGCTTTTTTTTCCCTTTCATTATTCTATATATTAGTTTGTCTACTTCTCCGCATTTTCTAGAGATAAGTTTGGTGATTCTTCCTAATTAGAGGTATTTCGATATTTCAAGTTATTCTGTTTAATTTGTATGGTAAGAATCTAGAAATATGCTTGCTGGCAGGTATTAGACACAAATGCACATTTGTTGAATATTCTCTAGGATACTAATTAACTATTCAGTTTGGTGGAAGTATCTCAAAGACAGGGACCAATTTATATATATTCCCCCCCAAAACCTGTAGCAATAGGGACTTGGGAAATCCTTGTAAACTAGTTTAGTAGCCATTAATTAATGGGCACATTCGGATTATCAATATTAGGAATAGTTTCACAGGCTAATACATACACTGCTTCTTGAAATTTCTCAAGAACAGGAAATGTGGTTAAATATTTTTCAAATACAGCATTACTTGGTGAAGTATTATAAAATTCTTTCAATATTACTTTGTTGAGCTTACTTTATTTATTAAAACTCGGTTTTTTGTTTTGTTTTGTTTTCCTCTGTATTTGAACAGGTTTAATCTCAAAACTGTATTTATAAATTTGTTTGATCTCAAAAAACTAGTAAGGGTACACTCTATGAGATGATCTGCATTTGTACAATGGCAGTTTGGATTTCATATTACCAGATGGCTACATATAAATGATTAAATAAGTAGTAATAAAATCATTGGGTTAAAGACATGAGAGATAACTAAAAAAAAAGCATTAATGTCTATCTATCCCAGAGAATGGAAAAATTATTCCCATCATTTATTATATAATTGGAAAAAAATTTAAAACTTCATAAACTAGTTAGAGCTGTCAAATTATTTGTAGGAAGCTCATTCAGATGTTGGTACATTTATTTCTAGGCTAAAAAGTAAGAAGATCAACTTTGTGCCAACAGTACAGCCCACACATGCTGAATCTTTCTGGCTTCTAAAAAATCATAAGTATTTCACACAAAGGAAGTAGATCCTTTTAATTTATAACTGGATTAGGAAAATAACTCTCATCCTTACGTTTTGAAGATACCAATTGGATGTACACTGCCTTAAAAATATTCAGATAAGTGACTGCATTTTTTGCAAAATTTTAGAAGTTATGATTATTGAAAGATAGGAAGGTGATTAAGTAAATCACATGAAAAAGGAATTCAAGTGATATATTTCTTTGTGATCAGTTATATTTAAATTTTAATGTGTTAATTCAATTAGTTCAACAAATGTTTATTGAGTACCTTCTATGTAACTGGCCCTCTTGTAGATAATGGAGGTAAACAGTGAGTAAATTGACAAAAATCTTACCTTTATTAAACTTAACTTCTAGTGGGGGGGAGAAAATGAAGTAAGTAATGAAAGTGTGTTTGTAAGAGGATGCGAAATGCTATTAAGAGAGATAAAGACAGGAGTGGGAATCCCTTTAAGATTACAAAATACTTTATCCAATGTAAGATCAGTTGACTTTCTTATAAATTGTTGACGGAGTTTAAACCAGGATAAACTTACAGGGAGGAAGTTTGGCAGTAATTATTAAAAACTTTTAAAAGTTACTCATATGCTTTGACTAGAAATTTGTACTAAGGGATGTGATGAATGAAACAATTTATATATTAGGATGTTTGTTGCATTGCTAATGGTGAATAATTGGAAATATTTTCAAGATCCAACAATGAGGAATTGTCAGATCTTCACTGACCAATATGATAGCCACCAGCCCATATGTGGACATTTAAATTTAATTGAAAATTAATTAAAATTAATGAAAATTAAATTTTCAGTTCTTCAGTTGCACTAACCATGTTTCAAGTGCTCAATAGCCAAGTATGGATGGTAGTCACCTGACTGAATAGGGAGTATTATAGAGCCATTCCATCAGCACAGAATGTTTTTCTGAACATTACTGGCTAAATAACCAGCATTAGGGGCACCCCTGGAGCTTAGTGAGCTGCATGTTGCAGGACCCCTCACCCCAAGATTCTGATTCTAGACCTAGTGTGTGACACCTGGTGATCCGAATTTTTAACAGTATCTACCCTCATGCACACTAAGGTCTGAGGTGGTACATTTCATGGGAAGGCTAATAATATAGGCTTTAAGTTGATTTGAGCATAAGGTAAGTGAAAAATAGAACAAAGAAGAGATTGGTGAGAGCAGTTTTCAAGCAATCTTATGGAAACCCCTTAATGTTTGATTGAGCAGCTTACACATTCCTTGGTAGATTTGGATTGACTTGACTATAGCTGCAAATTTATGAGCAGAGAAGAGGCACTCTCTGAAGTGGAAAGATTAATTTAACAGTAGTCAATGAACAGGACTGGTGGGGAAGAAATTGGAGGTGGGTAGATAACTAGGAGACTATTATTCATCATTCAGGAAATGGGAACATGAGATCAGGACAATACCAATGGAAATTGAGAGTTACATGGTACAGACTCTTTAGAGGTAAAATCTGGAAATTGAAAACTAAAATAAGATATGGAACAGATCAGGGATCTGAATTTCAAGCAACTGTCTTAAAAGGAAAAAGACAGGATAAAATTATTATAGTAAAATATTTATTCTAATTTTTAAAAATTAAGTTTTAGGGAAGCAAATGCTATGATAACTGGTCATAGCTTTCATTATGATAAGATTTTAGTAACATAAGGAATAAGGTCACACTGTAGGATGTGAAGACTCTTTTTCTGGTTATCATTCAGAATAAAATACTCACAGAGGGAAGAATTTAGATGAATGGCTTACAGATGCTCATGAATAAAATAAAATACTTAATATCATATCAATAAAGTTTTCTGATTCTTCACTCTTAGAAATCTTCAGTAATTTCTTTCCAGAGTGATTAGCATTGCCTCTATGTTGATAATAAAAAACCCACAGTACTATATTTTATACACTTTTGCCACCTCTTAAAAAACAAACAAACAAAAGATAGTAATTTAATCATTTAATAATTGGAGTAGAACTTACAGAATGAATGCATGCACTTAGTTTCATTAAAGGTCTTAAATCTAAGCAATTGGATAATTTATATTCTAATGAGTAGAATTGGGAAAAGTGAATTATATTTCATAGGAAATCATGGAGGAAAATATTTAAGATAGTCACAATCATTAAGCCACTTATGATAAATAGAATGGTGATTTTTAAAAAAAATAAAATAACAAGTACATTTGGTTATATAACCGTTTAATTTATTGTCCACATTTCTTAAAAAGCATGCTGATATGAGTGTTATTTATTGCTGATAAAATGTTGATTATTCATAATGCATTATAGCAGTTTATATAATCATTCTGTGGATTAGAGATTGTGATCTCTTTGTGTCTAGCTTTTCTTTAAACACACATACAGTCTCATATACACGTACGTTTTACACACACACATGCATACACATGCACACATAATATATATCAGATGGTATATATTGGAAATTAGCTATTTGTAGTATATATAATAAATGTTGATTCTAAAGACTATGTTTATATAGAATACACAGCTATTTTATAAATACATGTTGGTCATCTTTACTATTAAATTTATTTTTTGTATGTGTTCATAAAATATAATCGATATGAATCCTATTATATGCTGTAGGATTTCCTATATAGTGTACATAAAAATATTAAACAGTTTTATACTTATTATATATCTGACATTGTTCTCACTACTTTAAATATTATTATATTTCCTTAATCTTTATATAGCCCTATGAGATTGATGCTATTATTCCCATTTTATAGATGAAGAAATTGAGGCACAGAAAGGTTAGGTAACTTGCTTAAGGTAACATATCTAAGTGGCAGAGCATGGATCTAAATCAGTTCAGTCTGGCTCTAGAGAATGTGCTCTAAATTACTATCATATTGTAGACACTACATATAGTGTATATAATAAATATCTGTCACTTATGTGTGCATATATGTGTATGTATATGTATATGGTACACACTGATAACATTGATGTACACATTGAATTCTGTTATTTTTTCTCTTTTTAACATATATATTTATTTCAGATGCTTTGGATTTTCTTAGAATTTAGAATTGGAGAAAACATAATGTACCGAGAGAGAGGGCATGCCGCCGGGAGAAGTCTATGTGGCTGATTGCCCAGAGGCCTCGCAGGGTGGCATTTCCTTGCTGAATTAATGAAGAGCTAGTGCTACTCAGTAGACCCAGACATGATCAGACCTTTCGTAAAGGAAGGACACCAAAATCACCTTGACCTGACCTATGGATCAGAATGCCAATTTGTTAGTCTACTAGAACGTTCCTGTCCCCTAACCATAGCAACTTCTTTGCTGAAAACAAGATGTCATTTATGAAGCCAAGGTAACTCTTCCTATTCAAAGAAGCTATTTTCTCAAGCCTGAGTGACTTCATATAAATCCCGGTTCTGGTATATAATAGTGGGATACATTCTTTAACTGCTCTGTGCCTCAATTTCTCAATCTGTAAAATGGGATGAATCCTGGGACCTGACTCACAGGTGGTGATAAAGCTGAAGTGAGTGAACAAATATAAAAAAACAGTTATCTGTAACATTAATAGCACTACAACTACAGCTGCTGCTAATTATTATATTAATGCTAAACTTTCAGATCAGACATTTATAAATTAAAGTCAAACCTGGTGATTTTGATTCAGTACTTACAGTATGTCACAGCAGATTCCTCAGGCCCCTCTTCCTACATAAGCCCACCATTGGCCAAAAATCAATTCTCCAACAGGAGTTCGCTTCAGTAAAATGGCTACAGCAAAATATCTTAGATTTGATTTAAGTTCATTTTTGTCAGGTTTTGATGAACTGGGTGTTTGGAAAACTGGCCTTTTTGGTAATTTCTCCACTTGGTGGCCTGGCTTTTGGGAAATGGGTCTTTCACACTTCTACCCAGAACTTCTTTTTGGGGTTACAGTACAGTGTATATTCACTTATAACGAAAGAAGGGATGTGCTAAAACCTTGCTGTCAGTAAATGTGTATTTTCAATCTAGCCATGTAAGTTTGTCAATTATTAGAATCCATCCTGTTTGCCAATGACAGTATTTTGGTTAAGGTTTTCTTACTGCATCCTAAGATTTTTGCTTATAATATTTTATTAAGTAATTTATTTTTAGACTCAAAACATATACTTCTCTATATTTTGTATTTTGTGATTTGACTCTTCTAGGAAGTTTTTACTAATTAAAAAAATCGATTTTTCATTATTTAGGATAATTCACCAACTACATCCTTCCTAAACACGTTCTTTTACCTTTTAAATATGCCTGTGCATAGATACATTGTTTGATTTTTCACAAATCTTGAAATTCTTTAAAGGGAGAAATTATTACATTATTTGTTATTTCAGGTATCTATTAATATGTAACGTGTTTTACTGAGTTCTGTAAAAGCTTACTTTCTGGCTAAACTCTAATTGACCCTGTAGATAAAATGGTCACTATTTGAATGTGTTATATTTTATGATGCTTGATGATACTTTAAAACCATTTTCAGGATGAAAGTTCAATAGAAAGTGATGAATTTGATATGAGTGATTCAACACGGATGTCAGCCGTGAACTCCGATCTTAGCTCCAATCTTGAGGAAAGAATGCAAAGTCCTCAGGCTCTTCATGGCCAGCAAGATGGTAAGCCTTTCAAACTGAATAAACACAACAGAAATCTGAGTCAGAATGTATGAAAACATCTCATTCTCTTGTGCCAATTTTTTATCTGTTCCTACAGGGACTTTGTACGCTCAGGTTCCATTATCCACTTTCACTATTTTTTGGATTCAAGTATTTTGTTTAAAACTAGTGTGATAGACTGATTTATAAACAGATGTTAGTTATAAAAATCCAAGGTTGGTCACGTTTTGCTCCCTGAACATAAAATGTGTCGTATCAGTCTGGTTTTGGTTTCTGCGATGTTTCCTAGCTTTGGTTTCTTGAGCCATAATAACTAAGAGTTTAAAAATGATCAGAAGAGTAATTTGGATGTTTTAATTTTCCTAAAAGACAAAATTGTAATTAAAAAACAACTTACATAAAAGGACAGTTTTACCAAAGTGATTTCGCTGGGTAAGGAGATTTTTGCCGGGATTTTGACCTACTTTATTCAGCAGTAAAGGGAAAAAAAAGATCATGATCTCTTATTCCTGGGTCCATTGACAATCCCTGAATTATCCAATTGTTCTTGATAGGAAGAAAACTGGATATGAGAAAGTACACTAGGCAGTTAATGTTTTAAGTCTCCTATTTGCAGAGATCTTTTAAAAATTATTTTGTAGATTTCTATCTTTGTAAGTATAGAATAATGTGTGAAAATAAATGTACCTACTAGGGTCATTGTGAATGAAAATGAAGGGTTATAAATAAAAGGCAAATGGCCAATTTTATTCAACATTAGTTTATCATTCCTGTAATTAACAAGTTTACATGAACTTTTTTGACTGTATAATTTTGTGCCTACATCTGTAGATAGGGAAATGAAACATTTTTCTTGCTTTCTCTGATACTTGCTATTAAAAACTGGTTGTAAAAGATTGCTGCATTTCTAGTGGCTATTAGTGATCTGCTTTTGCTGTCAAGGTTTAAGAAATCCGTAGTTTTAAGTATACCAAAAGTTCAAAAAAACAAAGTGGCAAGGGTGTTTCTTTTTCACAGTTCAGATGAGTCTAAAAGATGTTGGTGTCCTTGGCACGAATTACAAGGAAGGAGGAGTGCGTTGATCAGTGGCCTTAAAATCATATCTTACCCACTACAGAGTAGCATAGCTATTGGGATAGAAAGGACATTTACTTGGGAAATTTCTAAGAATGAAGTTTTTCTGGTTTGGATATAAATTATCTTTTTTTAAAATTATTTATTTATTTATTGGAGAGAGAGAAAGAGAGAGGGAGAGCACGGAGGGAGACTGAGGGAGAAGCAGACTCCCCACTGAGGAGGGAGCCCGATGCAGGACTCGATCCCTGCACCCTGAGATCATGACCTGAGCTGAAGGCAGACGCTTAACTGACTGAGCCACCCAGGCGCCCCCATCTTTTTTCTTTTAAAATATGAGTAGACGTCTTCAGATTTTGATTTTTTATTGGAAATTGTCTAGCACTGGGATCATAGCATAACAGAAATATGTATCAGTGATATATCACTCTACTAATATTTGTTCATGTGTTTTGCCTGTTTATACCATCATCTTTTTTAGTCTATAATTCTAGAGAATGTAAATGACAAGAGGATGTGTCCCATGATGCAAATTCATGGTTTTCTTGTTTGAAGTTGCAGTCGTGGATCTTTGGCTAGGGAATAGCTGATGTGATATAAATCTGTATTGATTTTAATAAAATCCAGTGGAATAATTTCAAATATTATTTACTCTGAGGGGAAAGTACTTTCTCATCATATATCAATGTATGCCTCAAGGATAAGGACATATCTAGTCATTCCTTCTCCAACCTAAGCCTAACCCTTCCTGCCTTTTCCTCACACTTCTGAGTTTTCTTTTGCAGGTACTTCCATTCTTTTCCTACATACAAGCCTGGTGTAATAAATGTCCTTTTTATTTTTTTTAAAGATTTTATTTATTTATTTTTTAGAGAGCGAGCGAGAGAGAAACAGCATGAGAGGGGAGAGGGTCAGAGGGAGAAGCAGGCTCCCCGCTGAGGCGGGAGCCCGATGTGGGACTCAATCCCAGGACCCTGGGATCATGACCTGAGCCGAAGGCAGTTGCTTAACCATCTGAGCCACCCAGGCGCCCAATAAATGTCCTTTTTAGAAAGCCTCCTCTGATCCCATTGTTACCTTCCATTCCGTGCCCCATTCCTCTGCACCATTCCCACAACACACTTTCCAGCAAAACTCATTTAAGGACTTGGCTCATCATCTCCACTTTCTCCCTTCTGCTCCTTCTGCTCATCTCGGGTAGCTTTCATCCTTGCCACTCCACATTGGAGAGCCCTAGGGTGCAACCCTTAACTCTCTCTTCCCCTACATTCACTCTCTAGATGATCACATTGAATCATGTAGCTTTTAATACCATCCGTACCCTGATAAATCCCAAATTTACTTCTCCAAGCCCTGATATCTTTCCTGAGCTCAGGACTATCTCCCCCAGACACCTATATTTTAATATTCTTCAGAAGACTTATCATTGTATGAAATTATATTATTTTTCTTATTTATTAGCTGTTTCTCTTCTAAAATACAAATGCCATATTAATGAATAGATCTTATGTTTTTGATTTTCCTTTCAGTTGTTCCATTTGAGGTAGTTCTTGAATGCCTCATTATTAAAAAAGTGAAAATATAACTTTTTACCGTTATCATGATTTGCCACATAAGTTTTACATGTTTTTTTCACTTTTTTTATTTTCTCCTTTCCCCTGACAGTAGCACTCTCCTAGGGAATCCGCATTGACCAACTACTGTATCATTCCATTTCCTCTGTACTTACACACACATACACACACGTGAACACACCCAGACACACGCTGAAGGCAGACGCTTAACTGACTGAGCCACCCAGGCGCCCCCATCTTTTTTCTTTTAAAATATGAGTAGACGTCTTCAGATTTTGATTTTTTAATACCATCCGTACCCTGATAAATCCCAAATTTACTTCTCCAAGCCCTGATATCTTTCCTGAGCTCAGGACTCACACACAAACATATGTACATACTCAGAAGATTTTCTCACTGTTCTTTTATAAAAATAAGTTCATATCATTTACACTATTCTGTATCTTGTTTTTCTCATCCAATATTACCTTTCTTTTAGAGCTTCCTATAGACGAATACATATATTATGAAATGCCTATATATAATGGTGAGCAAAGACATGGTCCCTACCTTCATGTAACACACAATCTAAAGGAATAAAAGTGTACATGACATCACTCACGTTTGATTACTGTTCATCTACCCAATGTGGGGAAATTCCAGCCTCTGTAAAAATAAGAATTCGTGGTAGTAAAATTTGTAGTTTATGTCTATCTTTCTTAAGTTAGTGGGGACTCTGAGTGCTAGACATACATTGGATCTAGGGTGTATTACTTTCTTGTAGATGGTGTACATTGATATTTGAGAGTAGTCAGAAGTTGCGGGACTTAGGATATAACAAATCCAATTTTGGGTGGGCAATCCACATACAGCTTCCATCTAGAGTAGTCTAGTCCAGAATTTCTCAGCTTGGGCAAGATGGACACGGCATTCATTGTTGGGAGGGACATTTGTGCATTGTAGGGTGTTCAGCGGTATCTCTGGCCTCCACTCACCACGTGTCAGTATTAAATCCTGTCTCCCAAATTGTGACAACCAGAAATGTCTCAGACATTGCAAATGTCCCATGGGGGGGCATAATCTCCCTAGGTTGAGACCAACTGGTGGAGGCAGAGAAGGAGGGTCTGAATAAGAATCCAGTAAGATGGAGATTGAAGAGACCTAATGAAGAGAAGTTTAGAAGTGGAGGTTGGAGAAGAGTCTAGGAATCGTATTAAGTCTACTTTCTGAGATAACAGAAATGTTCTATATCTGTGCTGCTAGTAAGAGAGTCACTAGCCATGCTGCAGCTATGGAGTACTGGAAATATTGCTAGTGCAACTGAGGGACTAATGTTAATTTTAATTTGATTTAACTTTAATTAATGTTAATTTAAATTTAAATAGTCACATGTGGCTGATGGCTATTGTGTCAGATGGGGTGGTCTAGAATATTGTTTTACTCTGACTTGGCATTTAAATGCCTTTCTTTGTAGCCATGGGTTTGATGTTTCTGAAGTCTTCAGAGAAATTATAGGTGAAACTCGCATTTTAACAGTCAGCTGGAACCCAAGTTTAATATTTGTAGAATATGAATAATGTAACATTTTAAATTTTAAATTAAAAGGTTCTATTTTCTTTACTACTAAGTGATCAATTTATTATTGTAAAGAAATTGAAATACTGTGATTTTTAAAAATCTTTCCCTATAACTATAACACAGGTAGGTATAATAATGTCTTTATTAGACAAATGGAGAGTTAAAAATCCCTTTTTAAAGTTTTTTTTTTCTCACTGTGGTTATGAAAGATTTGCAATTTAATCAGTACGAAGGGAAATAATACAAAATCATTTGGGGGATATATGTATATTATGTGTGTTGGAGAAAGAGAAGAAAAGAAGAGAAATATCTTGCCACTGGGCTAGATATTTAGGTAAAGTTCAAGAAGACATAAACCGGAATGAAGAATTTAGAAGAGGGAAAATTGATGTATAATATTCAGCTTCTTTTGTTTATTTTAAGCTTATAATGCTTCCCTAAGTCAACAATAACAAAAAAATAAAAGTAAAAAATGCGCAAAACCCCTGAATCTTAGCATAGTAAATATTTAACCTATTTTACCTTTAAAATATTGAGGTATAATTGACATATAACATATTAGTTTCTGGTGTACAACACAATGGCTTGATATAGGTATTTATTATGAAATGGTCACCACACTAAGTCTAGTTAACATCCATCACCATACATACTTAGTTTTTTTCTTGTCATGGGAAGTTTTAGAATCTCCTCTTTTAGCAAGTTTGAAATAAGCAATACAGAATTATTAACTGTAGTGACCATGCCATACATTGTATCCCCAGGACTTATTTTTATTTTATTTTTTTATAACTGGAAGCTTGTACCCTTTGTCCACCTTCACCCAATTTTGAGTAAAATATATTAAGCTATGTAAAACTTTGTTACAGACTTCAAATAATTCCTGCAGGCTAAAATCATTTAAAGATTCCATAGTCACTTGAGTTAATCATAAAAGCAGGAGGTCCTTGGAGCTATCATGAAATGTAAGTAGCTAATTGTGAAAGAGGCTCCCCTATGCAATGGCTGTGGTTTACAGGATTCCAAAAGGGATTCCAGATCAAAAAGCTTAAATATGGGGGCGCCTGGGTGGCTCAGTTTGTTAAGCGACTGCCTTCAGCTCAGGTCATGCTCCCGGAGTCCTGGGATCGAGTCCTGCATCGGTCTCCCTGCTCAGCGGGGAGTCTGCTTCTCCCTCTGACCCTCTCCCTTCTTGATCTCTCTCTCACTCTCTCTCTCAAATAAATAAATAAAAACTTAAAACCATAAAATTTTTTTTTAAAAAAAGCTGAAAGATGCTCTGTATTCAGGTGTTCATCAATTTGTGTCTTGTTCTACCATCCATTTAACAGCCACCATAAAGAAAAGAGCCCAGGGACACCTGGGTGGCTCAGTCAGTTAAGTGTCTGCCTTCGGCTCAGGTCATGATCTCCGGATCCTGGGATCCAGCCCCAAGTGGAGCTCCAGGCTCAGCGGAGAGCCTGCTTCTCCCTCTGCCCCTCCCCCCACCCCCTCTCCCCATCTCCCTCCTAGCTCCTGCACACTCTCTCTCAAATAAATAAATAAAATATTAAAAAAAAATAAATGGATTATAAGTAGAAATGTGCTCATGTAGGCTCTGTCTTTGAATCCTGATTCTAGAAATTTGTGGGAACATGCCATAGCTCAAAAAATATTCTTTTTCCTAATTATTTATTTTATTCTGAACTTGTACATTCTAAAAACAGTTGATTTGTTTTTTGTTGTTGTTGTCTAAAGTTATGTATTAAAGGATGTCTGGCAAAATAAAAGAGCCAGATTTAGAGACAGACTTGAAAGTTTCAGTTCAAAATAAACATTCAACTTCATTTGATAGAAATATACTTTTCTAAGGACCATTTTAATTGCTTTTCTGAGTTAATATTATATTGTATACTATTGATAGTTTTGCAAGGGAATATTTGTACTTTATTTATCTCAAAAATATTATTAGATAATCAGCAAAGGATTTCTGTTTTTTTAGGTCACAACAGATTGTTGTGTTTTTCCCTTTTGCCCTTTTTTTAAGATTATAGGAGTACAAAGGAAAATTGAGACATTCCATTTAACTCTGCATATTAGCTTAATCAGCTTTTAAATTGAGGGATTGCGATAGAAAAAATATATATACATTTCCCTTAAGTCCTCATTTTTTTAATGATTTTAGTCATGACATCACAGAATATATTGCTCTTAGGAGAGTGTGTTCTGTGTCCCCAGATTGTCTCTCAACTCAGTGGAGTAATAATAGAATTTTTATCATAGTTTTTTGTTTTGTTTTATTTTTTGCAGTATTTGGTACTTCATTTATGTATCAAAAAATGACTTCTTTATGCATTTGAAACCTTAACAAGCAGCATCCTATGTGCCAAGCAAAGGGTTGTGATAATGTCTAGAAACCAAAAAGAGGGAGAAGGACTTGAAAATTAAGAATTCTCTTAAAGAGTTCACTAATACTTCGGCGTCTACCCATGATGGATTAAAAAAAAAAAATATTCAAGGCAACTTTTTCATTCAAAGATGTGTTTGGTAATTCTATTAGCATGTAGAAATGCATAGTTCATTTACTAGAATTTAAAAATCTCCCCCTTTCCAGGGCGCCTGGGTGGCTCAGTAGGTTGGGCGTCTGCCTTAGGCTCAGGTCATGAGCCTGGAGTCCCGGGATGGAGCCCTGTGTCAGGCTCCCTGCTCGGGGGAGAGTCTGCTTCTCCTTCTGCCCCTCACCCCACTCCTGCTCTCACTCTCTCTCTCTCTCAAATAAATAAATAAAATCTTTAAAAAATAATAAAAATAAATAAAAATCTCCCCCTTTCTGCATAATATTTGTATTCTAGAAATGTTTTGATAGCTTCAATTGGTCAGACCATTTTTGAGAAACAGGAAAAAAATTGAATTGGAACTCAGTGGTTAACCTGCATACAAATACTAAACTACAACATATGTATATTATATATAATATATACACATACATACAATCATGCTTAATTATAAGAAACTTTGAAGAATTTTAGGGTTTTTTTTTTTTTAAGATTTTTTTTTTTTTTATTTGAGAGAGAGAGAATGAGAGAGAGAGCACATGAGAGGGGGGAGGGTCAGAGGGAGAAGCAGACTCCCCGCCGAGCAGGGAGCCCGATGCGGGACTCGATCCAGGGACTCCAGGATCATGACCTGAGCCGAAGGCAGCCACCCAACCAACTGAGCCACCCAGGCGCCCAAGAATTTTAGGTTTTATTTCACTGCTAAAAACAGGCAAATTGTTTGCCATAAATATCATTTTGGTAAGAATAAAATAATTTATATGTTATAAATATCTTATAGATTAATTAAATAATAGCTAAATATTCTGCATTCTAATAATTTGAATTGCATATCTTTGAGTAAAATCATAATTTTCCTTTAAAAGTGTTGTGGCTCTCAGGATCAAAAGGTCAGAAGAGTTTCTGAAAGTCAGAAAAATACCTTGTTTTGAATCTTGTTAGAAAAAAAAAAATTGAATCCCACTGAAGCCCCCTTAGTCTTTCAAAGCCTAGTTTGATTAGAACAAAGCCGAATGGAATAGTCTCAAGTAATTAGAGACTAATGACTAGAACAAATATCCCTTTCTAGAATCTAGGGTTAAATTCCTGTTCCCAGGAATGCATAAATATTTTGTTTGATAACATATTAGTCTAGAACATTTTGCCTATATAATAATCTACAGTGTACTGATTTCCAAGAGTGTTAGTAAGAAACCCATTGAAATAACATTTCTATGTGAAATATTTTTCCAAGATTCTTTGAGCCCCTTTGGCTTCTGTAATGGGGATCTTTGTTCTTACTAAGACATATGATATAGCATTAACCCCCCCACCCCAAATAAAGGAAGCATATTCAGGAGCTAGGTATCCAAAAAGGAAGCATATGTCCCATTCAGACATACAATTTTAGTAAGTATCTTACTTGCAGCCTTGAGCATACTTAGGCAAGGGTAAGTAAGACTCAATATTTCATTATTCATTTAAACAAATACCTACTGAACCCAAGAATGAGCTACACAGTGGAATTAGAAGCATGGACATGACATGTAAGGTTAACCATAAGAAATTGTCATATTGGATCAGCCTAATAGTTCAAGCTCTAAAATAAATGGAAACAGAAGGGAGTAAATTTAAATTATAGCTAATTAGTTGTGAGATAAATAAGTGGGGAAAGAGATATAGTAGTGGGAATTTTACTTTTCTTCTGTCCTAATTTAGATTATATGCTCAGTTGGTAGCACAGATTCCTACCTGGGGAACTTACCTTAAAAAAAAACAAAAACCAAAAAACAAACAAAACAGAACAAAACAAAAAAAACCCCACAACAGATTCATGGGACCACCTCAAATGGGATGACTAAGACCGTAATGTGGGAAAAGTGTGGAGCCGGTATTCCAGACCATACTTTTATACTCTTCCCATTTCTATTAGCAGTGTCCAGATGGCAACAATCTAAAGAGTATCGAGTCATGTGGGTATAGTCCTGCTCAAATGCTGGTTTTGGCCAGTGTTATCTTCTAAATTACCTTCTGAGTGAGGATTGATATGCATGGGTTTCAATTAACATTGTTTTCTTAGTTATGACAGTTGTGTACTGCAATTTTTTAATACTTCTGAAAATGCTCCTTGTCTACTAAATTTTACAATCTGTTTGCAGTCTTTTTTATCTGAGTATTGCACACATTTGGATTTCATTTTAGAAGATACACACACACAAACACACACATAACACTCTTTAACTGCTGTGTATACGTGAATAAAATTTTATTAAAAGTAGGTTTGTGACTAAAATTGCATCTAATTTAGCCGAATGGAATAGTCTCAAGTAATTATTAAAGCATATAAACCAGTAATAAAAGCAATTACTATTCACCATTTAATTTAGTTGGAAAATCTAATAAAACATGTTTTTAATAAAAATGATGTAAAACCAGTATATTTAATATGAAATTAAATTTAGTGGTTAATTTTTTATGATGGTGAGTTTTAATTAGAAAAGCTATTAAAATTTTTTTAGGTGGAACACCAAATTCCCTATTGATGTTATGTTGTCTTATGTAAGTCACTTTCTTTGTTTGAAAACTTTGTTTTCCTTTAATGGTTTCTAATTGTTTAGGAAATTTTGCAGAAAGCAAAAAATAATTAAAAGGATTTTTTTTTACATAGATGTAATAAAATATTTGACTTCCCAAATTGAATCTGTTCCTAATGGTATTAATTCCCAATTTTTAAGTTGCATACACTTCTGGACTTAAAATACCTAAGAATGATACAATGATGCTATTTTTTCTTAATTCAATTTGTTTTAATGCCAAATTTAAAAACAATTTACATGATAAACTTATTTAGTTAGTTGAGGTAGTTACACCAATAAAGTTTTTAGAAAGTTTTCTCTTCATGGCAATTCCTTTATAAGTAATTATATCATAATTGTCAGAAATATAAAGCATCTTTATAAGTACTATAAAGAAGATAGATAATTAGATGGAATGTTTCTATGAATTGGAGGAAATTTTGATTGCTAGATTCTTTTGTAGTATTATATATGCTTGTGTGTGTGTATTTAATCATTTGAAATTGCTTTTAGGCAGTTACTCTGTTTCCAAAAACAGGAGAAGAAATAGCAATTTGGCTTACATGTAAAACATAAGTATGGCAAAAATATGCTTAGTTATGCATTTACTTTAAATGTTTTTGTAGGGAATATTTTCTTATATTTAGGGTGATGATATTTGAAAGTTTACTTTTCTCTTGAATTAAAATTCTGCTTCTTGATACTTTACTCATATAAGTGGCTTTTCATATAAGTGAGTGCTTGTTTAGAAATTTAGCTTATTGATTTCAGTCTAAAGCTTGCATACTGCAGACCCTAATCCAATCTTAACTAGTTCCTGGACCTCTGGAAAACTAAGGGAAATTGGCTAGGTTCCAGTCTTGACTTGGAGAGTCTAATCTGATCAGTGAAGGATGTCAGATTAATTTGGAATTTTACTCCTGGGTTATTTCTTTGTTTTGAAGTATTGTTCTTGTGCTTTGTCATGACCTTTATGACAGTGTTCACTGGTCCATGAATGATTACATGGATCCAACACTCAGTTTTTTAGTACCTCCAGGAGATGCCAAAATTCTGTTAGGACCAAGTAGCAGAGACTAGACCTGTTAGTCCTTAAATATGGAGTTTTGTCTGACTGATAATAAATGCATAAAAAAGGTAAGAATACACAAGACACCAAAGAGATGTGAGAAAGTATATATTTTCTGAGCATTTATTCAAATAAACTTTGAACCTGTAAATTCATGTATCCAGCTATATTATAAAATCAGAACCACTTGAATTTTACCAATTTGAAAGTCTAAGTAGTTTTTTTTTTTCTAAATTTTTGTTTGTTTTTACTGCCACCTGCCTAACCTTTATAAACTCTCACTGTAAAGTCAACACCACGCTGTGTTTCTTTACAACTTTCTTGTGGCTAGTGTGGGTCAGCCAGCTATTACTTAAAAAAACAAAAAAAAAAAAACAGCTTTAGCCTTTGGTTAAAAATAATTTCAAGGTTGAATAATTTCAGGACTTTGAAGCTGGTGTTGCATGAGAGTTACAGAGAGATAAAGCAGTTACAAAATGGTGCTAAATTGACCATAAAAATCTTTATTTACTAGGTTTACAAAGATCATAATTAGATGATAAGTTCATAAAAGGAAAGAATAGTCAGAGGATATTGAAGAAAAGAGTTGAAAGGATATTTCATTCTATTCATTATAAATGTATAGTGTAATTGTTTTCTTATCACTCTCACTTCTTTATTTGGGAATGCCTGCAGGGAGGAAACAGTGCATCATCTGCATTCTTGCACCTGGCCTTTGGAGCCAAGAACAGTGTTTGACATATCATAGAATGTAGTTTTTGAATTAAAGTGGGGTTTGAAATTTCTTCCCCATCTGCTTGCTTCTGAGGTGGACGTGCACTCACCTCTTAGACTCAGTCTTTCTTGCCAAACATTAGAAGAGCAGTTGATTTCCTTGCCCATGGATGAATCTTCTGTCCTTTTCACATCTCAATTTGGGGTTTCTAAGGCCTATTGCTGTCTCCCTTATCTACCTCCCAACCTGCTGAGGAGCAATGGAACAATAAAGTAGCATTGCGATCCTAAAGTGAATTCATTAAGGAGGCAGCAGGAAGAAACTCTTAAGTTTAAATCTTGACACCTGATTTCTTATCCCAGCTCTTCCAGTAACTACTTTTGCAAACTTATTTAAGAATTATTAACACCTTTGGGCTACCATTTCTACATCTGTAAATGGGAAGCTCAGAAAACCTCTAAGATTTATTCTAGCTCTAGAACACTCTGAGTGATCACCCTTTTAGGATTCTCTTTCTTATCTATAACATTTTCTGTTGTTTTCATCCTAACAAAACACTTCCTTTAAAAAATAAGTGGGACTCTATCATTTTCTTTTTTTTTTTTTAAGATTTATTTATTTTAGAGAGAGAGAGAGTGAGTGAGTGTGAGTGGGAGGAGGGAAAGAGGGAGAGGGAGAGAGAGAATCTCAAGAAGACTCCCCGTTGAACACGGAACCTGACTTGGGGCTCAATCTCACCACCCTGAGATCATGATCTGAACCAAAATCAAGAGTTAGATGCTTAACTGGCTGAGCCACCCAGGTGCCCCTCTACCATTTTCTATATGTCCTTAAACTGCCTTAATTGTTTTCTCAGGCTAGAGGAAGCAATTAAAGAATGATGGAGATACCCCCATCCTTCTTCTTCCAGCTGACCCTTCCCATCTTTAAAGAGCAATTTCATTTATTATTTTTTAGTTTTTATTTAAATTACAGTTAGTTAACATACAGCATAATACTAGTTTCAGCTGTTTTAATTCCAAGGTATATATATAAGGAGTACTTAGGAAACCAGGGTGATTACTGAAGGAGCAGACTTCCCACTTTCCCTCCAATCTTGACTACAAGAATCTTCCAGAGTCATTTTCTGTCTTGTTTTTGCTGCCAATCTTCCATGCTTTTGGTAAGAAACTATAGTCAACACAAAGGCTGGTAGGTATTACCAATATGTGAAATTAATTCTCCCCTTTTTTTCCCCTCTTCTTTATGAACATCATGCTTAAGAACCCTTATCCCTTATTCCTTCCTGAATATATGTATATAGTATGTACATATGTATGTAGGAGTGGCTGTGTGTATATGTAGAGAAAGAAAGAATGGGGCGCGATGGCTGTGTGTGTGTGTGTGTGTGTGTGTGTGTATAAGGGATAAAAGAGAGAGAGGGAGAGAGAGGGAGGGAGGGAGGAGGAGTTAGTTTTAGTACTTTCAACAATTATGATTATCATCTTCCTTTAAGCACTTTTCATAAAATTTATCCTGAGCTCCTGAGGTACTGGAGGGTTTCTTAGGATTTCCTTTAACAGCAACATCATTGAAGATTTGACAACCTTAAATGTCTATATACATTTCAGAAACTTTGAGATTTTTGGCAGTCAAGTATCAATCAGCACATCTCTCAGTCTGGGGATTTATTTCACTAACATATCATTATTGCTACTGCATAATAACATCTTGGAGAATACATTCCAGCAGCATACAGAATAAAAAATACAACTCATCACTGCTTAGCTCTGTCTTTATTCAAATCTATGATAAAGCAATCAAGAAAAATCAGATTCGCATTATAGGTACAGGGGAGGTTAGTGCACTGAACAATGATGCCAGGGTTCTAAATTGGGCTCAGTGAGAACATACTTACTTAATGCGTGTCAACAACATCAGCAGTTTGTTTATCTAAAATGTGATGTGCATAATTCTATTTTTGAATGGATGAAAAACATCTAGACTCTCATCTGAATTTAACCATCTAAAATCAAATTGTTGTAAGGTATTTCCAACAGAAAGTGAGGATAGGTGATGACAAGAACTGTCTTGATTGCTTACTGTATGGCAGGTGCTGCCCCAAGAATTAACTTTTCAGATTTTCTCAACAATCTTATGAGGTACAAACCGTTACTATTTTTATGGTATAGATGAGGACATTGAGGCTAAATAACTAGTCTGTCATCACCCAACTGCAGAGTGGTAGAAACAGAATTGGAACACAGACATTCTAAACCTGGAGCCTATGTCTTTAAAGATGAGATTCTAAGTGGCCACAAGCCTACCTCTGTAACCATTGCATTTATTATGTTCTGTAACTGATGCTTCTTATGCACATTATTTTATGCCATGCCTGCTCAACTATCCCATCATGTTCTTATTTTCTGAACAGGGAATTAATATTCTGGTTCATATTTTAGTCTTGCCTGTGCTTTTTAAACTGCCTATGATAGCTACTTGTAGATGTTTTCCCCATACTTTCCTATTTTCATGCACATATCTTCTTTGTTTCTGCATTGTTATAAAGATATTAAAATATTATTTCTAGCCATTGAAATATGTTGGTTTCATCTAGCTTTCTAAAAGAGGAGTAGCAAACTTAAAATCTATTTCAATAACACCTCTTGACAATAATTGCCCTGTGTTTAAAATTCGTATTTCCTTTTATCTGTTAAATATGTAACTGACTGTTGACAATTTCTTTCATTTCCCCCTATTCTTCCCTTGTTGGAAAGGACAATAAGAAATTATGATTGACCTTCTCTACTGCATTCATTATTTCAGATCTTCTCATTTTACTTTACTATTCTTTATTCTAAATAATAAGACCAAGCTTTGGCAGAAGGGGAAAAAAAAACAACAACACTTTTCATTCATGACCATCCACTCATGTCAATAATGATTTATTTTATAAGCTTCCTGGAGGTAACATTTCAGTTTTGCTTTGTGTGAATAACAATAAAGTGTACACTTTTTGATGAAGAGTACCATTTTCCTACATAAAGCAGCCAGATGAATAGGTTATTTTGAAATATCAATCATACAAGGCACATGTCTTAAAATAACATACATACTTAAAACACTCATTGAAAGAATGTTAAAGGGTGTAAAATGTGGAAATTATCCAGATTAAGTTAGGTAAACTTATATAATAATGGTATATTCAACTGTACCCAAATGTGAATAAACTTTAAAAATAAAACATCAAACTTCAAAAGAAGGCTCTTAATATTATAAATTGAAATCACTTGCATTTGTGACAAGAACACAACTAGACCAATAAAGGTTACTAAATGCTCACGAGATATTGTGGCTTTGAGAACTTATACTGAGTGAATGAAGGGTAATAATAGAACCAGTTACCACTTTGGTGTATTTTTTGTCTAGTGATTGTAAATGTCACTACATAGGGCTTGTCAACTGGCCAAGCTGTAAATAGGGCAGCTTTTGCATTTGCATCTATAGATAAGGACCACTTCATATTTTCTTAAAAGGAAGACTATAAAATGTTATTCTGGAAATGAAACTTTTATAAATAAGCTCCGAATAGACTAGGCGTTTTGACTTTCTTTTGAAAATGTTTCTTACCCCATCGTGGTGATATTATAATAATGTCATTCAGTTTAATAATCACCATGGTCTCTTGGGTCACATATTATTCTTATTTCAAAATTGAACCCTGTCTTTTGTTTTCTATCCATTAAACCATGCTGCTTTTTTGTTACTAAAAATAATGTTTTACCTTGTTAAGCAAGTGTTTACTAAGAATTCTTTATAAAGCAGATTCCAAGCTGTTATGAAACATGACAGTGGACAAGGGTGTGGTACAATGGATAGTGGTGCGCCAGGGTTCACAGGACCGAAGTGTAGATCCCAGTTCTATGACATAACATGTCCTGATGCATTCCATTTCACATATGTTAATGTAAGGGTCCTCCATTTTAAGGTAATATTTGCCTTATTAACCTCACGGAATCTATGACAGGAACCAATAAGATAATATGTCCATTTACAATAAATATTTATTACCACCCACTGCATGCCAGAACTATATAAAGTGCTTGGAATTCAGCAGTGTGCAAAACATAAAAAAGGTCTACACTATTACACTGATATGTAGTCTAGTAGGGTAGGGACCGGAGACTAAATTTCTGATTACAAATTGTGACAACCACTATGAATGGAAGGAGCCTCATGAGAGAAGATAGCAGTGATTTAACCTGGCAGTGGGAGAGCTGGGAAATGCCTCTGAGAAAGAGTGATGTAGATCCAGAAGGTGAAAAACAGTTCAAAGGTGATGAAAGGCCCAAGAGCACCTCAGGCAGAAGCACCTGCATGTACAAAAGCCATGTGCTTTATAAACTGTTAGGTATAATGGGGCCATATTTTGATGTTAAACTCTGTGTGCTTGGTTTTTCAAATCCTTTTACTTCTGCTCACCACATCTCCTTTCAAGCAGAGTCCAGGGCTTTTCAAATGAACTGCCCTTAGGCTAAGCATATTATGGAAAGAATAAAGAATCAATTGTTTGGCTTCTGAGTACTTAAGTAGATATTTTAAAATTAATAACATAGATATGCATCTTTAACACCATGGCTTTCAATGGCAAGATACAAACATAGAATAGAATTCTAAGAAATTGGTTTTAAATAGGAGCAAAAGCCTAGAGGTCTGGATGAATAAATTATAGAAAGGACAAGAATGCATAATAACTTTTTTCCTTCCCAAAGAAGTTAAGCTTCCTACTCTATGTGGGAAAGAGCAATTTAGAGAGATGAGCCACATGGTTCTCTGGGAAAAGTCTAGTGGCCATGGCCAGGGCAGCAGAGTAATTGGAATATGCTTGAAGGATAAGAGAATTGAGTTCTTTACCCAGGGTATAGTTAGGAAGACTGCAAACCTCCCAGAGAGATGCCCTGTGTCCAACATGGCATCTGAAGAGTACAGTAGCCATAGCATGAGGTACTTAGATGAGAGGCTAAGGAAAATCTCACAGACACACTGGCTAGCATGGGGTAAGATGGCAGGAAAAAGCAACTGAGAGGTCTGGTGAACCAGAAAAATCTCTGAGGTTGAGAGGACGAAGTTCCGAATCTACGATTTGGAAGCCCTGGTAGACTCATGGTCATCATCAACAGATGCCACAAGGATAGGCATCTGATGAGAAGGTTACTCTTCCTCCTTTTCTTTCTCACACTTCCTGAGCTTCATTCAATGTCATGTCACTGAGATCCCTAGGGAGAAGGGGAAGGAGTGCTGGTGGTTAGAATCCTGACGAGTTTACAAGACAGAGTAGTTCTACAAACAAGACTGAGTTTTCACTGGAAATGACTGAACATCCTTCATGTGGCATAAATTTCCCTCCCTGACCAGGAGTGGAGCAAATAAAGTGAATTCAGTTAAAAAGGAAAACGCCCCCTTCTTGTACACTTGAGTTGGTGACCATGTCGATTTAAACCAGTTCTACATAGAATACAGATGTCAGTAGTAATCATCATTAAATTTGGGGCAGAGCTTAGAAGTTAACATTTCTAAGGTACCTTCACAGTTATCTTAAATGTATCATCCTGAGCAGTGTCCTACTTTTTTCAATGCCTTGTAGGAAATTGGAAAGCTGGACCATTTTGTACCCATGTTCTTTTATAAGTAATCACTAGGCATTCCAGAAATCCTCTTCCAGATCAAAAGATGTTTTAAAACTATGCTATTTTGATCCCATGTGAGTAATTGCTTTTATATTGGCTTGATATTGTGTATACATAGTTGGCTGGACCATGATGTATTAAATGGTTTATCTTCTCCTACACTTACCTATTTGAAATGAATTATTTGATAATATGTAGCAAAGGAACACATTCTTGTGGGAAGTCATTTTTTTTGTTAGAGTGATGTCATTGGGGGTGTGTGTCATTGGCCCCTGGGAGTCGTTCTATAGCTACAACATCTAGTGTCACCTAAAGAATGCTGCTGTGTGAAGACATCCTTTGCATTTTACCAATTGTCTTTATTAATCAGGGGCAAAAGCCATCATTAACAAGAATGACTTAAATTTGGGAGAAGGAAATTAACTTCACCTGAGACTTCACCTTCAACTAGAATACAGTGTACGCCCACCTAATGCGATTTTCTGTAACCTGACCAATGTTGAGAGGTTTATGTCCATCATACTTCAAAACCGACATTTATTTCATTTTCATATAAAGAAAAATCGTGTTACTTATTGTCTCCCTTGTAAGTAGAATCATGTATTCATAGCTCACAGATTTAAATGTAGACTAAAATACCTTGGGTCAAGAAAATGCTAACATTTCAATTATCTGAGGTGAAAAGAAATAACACATAAGTGCATTGAATTCCTCTTTTCATGGAAATTATTTTACAATCAGAAAGGTAAACCTCCGGATTTAAAAACCTATAAAGGCATTTTTCAAGTATAAAAATAATAGAATATTTTTATGTGATAGTTTATAGCCAACCTACTTTGGAAGTTAGTTTTTTTATTATTATTATTTTGCTTTTCTGGAGATATGAACAGATATTTGCTACTGTTTACACTGTTGCCATTGAAGGTAATATCCTGGAACACTTGAACGCTTTTAGTTTTATGCTGGAAGAGGCTGTAATGGGAAATAGTAAAATCACCAGTTACTCTATTAACCACTAGAGGTCTACTGATATCAAATTTCTGCCAACATCCTTCATTTCTATAAATACTTAATTCCATATGAATTAAAGTAAATTTCCTCTTTTTTGTTATGTATCTTTTTTCCTGTGGACTTTAATTCCACTTAAAATTGAGGGTGTTTGGCAGTTTAGGGGGTTTGTTTTTGTTTGGGTGTTTATTTTTTGGTTTTTGTTTTCCTCTCAAGTTGTATTTAAATACTATATCATGACTGTTAACTTTTAGGAAAAGTTAACTTTTAAATGGTTGGTATGTATTTGGTGTGTGTGTGTGTTCTGTGTGTATGTGTGTGTGTGTGTATATATATATTTATATCCCATGTGTATATATGATAACAGTTTAAAAATGTCTGGCTTGCCTTTCATTCAGTAGATACATGAATGCCATTTGATTCTAAAGCAAGAATTTACTGCCTGGTGTTTCACATTTTCACATTGACTTGTGAGTACACCTTCAGGGAGTTTGCAGCGTGCATATACATCAAACATAAGCGGAGTTCACCATTCAGGGACTCATGTTGTAGTCCCTGTCATGTTGCTAAAAATAGATGACTTCTATTTTGTTAGAAACAAGTAAGTGTTACTAACCACCATTTTGTAGAAAATTTGTGTCTAAGAACCCTGGAATTACATGATATTGTGCTCTTAAAATAATTTGCCATTTTACATTCACTTATATAAAAGAAGGTAGCAATTGAAATCTGAGTGAAAGAACCGAGGAGCTCATCTTTGAACCCTGGTGCTTAGGAGGAGTTCGGTAAATGCTGTTCAAGTGATTGTCTGTCTTCCTATCATGGACCAGAGGTGACACTGGAGGAACTAAGAAACACCCTCTAGTCAGAGGTCTCCTGCGTCTACAGTACTTTAAAGAGTCCCAGCTCTCAAAGCTCCATAGAAATGTCACTTTCATTATTCACTAATCCATTCCATCCAGCTCCAGCCCCATTCTCTTGCCCCCAGATGAATAGTGAAATTAGAAATATGGTGTCATCTTGTTGGAACTAGGAGGAAAGGCAATGTGCAAGTTCTGGGATTCCCTTCTGGTTAGCCAAAATAATTTTGAATACATCTGCAATAAAGAGAAAACCTCAACTTAATGAAACATTACATCTACATTTTTTAGAGCATTTAGTGAGCTGCCCTTGAATTTATTTTCAGACAGCATTCTATCTTGGCAGAAGCAAGATTTACAAATGCAACAAACGGAAGACTTTCATTTAGCCCAGGAAGCCAGCTTTTTGTTTATGTTTTTGCCCTATGTTGCTGGGTAGTTGTATTTTACACTATCCAGGACGACCTTTTTTTGAGTAGGCAGAATAGGCTACCGGGATTTGGAAGCTGCCAGAAAGGGCTCCCGTTGGCTGCTGTGTGTAGGTATGAAGTGAGGAAGTCTGTGCACTCTACAAAGGCTACTGTTGGCCATGCAGTGAGGGAAAGCTGATTATTGGTCATGTTCTGTTCTGCCAAGCCAAATGTGCAAGGCTCCAGAAGATTGGAGATCTTTGTGTAATTCATCTGACAAGGGGAAACACCTCTTGCAAGTAGCTAGCCTTTCTGTAGTTCGTTCAAGGAATCCCATGTGTGTGCTACTGTCTTCCCCCTACTAAAGTATCACTCTCATTCACCTATCAGGATATATAAAATTTTACCACTATATCTTTGGTATCCGAAGTTTCTCATATATTCTCCTTTATCATAATTAAAAAAACATACACTTCTCAAAATATAACCTTTGCAACTATAAATGAATACCTAAATTTAAATTATCAACTACTAACTGGGAAGACTCACAGGAACTTAAAGGTTTTTTAAAAGTTTATGGAATATATATATTATACAAAATATATACAAAAATTTCAAACACAAATAGAGGAAACAATAAAGTGCATGTGTACTTTATATGTATATATATGTACATATATTACATATACACATATATGTATTAAATGTATATATATATTAAATATGTATGTATTAAATGTATATATGTATTAAATATGTATATTTATATACAATAAAGTGCATATTTATTTATAATAGGATGTAGTCATCCCCCAGCTTCAAAATTATTTGCTTGTAAACCATTTAAATTGGGGAATGAAGAGCCCTGAAAGAGAACAGGATTCTGCCTCCACTTTGGCCATGCCCTTCGTGTCAAAATCGTAGTGAAACTTCCATAGAGATTAATTCCTTCTCTCCTTTTGTTCAACTGTGATCTGATGAATGAAAAAAAAATTGTTTCACTTACTACTTCTGGAAGCATTTCATAAAAATGATTGAAAAGACATGATTGCTGATATACTGGGTTCAAGAGTAATTCACTTGTTCTTCAATTATTAAGCCCTTACTTTGAGGCAGAAATGTTTTTACTGCTAGGACCATAGCAGCAAACAAGGCAGACAAGATATCTGTTATCCTGGAATTTATATTCTAATAAAAGAAAGGCCGAATTATATAATATAAACTAAAACACTAAATCCTGTATATCATCTTCCATGAGGAAGCAGGGACCACTTAAACTGCTTTTTTTTTTTAAGATTTACTTATTTATTTTAGAGAGAGAGAGCAAGCCTGAGGCAGGGAGGGGCAGAGAAAGGGGGAGAGAGAGACTTTAGCAGACTCAGCACTCAGCATGGAGTTGTGCAGGGCTCGATCTCATGACCCTGAGATCACGACCTGAGCTGAAACCAAGAGTCTGACGCTTAACCGACTGTGCCACCCAGGTGCCTCAAAACAGCCTTTTTTAAAGAAAGAAAATTAGAATCTACAAGTTTCTCTTTTAAAAAAGGAGAATTTTTTATTAAAACTGTTTAATAACTAAGAGGGAAAAAATCTAGAAAAGTATGTGTTTGTTACAGTGTGCTCTGTTCTTTTCAGGGTATCTAAGAAAAGACAAACTTTCTTGGGTTATGAAACTCATAATCCCTGTTTTCCCCTATAAAATACACTTAATGACTTCATTCTTGAGTTAGTTTCATAATTTATGAAATATTGCTGATAAAATTAGATAAGCAATGAAAAAATGATCACTGTAAAAACTGGTCATTCAAAATGTTATCAGTTGAGGTAAGTAAAACTATATAAGATCTTGGATTTCTTACGGTTTTGTAGGCTACTTTATTTTCAAAGCTATGAAAAACACCACACAATTGTGATTGGCAAAAAGAACATGACTACCTGGTATTTTCTTGCTGCAAAAATTATAGTGTAAAATTATTTTGCCAGTGTTTTTCCTGAAAACTGAATATGAAGCTTTCTTTATTTCTTATTTCTTATTTTTAAGCTATTTTTTGAAGCAGTTTTAATTTTACAACAAAATTAAGAGGGAGGTATAGTGATTTTCCATATACATGCTGCCCCACGTATACATAGTCTCCACATTATCAAAATAGCTCACCAGAATGGTACATGTTTTACCAAGGATGAGCCTACCTTAACTCATCATAACCACCCACAGTCCTTGGGCTTCATTCTTGGTGTTATACATTCTTTGGGTTTAGATAAATGTAAAATGACATCATCATTATAATAGAGTATTTTCAATGCTCTAAAATTCCTCTGTGTTCTGCTTTTTTATCTCTCTTCCTACCCATCCCTGACACCCAGTGATCTTTTTATTGTCTCCGCAGTTTTGCCTTTTCCAGCATGTTATATAGTTAGAATAATACATTATGAAGCCATTACAGATTGGTTTCTTTCACTTAGTAATATGCATTTAAGATTCCTCCATATCTTTTGCTGACTTGATAGCTCATTTATTTTTGGCGGTGAATAATATTTCACTCTCTGAATGTACCACAGTTTATTTATCCATCCACATATTGAAGGTCATCTTGGTTGCTTCCAAGTTTTGACAATTATGAACAAAGCTGTTATAAGCATCTATGTGCAGGTTTTTTGTGGACATAAATCTTCTGTTCCTTTGGATAAATGCTAGGGAGTGTGATTGATGGGTTATATCATAAGGGTATGTTTAGCTTTCAAGAAACCACCAAACTGTCTTCCAAAGTGGCTATGTTATTTTGTACTCCCACCAGCAATGAATGAGAGTTCCTGTTGCTCCATATCCTTATCAGCTTTTGATGTTGTTTGTGTTCTGGATTTTGGCCATTCTAATTGGTATGTGGTTGTATATCATTGCTGTTTTAATTTGCATTTTCCTAATGACATATGAATGTACTTATTTGCCATCTGTATATCTTCTTTCCTGAGACATCAAGTAGTCTTTGACCTATTTTTTAAATGAGTTGTTTTCTTATTGTTGAGTTTTAAGAGTTCATTGTATATTTTGAATAACAATCCTCTATCATTTGTGTCTTTTGTAAATTTTTTCTTCTAGTCTGTGCCTTGTTTTCTTATTTCCTTGATATTGTCTTTTGCAGAGAAGAAGATTTTTATTTTAACAAAGTACAGCTTGTCAGTTATTGATCATTTATGTAAAAAAAGTCATCGTCATGGGGCACCTGGGTGGCTCAGTCAGTTAAGTGTCCAACTCTTGAATTCAGGGCATGATCTCATGGTTGTGAGATGGGGCCCTGCATTGGGCTCCACACTCAGCAGGGAGTCTGCTTGAGATTCTCTCTCTCCCTTTCCCTCGGCTTCTGCCCCTCCCCCAGCTGTCTCTCTCTCTAAAATAAATAAATCTTAAAAAAAAAAGTCATTGCCATGCTCAAGGGCATCTAGGTTTTCTCCTTGGTTATCTTCTAGGAGTTTTCTAGTTTTCATTTTATGTTTAGATCTATGATCCATTTTGAGTTAATTTTTGTGAAGGGTCTGGGCCTAGATTAATTTTTTTACATGGGGACATCAGTTGTTCCAGCACCATTTGTTGAAGAGACTGTCTTTGCTTCCTTGTATTGCTTTTGCTTCTTTGTCAAGACCAGATGACTCTATTTATATCGGTCTATTTCTGGACTCTCTCTTCTCTTCCATTGACCTGTTTATCTAATCTTTGGCCTATACCATTCTCTCTTGACTACTGTAGAATTAGAATAAGTGTTTAAGTTGGGTAATGTTAGTCCTCCAACTTTATTCTTCTCCTTCAATATTGTATTGGCTATTCTGGGTCTTTTAACTCTCTATGTAAAGCTTAGAAGAGTTTTTCCAATATCCATGAAATAACTTGGTGGGATTTTGACTGACATTACATTGAATCTGTAGATCAATTTTAGAAAACTTGGCATCTTGACAATAGTAAATCTTTCTACCTATTAACATGGGATATCTCTCCATTTATTTAGTTCTTTTTTGATTTTGTTCATTGGAGTTTTGCAGTTTTCCTCATATAGATATTATACATATTTTGTTAGATTTATACCTAAGTGTCTCATTTTTAGGGATGAATATTGTGTTTTTAATTTCAAATTCCACTTGTTCATTGTTGGTATGTAGGAAAGCAATTGACTTTTGTACATTAAATTTGTTCTACAACCTTCCTCTAATCACATAATTTCAGGAGGCTTTTGCGATTCTTCAGATTTTGTACATACACAATCATGTCATTTGTAAACAGTTTATGTTTACCTTCCCAATATGCATATATTTTACTTGCTTTTCTTGATTTATTGCATTAACTAGAATTTCCAATATGATGCTAAGAGGAACAGGTGAGAGCAGACATTCTTGCCTTGTACATGATCTTATGAGAGAGCTTTGAGTTTCACACCATTAAGTATGTTAGCTGTGGGTATTTTGTAGACAGACTTTATCAAGTTGAGAAAGTTCCCCTCTATTTCTATTTTACTGAGAGTTTTTTTTATCATGAATAGCTTTTGGATTTTATCAAATGCTTTTTCTGCTTCTATTGATGTGATCATGTGATTTTTAAAAATCTATTGATATGATGAATTACATTAATTCACTCTGGAATGTAGTATCGGATTTGCATACCAGGGATAAATCCCACTTGGTCATGGTGTATAATTAATATTATGCTTTTTTAGATTCAATTTGCTAATAATTTTGTTGCATCTATGTTTATGAGAGATTCTGATAGGTAGTTTTCTTTTCATGTAATGCATTTTTCTGGTTTTGGTATAAGGATAATCCTGACTTCATAGAATGAATTAAAAAATACCCTCTCTATTTCTGTCCTTTGAAAGAGATTTTCAAGAATTGGTATAATTTCTTCATTAAATGTTTGGTTGAATTTACCAGTAAACCCACCTGGTCCTAGTGCTTTCTGTTTTAGAAGGTTATTAATTACTGATTCAATTTCATTGATAAATATTGGCCTATTTAGATAGTCTATTTCTTCTTGTATGAGTTTGGCAGCTTATGTCCTTCTAGGAATTGGTCCATTTCATCTAGACTATCTTATTTGTGGGCATAAAGTTGTTCATACTATTCCTTTGGTATCTTTTTAATGTCCATGGGATCTATGGTGATAATGTCCTTTTTCATTTCTGATATTACTAATATGTGTCCTCCCTCTCTCTCTCTTTTTGGTTAGCCTGGTTAGAGACTCATTGATCTTTACAAAAATTATTTTCTGTTTTCTTTGATTTTCTTTATTGATTTCCTATTTTCAATTTCATTGATCTCTGCTCTAATTTTTATTCTTTTGTTGAATATATGTTTAATTTTCCCTTCTTTTTCTAATTACATAAAGTGGAAACATTGATTTTAGATCTTTCATCTTTTCTAATATATACATTAAATACTGTAAGTATCACTCTAAGCTCTGCTTTCATTGCATTCCACAAATTTTGATAAATTGTGTTTTAATTTTCATTTAGTTCAAAATATTTTAAAATTTCTCCTGAAATATCTTCTTTGACCCATGTGTTATTTAGAAATATATTGTTTTGTTAAGTTTTTATTTAAATTCCAGTTAATATACAGTGTAATATTAGTTTCAGGTGTACAATTTAGGGATTTAACACTTACATACAACACCTGGTGCTCATCACAAGTGTACTCCTTAATCCCTATCACATATTTAACCCATCCCCCCCCCACCTGCCTTCTGGTAACCATCAGTTTATTCTCTATAGTTAAGACCCATAAGGTTGGCTGCAGATTTCTCAACAGAACTTGGCAAGCCAAAAGAGAGTGGCATGATATATTCAAAGTGCTGAATGGGAAAAATCTGCAGCCAAGAACATTCTATCCAGCATGGCTATCATGCAGAACAGAAGAAAAGATAAAGAGTTTCCCAGACAAACAAAAGTAAAGGAGTTTGTGATCATTAAACCAGCCCTACAAGAAATATTATAGGGGACTCTCTGAGTGGAAAGGATAGAAGTGTATTGTTTAAACACCACATATTTGGGGACTTTTCCATTGATCTTTCTGTTATTGATTTCTAGTTTAATGCCATTGTGGTCTAAGAATATACACTGTATAATTTCTATTCTTTCAAATGTGTTAAGGTGGGATTTATGGCAGAATGTAGTGTAACCTGTTGAACGTTCCATGTGAGCTTGAGAAGAGTGTATATTCTGCTGTTGTTGGATGAAGTAGTCTATACATGTGAATTAAATCCAGTTGATTGATGGTGTTGTTGAGGTCAACTATGACCATACTGATTTTCTGGCTGCTGGATCTGTCCATTCCTGAGAGAGGGATGATGAAATCTCCAACTATGATAGTAGATTTATCTATTGTTCCTTGCAGTTCTATCAGTTTTTGCTTCACATAGTTTGACACTCTGTCCTTAAGCACATACTCGTTAAGAATTGTCATGTCTTCTTGGAGGAGAATTGGGCTCTTTATTGTTATATAATGCCCTTCTTTGTCCTGATAAATTTCCTTGATTTGAAGTCTACTGTGTCTGAAATTGATATAGTCACTCTGCTTACTTTTGATTATTATTAGCATGGTAAGTTTTTCTCCATCCATTTACTTTTAATCTATATGTGGTTTTGTATTCATATTTACAGTAGATTTCTTATAGGCAGCATATAGTTGGATTGTGGTTTTTTATTTACTTTGACAATCTCTATCTTTTAATTGGTGCATTGATACCATTGACATTCACAGTGATTATTGATGTGGTTGGATTAATATCTACCACATTTGTCACTGTTTATTTGTTCCCCTTGTTCTTTTTCTCCTTTTGTCTTCCACTCTTTTTCTGCCTTTTGAGCATTTTAAGATTTCATTTTCCTTCCTTTCTTAATACTTCCTTTTTTACATTTTTAAGTAGTTTCACTAGGGTGTGAATGTACATTCATAGATAATCCAAGTCCACTTTCAAGTAACACTGTACCACCTCGCAGGTAGTGTGAGTACCTTATAATAACAAAATCATCCTAATTTCTCCCTCCTGCCCCTTGTATCATTGCATATGTGTATCTATCTCTCTCTCTCTCTCTGTATATATATGATATATACAAAACCAGACATAATTGAATATATTATAGGAATTATTATTTTGAATAAACTAATATCTGTTAGATCAATTAAGAATAAGAAAATAATTTTTTTATTTTACCTTTCCCTATTCCTTCTTTGATGCTCTTTCTTTATGTAAATCCAAGTTTCTGACCTATATTATTTACCTCCTCTCCAAAGTTCTTTTTTTATAATTTTTTTGTAAGGTTAGTCTACTGACAACATATTCCTTCAACTTTTGTTCATCTGAGAAAATCTTTGTTTCTCCTTCTTCGCTTTGAAGGATATTCACAGGGTACAAAATTCCAGATTAGAAGGTTTTTCCTCTTAATACTTTAAATATTTTACTCCCCTCTCTTCTTGGTTTCATGGTTTCTGAGAAGTGGGAGTAATTCTTATCTTTGTTCCTCTATAGGTAAGGTGTTTTTTTTCTCTCTGGCTTCTTTCAGAATGTTATCTTTGACTTTCTGTTATTTGAAAATGATATGCCTCGGTGTAATTTCTTTTCTCCTTTTGGCATTCATCTTGTCTGCCTCCTAGCTTTGTGGTTCAGTGTCTGACATAAATTGAGGGAAATTCTCAGGCATTCTTCTTTCAAATATTTCTTCTCTTTCTTTCTCTCTCTTCTGCTTCTGGTATTCCCATTATGTGTATATTATATCTTTTTTAGTTGTCCCACAATGCTGTTTTGGTTTTTTTAGTCTTTGTTCTCTTTGCCTTTTTGTGTTTTTGGATTCTATTGATATATCTTGTAGCTCAGAGTTTCTTTCATCAGCCGTGTCGTCTACTAATAAGCCCATTTAATGCATTCTTTTATTTCTGTTACTTTTTTTGTTTTAATCTGTAGCCTTTCTTCTTGGTTCTTTCTTAGTATTTCCATCTCTTTTCTTACACTTCCCATCTGTTTTTGCACCTGTCTACTTTATCAATTAGAGTCCTTGGTATATTAATCATAGTTGTTTTCCATTCCTGGTCTGATAATTCCAACATCCCTACCATGTCTGGTTCTGATGTCTGTTCTGCCTCTTAAAATTGTGTTTTTTTGCCTTTTGGTATGCCTTGTGATTTTTTCTTGGTAGCTAGATGTGATATAATAGGTAAAAAGAACTGTTGTAAAAGGCTTTTAGTGATGTGCTGTGAGACATGGGAGGTGAGGAAAGCCTTCCATAGTCCTATAATTAATTCTCAGTCTTTTAGTGGCCTTGTGCCCCGGTGTTTCTCAGTTTTCTTCTCCCTGCCCTTGGTAGGACAGGATAGCAAGATTGGGCTGGATTTGGATATTTCCTTTTCTTAGGTCACTTAGGCTCTAAAATACTGCAACGGATTTTACTCTGGTTAACTCATTTTCCTTGAGTGCAGGTCTTGTTTAGAAGAGTCCTCCGTTTTATTTTAGAATGGTTCCTTTCCCCTCCCGATGCCAGATACCCAGGGGGGTTTTTTCTCTGATATTTACTGTAGGAATCTGGTTGAGCTCCAGGAGGTAAATCTCACAATATTGTGGGCCCCCCCGCTTAGGATTGGATCCCATTGGAGTTATTCACTCTCAGGGTTGTCCACACTGAGCCTCCAGCAATTCATCATTCACAGTTCATGTATTCCTACTCAGGCACTGGTTCCCATGGCAGTTTCCTTTTATGTGTCTGTGTCCTGGTAAGCTAAGACTCCCTACATTCACCTGTCTGACTGTTCAGTCTTGGTGGCTGCTATTTGCCCTGTGTCATCTCCTCTCTAGGTACCCAGAAGATTTGTTGACTTCCTTCTTTTGGCTTTTTACTCATTAGGATACAGTGGTGACTTCCAAGCTCCTTCCTTCCATGCGGAACTGGAAACTGGAAATGATTTCATTATGTTTTAGTCCCTCACCTAAAAACCAAAAACCAACAAAACAAAACAAAACAAAACAAAAAACAGTAGTTGTGAGATGAAAAGACATAAAGTCAACCCTCCAAAGAGTAAAAACAACAAAGAGGAGATAACTAATATGAGAAAACTTTGCAATCTAATAATTTAAAGAATAGAAACTAATAAAAGAATTATTTCCCCATCAAACTGGAAAATAGTTTTAGAATATAATGGAATTGTTATGGTAGAATATAATTTTGTAAAGCAGACAGTCGCATATCACACTGATAAAAATGTAAATTGGTACACTTTTTCTAGGAGACAATTTGCAAGTATGTTTCAAGAAACTGTAAAATATTCATATGTCTGAATTATAATTTCACTTCCAAGAATTACTCTTAGAAACATATACTAAACAGTCATTATAGGTGTAAACAGATATATATTATCTGGCAACAGAGATGTTTACTGAAGCATTATCATAACAACAATAACAAAATAAGTAAACCTATATGTTCTACAGTAATGGACTAGTAGTGGACAGCTAATACCTGTTTTTTCACTGATGTATCTTAAGTGCCTAGGAAAGTGTCTGGTAATATTAAATACTCATAAATATTTGTTTAATTAATGAATTTTTTTAATAGAAAATTATATTATCATTAAAATATTAGCTTCGAAGAATAGTTACTGACTATTCCATATTATTGATACGGGAAATATCCATGATATAATTTTAATTGACAAATAAGTTTGCCAAATTTATATATACAGCCTGTTTCCGACTTAGCAAAATATTTATTTTTTTTGTTTCTGTGTTTATTACATGATATTATATAATACCACAACAATATGAAGAATGGCTAGCTTTAAGTTATATTAAATGTGATTTTTCTTTAGACTTTTTAATGTTTAAGTATCTATAATGAGCTTATATTATTTTAATTTTTAATAAATATAATGCATACAAATAGTTTAAAATCTCAAATATTAAAATAGCATATACAAAAATACATCAATGCCTTACCTAATCTCTCCTCTTCTTGCTTCATGAAGGTAACTGTTTTCAAATATTTTAACTGTTTCTTTTTCATTTCTAACACATTTCTAAATAACTGCTACTTCTTGCTATTTTTTTTGGTTTACATTTTGGACATCATATTTATCTCTTTCCTGTCTTCCCAATTTTGTTATATCACATTTTTTAATTAAAAAATATTTAACTTAATTATTGTGTAAATGGTATTCATGGATGACCATATCTCCTTCTCTATAAAACATTTTCTATTATTTCTTTCCTGAAGAAAATAAATGCCTAATTTTTTATTTGGTTGTATTTCTATATTTCTATTATTTTGTAGATCCATTATCTAACACATACAGGGATATTTCAATTATTTCTTTTGTTACATTTGTGGTTTTAAGAAATTTATCTATTTCATCTAATTTACTTAATTTTTTGGCTTAAATGTTTAGAATATCATTTTATTACCCTTTTAATGTTTGTAGAATCTTCCTTTGATGCCATTTCTCATTTCTGATATTGGTAATTTATGTATTTTGATTTTTATTTTCATGAACAGTTATTCCAAGGGATTATGAATTTTTACTATTTTCAAAGAACCAACTCTAGCATATTGCTTCTTCTCTATATTTTTTATATTTTCTACTTAAAATGATTACCACACTTAATTTTTAATGGTTTACTTTATTCTTCTTAGTTTCATTTGTTTTTCTTTTTCTAGCTTCTTAAGTAGTTTTAGCTTCCTCACATGTACATTTTGTTTTCTTATTAATTAAAATGAATGTATTTTTAAAATTTCCTTGTGATATTCAACTCATGGATTATATAGAAGTAAGTATTCAATTCTTTGGTTTTTTTGTGGGTTTTTATTTTATTTTATTTTTTTATTTTTTTATTTTTTTAAAGATTTTATTTATTTATTTGAGAGAGAATGAGAGAGAACACATGAGAGGGGGGAGGGTCAGAGGGAGAAGCAGACTCCCTGCCGAGCAGGGAGCCCGATGTGGGACTCGATCCAGGGACTCCAGGATCATGACCTGAGCCGAAGGCAGTCGCTTAACCAACTGAGCCACCCAGGCGCCCTTTTTGTGGGTTTTTAAAAGATTTTTAATTGTCTTCTATATGATTTACATACTTCTAAATTTACTGAGATTTGTTCCATGGTGCAGTATATCATATGACTTGATGGAAGTTTCGTGTGCACCTGAAAATAAGAATATTCTGTAGTTGTGTTGTGTATTACTCTATATATGTCAATTAAGTCAATTTGGTTGATAGTGTCATTCAGGTTTTTATCTACTTGTTTTATTAATTACTCAGGAACATATATTAAAATCTCCAACATAATTGTATATTTATCTGTTTCTCCCTTTAATTCTGTCCATTTTTGCTTCATGTATTTTCAAGCTCTGTTATTAGATGTACACACATTTAGAACATGTCTTCTTGATAAATGGACCCTTTGTCTTTATAAAATGTACTTTTATATCTCTGGTAATACATTTTTATCTTAAAATCTATTCTAATGCTAATATAGCCACACCAGATTTCATACAAATGGTGTGTCCTTTTCTGTCATTTTTCTTTTCACCTACCTGTTTCTTTACATTTAAAATACAGCTCTGTATGACATATATAGTTGGGTGCCCCTCACCACCTCTCTCTCTCTAGACTGACAGATAGATAGATAGGTAGGTAGGTACATATGTAGTTAGGTAGGTAGATGGACCTAGATCTAGATGTAGGTATTTATCTCCAGTCTGACAAACTCTAATTGGAATATTTTTAGTTCTAATTTTTTTCATGGTTATCTAAGAACTTCAATATGTATCTACCTTATTATAGCACACTTTTTTAAAAAAGATTTTATATATTTGTTTGACAGAGAGAGAGGGCACAAGCAGGGGGAGCAGCAGAGGGAGAGGGAGAAGCAGGCTCCCCGCTGAGCAGGGAACCAGACATGGGGCTCAATCCCAGGACCCTGGGATCATGACCTGAATTGAAGGCAGATGTTTAACCAGCTGAGCAACACAGGCGTCCCTATAGCACACTTTGAATTAATTCTTTACCATTTTATTTTTAATGTAAGAATCGTAACATTATTTATTTCCAATTGCTCCCTTTTTTTGTACTATTGTTTTCATGTTTCACTTCATAATTTATAAACTCCATGTTTATAATATCATTTTTGCTTTTAATAGCCTTTTAAAGAGAGAAAGATTAAAAAATAGACTTTCATATTTTCTATATATTTATAATTTCTTTCACTTTTAAGCTGAGTTTCCGTCTGGAATTATTTAGTTTTGTACTGAAGGATTTACTTTATCATTTTTGTTGCACAGATTCTGCTAGTGACAGATTCTTTCACTCAAGCTCTTGCTTAGTGGATATATCTTTATTTTGCCTTCATTTTTCTTTTTCTTTCTTTTTTTTTTTTAAAGATTTTATTTATTTGACAGAGAGAGACACAGTGAGAGAGGGAATATAAGCAGGAGGGGTGGAGAGGGAGAAGCAGGCCTCCCGCCGAGCAGGGAGCCGGATGTGGGACTCGATCCCAGGACTCTGAGATCATGACCTGAGCCGAAGGCAGACGCTTAACGACTGAGCCACCCAGGTGCCCTTGCCTTCATTTTTCAAGGACCTTTTCCACGGATTGTAGAATTCTAGGTTATACAATGCTTTAAAGATTATGTTTTTTATGTTCTGGGTTGAATTGTTTATTATGTGTAGTCAGCAATCATTCTTGTTCTATACATTATGTGAAAATAAATGAAGACCAACCAAATGAGAACAGGCAAAGGCTATTTATTCAGAGCTTGCTATAGCAAGAGTCAGCCACCATTACTTATGTTTGGCAGAAATTCAAAGACAGCCGGAGGAGTGGGAAAGCTTTATAATGAAAAAAAAAAGAAAGGCTTCAAGAACGCCCTGATTGGAAGCTGTTGGCCTGGGGAAGCTGGAAGTGGGCTAATTAGAAGTGGTACATTCTATGCAGTTAGTTAGGGGTGCGCAGGGCTTGCTTTGGTTAGTCATAAGTTGGATGTGGGACAAAAATTAGGGAAGCTGTCAGTTATTAATCAGGTCCTGGTCATTTTGGACCAACTGTATAGGTGTTTTTGTTGGGCTTTTTAGGCTGGTTGCTAGAGATAGTCATCTGATTTCCTACACATCTGACTTATAAAAAGTAGTCTGACTTCCTGGGCTAGTTACTGTAGAAAATGGGTTGGTTTTCTGGGATGATTGCTGCAGATTGTGGGTCATAGTTCTACTTTTGTACACAGTCTGGCCATTATCCATATATATATTCATTCTTTCAGCTATGTGTATTTTGTCTCTGTCTTCTCTTAAGATTTTCTTTTATTTTTGGTTTATAACAGTTTGCCTATGGAATGCTCAGAGATTGTGTGTGTGTGTGTGTGTGTGTTGTGTAAATTCTGATTAGGGTTTGTTGAGTTTTTTAAATCTGTGGGTTGAGATTTCTCATCAGTTTCTTCAATTTCTCTTTTCCAAAAACATTTTCAGTCTCATTTTCCCTCTTATCTCCTTTTATTCATTTGCATAATTATGTGTCTATTATTGATATAATGTCACAGATAACTGACATTTTTACTGTCATTTTTTAAACAATCTTTTTTCTTTCTGTGCTTTTAGTTTAGATAGTTTCTTTTCACTTGACTTCAAATTCACTTATCCTTTCTTTACCCATGTCAAGTCTTCTTTTAAACTCATCTAATAAACTTTAGTTTCAGGGAATGTGTTCTCTAACTCCATAATTTCTGTTTGGTATTTTTTTATTGCTTCCAGTTTTCTGCTGAAATGTGCTATCACTTCACCCAATATATTAATCTTTTGCTATAAATTGTTTAACATATTAATAATGATTATTATAAAGCCCAGGCATGCTAATTTCAATAATTGAATTATCAATGGATCTTCTATTTACTTTGCTTTCTCTTTATTATGGGTAATATATCCCTTCATGTATCTTGTGAAGTTTTATTTTTTTTCTGAACATTGTTATAAAAGAATGGTTGAAGTATAGGTATTGTTTTGATTTCTTTCCCAGGTAATAAAGCCCTTTCACTTGTCTGGTGGTTAGGGTAAGGAGCTAATCATTCCAAATTCCTCTTATAGCTGGGCCACAGTTTTAATTATATTGAGTTAATCTTTGGTTTGTCAGGCTACCACCCCTTTTCTCATCTTATCAGTATTTGGGTAGAGAGGGTGTTGTATTGCAGTTTTAAGTATGTTTATTCACTATTTAATTCAAATTGGAACGTGTTTTGAAATACAGTTACTGCAAGAATGCTTAGGAATAAGCTAATTTTCTAGGGGATTTGTCTTGCTGTTTTTTACTTTGTTATTACTATATATTTTTACAATGGCTTTTTATTTTTTATTTTATTTATTTTAATTCAAGTATAATTAATACATGGTGTTATATTAGTATCAGGTGTACAATATAGTGATTCAACAATTCTGTACATTACTCAGTGCTCATCATGATAAGTGTCCTCTTAGTCCCCTTCACCTATTTCACCCATCCTTCCACACACCTCCCCTCTGGCAACCACAGTTAATTATTTCTATTTTTTAAAAACCCAAAAAGAAGGTTTAAAATAATAAAATAACAGCTAAGTGAATTGTCATTGTGTTTTTTATTCAAGGACAATTTTTATGCTTGGAACAGAACATTTACAGTTAGTTGTTCTTGTTTGATTATTACTCAGTCTATTAAAATTGTAAATTTTAATGCATAGTATTTCTTAAACCTTAATTTCAACTTGTAGATATTTTTTAAATAAACTTATTGGTACTTTTTATGTTAAAAGAATGCTTAGGAGTAAGCAGTTTCTCTTTGCATTTTTTCTCCTCCATAGCTGCTTCCTGTTAACATTTGAGGAGGGGAGGAAGAAGAATTGACATACTAAGATGCTAGTTTTTACATTTGGAGCTATTTTCAGTTTTTAAACCATTCTGCATGACCAAACTGTCATCTAGTGTTGCCTGACTTTTCCTCATCCTGGTGAAGCCTCTCCAACTTTCACGGGTCTGTGCTTCCATTGTTCGTACACATTCATGCCCACCACCAGGTGTAGAAGCTGCAGCACCACGTTGCTCACCTCCTGTTTCCTCTTATCTCACTGGCTTTTCCTTCTCATGTTGTTTCTTAATTTTTCATCTTTTGTCATATCTCTTAACTTTGCAGCACCTTGTGACTCAGGCTTTGAATACTTTCTATTTTCTATGTGCAATCACTCCTTTGGTGATATCAGACTTGTGTGTTATACATTTCATCTATGCAGTGATGACTCATAGTTATATCTCCAAACCAGACTTCTACTATTAACCCCAGACTTGTATTCCCAACTGCCCATTTGACATTTCCATTTGGACGTAGAGATCTTTTTAAAAATTTTAAAGAAGGTTTTATATATTTATTCTGGAGAGAGAGAGGAAGAGACTGCACAAGTGGGAGGGACAGGGGAAGAGGGAGAGAGAGAATCTCAAGCAGACTCCACCCTGAGCATGGAGCCCAACATGGGGCTCGATTCCAGGACCCTGAGATTATGACCTGAGCCTAAACCAAGAGTCAGATGCTTAACCGACGCACCACCCAGGTGCCCCTATAAACATCTTGATACATCCAAAATTTAACTCTTTACAGAATAATCAATCAATCAGTCTCACTCCATGTGCATTTTTGTCCACCTCAGTGGCAACTCCATCCTCAGTTGCTCAGACCAAAATACCTGGAGTTATTTATGACTTTATTCTTTATAATACTCAGCATTCTCTCAATCAGATAATTTTCTGGTTCTTTTATCTTCAGAGTGTATCCAGAATCTGGACGCTTATCTCTACTTCCAAACCTATTCTCCTAGTCCAAACCACCAGCATCATTTGCCTGGCTTATTCAAGTAGCCTCATATCTAGTCTCCCTGCTTCCACTCTTGTCTCCTCTTCTGTCTTACAGTATATTCTCAACCTGGTGATCCTTTTGAAGCCTGAGTTAGATCATGTTACTCTTTTACTCAAAACTAGTCAGAGGCTTCCCTATGTCTCAGTGTAAAATTTGAAGTCCTTTATATGGGCTGGCTACAGTGAGCTTCTTGCTGTTCCTCAAACATGCCAGTTATACACTGGTCTCAAGGTTCTTTGTGCTTATTAATTTTGCCTGAAATTTTCTAATCTACATTTCTTGCCCCTATTTCCTCCTTTTGAGGGTTTGCTCAAATATCATCTTCTCAGTGAGTTCTTTTTTTTTTTTTTTTTTTTTTTAAAGATTTTTTTATTTATTTATTTGAGAGAGAGAGAATGAGAGACAGAGAGCATGAGAGGGAGGAGGGTCAGAGGGAGAAGCAGACTCCCTGCCGAGCAGGGAGCCCGATGCGGGACTCGATCCTGGGACTCCAGGATCATGACCTGAGCCGAAGGCAGTCGCTTAACCAACTGAGCCACCCAGGTGCCCCTTCTCAGTGAGTTCTTAAGTGACCAGTTTATTTAAGTTGCAAACTCAATACACTTCCCCACCTTATATTGCCCTATAACATTATTTTCTTCAACTGTCTATGTAATTAACTTTAGTATTTTATTTTCTCCTCCCTCCTAATTAGAATATAAGTGGGGTAAAAGGGATTTTTTCCTATTTTATGTTGTATCCATAGAATAATTCCTGACACATAGAAGGTATTTTTATAATGTTTCTATATATTAGTAGCTGTTCTTTTGTCCCTTGGTTTGTCCCTATTGGTTCATATTGCCACTTTGTATCCTTTACATTATGACAATCTAAAGGCGAAGAGGTTTTGTTCGTTTACAGTGATGCCTGGCCCCTTTCATACATTGTTATATTGATTATGTTTGAATTTTGGGATTATTTTTACAGTTAAAATAGAAAAAGCAAACACAGTTTTCTTGAACAAAGGTTAAATGTTATATTAGAGAAAGGAACATATATTTGTACTCCATCTTTCAAAAACTCCTTTGTAAATATTAAAATACTTTTCAAATATAAGGAATTAAAATATTTTGCATAGTAGACAGCTTTGGAATAATTTAGTACTGATTTGACATGCAAGCTCTCTACTAGAAACTACACGCTGCTTTTAAATATTGTGGAGCCTACAGTGTAAGTAAAGTTTGAATATTCAAATTCCATTTAAATAATTTAATATTTTTATAACAGAGTTCCAAAATACTTTTCCCTTTATAGCATATTCAAGGCTAATTAAATTCATAGCAATACCTATGCTCATGTACCATATTTTAATCAGGTGTAAAGACTCCAAAATAATTGAAACCAACAGAAAATTAGGAGTAGCTACTCATGTTTAAGAATGGAATTAGAGTGGAGGTGGGGGGGATGGGCAAAATAGGTGAAGCGGATTAAGAGGACACTTATGATGATGAGCGCTGAGTAATGTACAGAGTTGTTGAATCACTATATTGTACACCTGAAACTAATATAACACTGTACATTAATTATACTGGAATTAAAATAAAACTTAATTAAATAATGGAATTAAAGAACTTTGTATTTTAATGTAATGAAATGATAAAATCTCTTGAGAGCTATTTTGATAATTCTCAAGAGTGAATGAACCATCTAAAACTAAGAGATGTTTTACCATCATAACTTTGCAGTGACTAAAAAGTATAACCCAAATTTACCTTCTTTTTTAGATTAATTATTCATGGCCAATATTTTAAAAATTTATATAGACATTACTTTGAATCTCTGTGTAAATATCCCCAGCAAATTTCAAATTGTTATTTTTGTTGTTAGAATATGTACTTGAAATCACTTCATCCTAAGAGGTTGCTTATATTTTTTAGAGATTGATAATCCCCAAGTCAAACTCTATTTAGAGTTGTGTTTTTAAAGTTGTTTAGATATTTAAAACCACGCAAAATGTTATATATGGCAAAAAATTTAAACTTTTTGCTTGGAAATTTCCTCACACATTCAAGCAGAGTCCTCAATTAAGTCAAAGAAACCAATGTTCTAAAAATTCCTACAAATTAAATACTTAGCATTTTTTATATATCCTAATTTTTTATATCTCCTGTCAGAAATTCTTAGCCCTTAATCCCTATCATCAGACTATTTAATTAACAGATTATTTAAGGTTATAAAATAGTTATTTTACTATGTAGTAGTCAGGAAACATAGATGTGTATGCATCTTCTAATTAAAATATAAAATGAAGAATCATAATTTTAGTGCATTTCATAGTATAATAGTATACCAATCCATTGCAGAGTATTTTTTTTAAGGGAGAAACTCATTTGCATGCTGAAATCCTTGTTAGTATCACAAATAAGAAAAGTCATGCATTTTAGTCTTTATTTATTTATTATTATTATTTGCATTTTAGTCTTTAAAAAAAGAAAAAACTCATTTCTTTTGATGAAACTATTGGGTATTCAATTTTAGAATGTTTGATATTAAAATTTGAGCTCTGGATTTTAGAATGCACTGTGACATCATTTTAACTTCAGTGGGATGTAGGCAGAATGCATTTAACTGAAAGAGTAATAGAAGCCAATTTATATGAAGATTAATAAGCTGCTATTGGCTTTGAGTTGATGGTTTAACTTTCAAATAAAATTAATAAATACCAAGTGTCAAAGATACACAATCAAATGGAATTATGAGATGATTGGTGATATTTGAGAAAATAAATTATGTGTGTGTGTGTTCTCTTTCAAGCACCTGATCTCCCTTCTAACACTTCTTAAAACTGTACTAAACTAGATTTCTGAGCTAATTTCTAATAAGATTGTACTCCTTTCTCTTCTTGAGAATGTAGTGATATCCTTATTTGAATAACTCTTATTATTCAAGTTAATTGCCTATTTTATTGAGTTGGTTTAATAAAACCAAATAACTTTCTACATAGATTGTGTTATCTAGTACATGAGTAAATATTGTATATTTTAATTTTTTTGGCATAAAACCAGATGTTTATAAATGCATGTATACTAAAAATGTCATAGGGAATAAAAGTTATAATTTTGGAAATTTTTATGCATTAGGATGATCATAGTAGAATGCGTTGGGTAAACCATCTGGAATATGGTTGGAAGATTTGTAAGACTTGAATGATCATTTTCAAGTCTAGGGAAACCAATGATACATAATGACAAACTACAGAAATTTGTATATGATACATTATATCATGATTAATAGTACTATTGAATTATATTTCACATTTCACAAGTAAAGTATTTATATTACATCTATTATTAATAATAACACCTATTTGTTTTGCATTTTCAAATTTCAAAGACAAATTTTCATAGTAATGATCTGGGAATATGGATATTTCATAATTTGGAATGCATGCTAACTACCAGAATAAAATATACTCTAGCATATGATCCTCAAAAACAGTTCTTCCTTATGAATGATTAGATGTCAGACTCTGTAATTTCACTGACACTACTTCAGATGAACTTGTGAATGGAGGTTATAGGATGCCAGGCCTTTGTGATACTGTAATATAAGTGGAAAGAGGAAAAGGACATGTGCCCTGGGGCTCTATGCAGTCTCTACGATACAATGAGTATAACCATAGTAATATTTACGTATGGTGTTAATGACTATTCTATATTGTAACCTTTGTTTCTCTTTATTCCTTGACCTTCTTCATTAAAATTTCAACAAATAAGAGAAGTTAGCAAAGGTGGCGCCTGGGTGGGTCAGTCGTTAAGCGTCTGCCTTCGGCTCAGGTCATGATCCCGGGGTCCTGGGATCGAGCCCCGCATGGGGCTCCCTGCTCAGCGGGAAGCCTGCTTCTCCCTCTCCCACTCCCCCTGCTTGTGTTCCCTCTCTCGCTGTGTATCTCTCTCTGTCAAATAAATAAACAAAATCTTTAAAAAAAAAAAAAGAGAGAACTTAGCAAAGGAGACTGTCCAGTGGCCCCTGCTTTACTTTTCTTGGACTCATTTGATCCTTTACTAACACTCATCTTGCACCAATAAAAGAGTAAATATGTTTTGTGTTTCATAGGTGACAGTGTGTTGATCGTACTCTGTAAGCTGTACTTGAGTTCATACGATGGTCTTTGTATCATAATAATTAATTCTTTATAAACACAAGAACCATTCAGCCATACTAGTCGGTATATGGCGAGGAAGAAAAAGTAGCAATTTTCAACTATGTGAATAGAATTAATTGTTTTCTCTACATTAGTTTAATCATAGTAAAGGATCTTTTGTAGAATTGCTACAATGTATTGCTTTAAAGTAGTAAGACAATCTCACTTTGAGAGAAAATAATTGAGCTTTAGTATAACATTCAGTGATATACTATTGAAATAACTAGTTTTATATTAATTAATTATTAACACATAATAAAGCAGTACCTAATGTCTGGAAACAGTATTTGTTTATATTTTTGTTGCCTTGGTTTATAAAGTGCATTTACAGACATTATTTGGGCATAAAGGTGGACAGGATTGGTTTTCTCACATGCCCACTTAAAAAATGTAAAAGCTCAGACTTGAAGAGATGACTTTTCAAGTGCCCAATAACAGCACACAGGCAAGAACAAAGGTTTCCATCTAGTTCTTATTTTAATATCCAATCTTTTTTTTCTTTTTTTTTCTTTTAAAGCACAATTTTTTAAAAAGATTTTGTTTATTTATTTGGCGGGGGGAGGGGGAGAGCAAGCACAAGTAGGAGGAGTGGCAGAGAGAGAGGGAGAAGGCTCCCTGCTCAGCCCCAATGTGGGTCTCCATCCCAGGACCCTGGGATCATGACCTGAGCCGAAGGCAGACATTTAACCAGCTGAGCAACCCAGGCACCCCTAAAGCACAATTGCTGTTGTCAATTAGAGATCGCCAAATTTTGATATAAATAATTGCATATATGGTATCATAAAACATATTTTGGGGGGTTAGGCAGAATGCCAATGGGAGAAAAAAATGTAAGATAGTTAATGGGTAAAGTTGAGGGCACTGAGTAGCAGGATGATAAAGATCGAAAATGCCATTTAACTTATTTTGGGAAGGCAAACTATTTGCTCAGTGCTTACCCCTATGAGAGAGGCATTGCACTGAAACTTTGGCTGGTGGTTTTACACTGCTGCTAGTCAAGGTTGCTGTCTTTTCAGATTGATTTCCCTAAGGTCTGATCATCTGTTGGATCAAATCAAGATACAACTATGGCTTTTCTTCTCTGTTCATTTCATTTGGGATCAATTATTCATCTTTTGCCTATGTCTCAGAATGAGTGAGAAGGTAAAAATTACCAAAGGTGAATGACCTCTTCAGGAGCAGGGATCCATTACTGATATAAAAGACAATATAGCATCAACAAGTAAATTCTCTTTGTAATTTTATGATGTAGTTGATTGAATGATGAGTGGTGTTTTACATGACAAATTTTGGGATGACTAACCAGTTCTGAAATTGGCAGTCTTTTTGGTTTGTGATTTGCATTCACTTCACATATTCCAAACATTTCATTCTGGATATAATTAATTTTTCATATGAATATGCACTGTTGCTTTCTACTTGCTGCTAGCTAAGTCAAAATGACTTCTTTCTATGATATTATATTGATATATTTTCCATCTACCTACCTATTTTAATTTTGATTTAAAATAAAATTTTGATATCAAAAATTTTGATATATAAAAATGTGTGTGTATATATATTGCATGGATATATAAAAATGAATATTTGAATATATTATTACTCATTTTTAAACATTAGCTCTCCCCTTTGACACATTCTCAAACTTGATTAAACTTGTCTCTTAGACATTTTGAGCATTTCAAATGAGGAATGGAATGGAAATAACAGGTATTACTACTCCAAAATATTACATATATCTGAAGAGAGGATAATGTTTATATCTTTAGTTAACTTATAATATTCTAGCGGAAGTTTACTAGAAGACTTCTTTAGGAAAGAATTCATGCTTGTTGAGGTTCTGCCATGTCTCCTTCTTGCCCTTCAGGTGAGGCTCATGTATTTAACTGGAAGTTAAGGTCCATTACCCAGTGCTGTATTTTTATATCTCTCTAAAGTATTTAGTTATTATCTTTCATTATCTCTCTTTTAGGTGACTTCTACAGCTGTTTATCTTCTTTTGTCCCTTCAAATGAATCTTTATGTTACTTATTAGCATTCTAGGCTTTGATAATGCTATTTCTTATTTTAATTCTTCCTTTTTTTTTTTTTGACCGTTTTCCTTTTTCTCATTTTTCCATGTCCCTGCTTTATCTTTTGTCCTATTCTGATAGACTGAATGTCTTTTCTGGTATATATCATTCTAAATAATACGTAATTGGTTTCTTGGGTAATTGAAGGAAGAGTGAGTTTTTAATAATGTATCTAGAGGAGTTGTAGCAACTATAATAAGCAATATTAACTCTCTACTAATTGTTCACTCTTTCTAAATACTGTAAGATACAACAGTTATTTAAGACATGATCCCTTTACCTAATGAATTTATAATATTGCTGGTTAAAAATATCACATTATATATAAATAAAATAAACTGTTGATGTTAAAACAAACTGACTATACTTTCTTTTCCTTCATTTATGCATAGTTCTTATGAGTTACTATTCCACTAATGTAGAGCTGATGAAAACAACAAATTTATCCTCCCTCAGCTAACCCAATAGTGTGACTCCAGCAGACCAAGGATATGTGCCTTGAAAGAATATGTTTAGCCAGACCACTGGTCAACCTTCTTGTAGGAACATTATAATGTCCTGGTCACCATCCCCTAAGGTCACCTTGTGCATATGATAATCTTCCAAAGAGCTCTCGAGCTGTCTCCACTTAAAATCACTGTAATAAAGAGTATAAGAGACTAATATGCTCTTCTTTCCCCATACAGCTAGGTCTGTAGGATTAGAGTGTTGGTGATAACACCTCATTGAATTTTTCTTATTCACCGTATCTTGAAGAGCACCATTAAGATAATTTATTATCTTAATAATAAATGTTATTACTAAAGCTATTGTGTGTAAGATTAATGTTTCTTTATTCAACACTAATTCAACACAAACATCTTTCAAATATTTATTATGGGCTACTGACTAAGGTAAACACATGTGTATACTCCTAGTTCTTAATTACATTCTCTCTGAAATTTTTATATCTTATATTTAACTGACTGCTGCGTGATGATATAAAACTGTTTTTTGTTTTATAACACATCTTAGGATTTCTTTCTGTATGAAACTCAGACCACTTAAGTCATGTCAGCCTTGTATATTCCTTTAAGTTAATTTGAAGTTCTGTTTTCTGAAGAAAAAATACTGAATGTCTGAGAAATAAATACTTTCGCAACCTGGAATAGTCACATCGCAAGGTAGAATGTGATGTCTTTCCATCTACGTAGAACCTTTATTCTGAAGAGGTCAAGGTGTTTCCTACACATTTATCTCATTTCCACCCAGATTTTCTTTCACTAAATACTAAAACATAGAGAAGTGAAATTTCTTGTCTTGGGTCATGTAGTCCTCTTCCTTAGCCACTGACTATATACCTTTTCTGTGTCCTGGTTTTCTCTACAGTGTGGATCACAAGTGTGTCCAGTTTCCTCCTAAAATAATGAATTAGGCCAACCAGCAAATATTGTGCATCTGCTGTTACTAGGTATTATTCTAGGTACTTGGGATAAATCAGCAAACCAAACAGAAAAAAGAAAAAAAAACCTTCCCTTGTCCTCCTGGCATTTACATTTTAATGGGAGGAAGGGGATAGAATGGGGGACAAAGACAATAAACATCATAAATTAATATTACCTAGCATTATGATGAGAGGAAAAATCAAAGGCAAAATAAAGTAGGAAAAAGTTAGTGAGTAGGAACATATAAATGCGTTAATGCAATTGTTGCAGAAATAATTTAAATTCCCAGCTGTGTAAAATAATGTCAATAAAAACTAGTTCAGAATTGAAAATTAAAAGCAAGTTTGTTTGGGAGGTTTTTGCACATTCAAATTGAGGAGACTTGAATTTATTAATTCAATTTAGTAAACATTTATTAGAACCATTCTGTACAAAGTACGATTCTAGTGGTTTTGAGTACAAGAATTGATCTAGTGCAGATTCTGCTCTCAAGCTGCCCAGAGTTTGAAGGACAAGATATTCTGGTTATCTGTCTCTGCATAAAAATAACACCTCAAAGTGTAACTGTTTAAAACAATAAACATTTTATTATCTCGTGATTTATTGGTTTGACAGCTTAGCTGGTAGCGCTTCTGCTTCTCCTGATGTTGGCTAGGATTGCAGTGGTCTGAGGGCTTGATTGGCATCAGAGGTGGCTCATTCACATGGTTGCTGCCTTGGTGTGAGAGGCTGGAAGGCTCATTTCAGGTAGGACATCGGGTCACTGGGACAGCTCGTACTCTGTGTGTCAGGGCCTCTTTACCTCTCAAATAGTTCTGCACAGGGTTTCTCCACATGGTTCTTTCAGTAGGTAATGAGACTTCTTATCTGTTGGCTCAAGGGTCCATAAAATGCAAAAGGAGAAGCTGACAAACCTTCTTAAGTGTTAAGTCCAGAACTTATACAGGTTCCTCTCTCTGCATTCTAGTGGTTAAAGGGAGGCCCAGGCCAGGTCAGATTCAGGGAGAATCTTTCACAGGGGGAAAACTGTGGGATTCACAGATCATCTGGGGCCATTTTTGGAGACGAACAATCTCAGGAGACAGTGCTTACGATATGTGCAGGGTACTGTGGAAACACTGACGAAGGGCATCTGCCAGTCTGGAGATGCTCAAGTGAGGCTTCCAAGAACAAGAGAATGCTGAGCTGGTCTTACAGGAAAAATCCGAATTGGCCAGTAAATGAGGAACAGGATATGCCAGCCAGAGAGAGAGAGACAGTGTGTGTGTGAGAGAGTGAGCAAGAGAGAGAGAGCATGAGGCATTATACAAGACATGGTGTCAGAGGAGAGGACGATGTGTTCTGAGAACTTCCAGTTACTCAGTATGAGAATAGAGTACAGCCTCTTTTGGTAAATGCTGAGAAAGACAGCGAAGGAGGAAGACAGAACTTTACCCAGGGGTATTATTTATAAAATGAGGACAGCACTGTATCTCAGAAAGTTGCTGTGAAGATTAAATTATACCAAATATCCAGTATATATATGTGTATGTTGTCAATATACTAGATAATTTCTAATACTTGTTTTGCCATGATGAGGGTTTGAAATTCACCCTGAAGCTGATGGTAAGCCAAGTATTCTGGAAGAAACATTTTGCTACATGGAATTTACAGCAGGGGCTATCTTACATTTCATCATCATTATTCTTATTTATAAATTGTGTGTTAGACATCCTTTATATCAGTGAAATTTATAATATATGCTTACTTTTTTTGAGAACTGGTTGTTAAACTTTTACTGGCACATGAAAAGTATTAAATCATTTTCCCATTTCCTGTATGTTCTGAACACTCGTTCTCTACATTTCATGCATTTAACTCAATGTTTCCACCTGGATATATTCTACTGATCTATATTCCAATTCACTAATCCTCTCTGCTTTTCTCTCCAACTATTGTCAACAATAAAACCTATCTTAAATGCCTAATTTTAGTGTTCTCATATTTAAAATTATTGAATTTCCTTTGGATTCCCTTTTGTAAGTTCCAGCTCTGACAAAATTCCCGCCTCTTTTTCCACTTAATATAATAATCACAGTAATTTTAAAATTTACTTCTGATAACTCCAGTAATTGGCTGTCTCCTTCTATTGTGTTTTCCTATAAAATGTTTTTCCTCTCAATCCTGTTTCTTGGTAGGCCTTATAATTTTTTATTATAGATACTGTGTATAGGAAAAATAATAGATGGTCTTGGGAATGTTGTCTGGCTCAGGGAGAGTTTCCCTTATTTCCTTGTAGGCTGATAAGGAGACATAGATCATTTCAATCAAATCAAGGATTGAACTGATTTGATGTTGGGTCTCAGGTCTTATAATAAGCTTCCTTCCCCATCTGTTTTTCCTCAGCTGAAGGGTGTGACCTTCCAGAGGTCGGAAGGATAGCCTGGATTATTTACAAAAAACCCTGCCCCTCTGCGGGTCCATGGCCTTTCAGTCCAGAGCAGAACTAAAGCAAACACTGCTGCATTTGTTTGTTTGTTTGTTTGTTTAGAGGTTTTCTGCTTATCTTCTTGGCCTTTTGCTCTGTGCAACTTATAAATAGGCAAAAGTCTCAAGAACAAAGCCACAAGTTGTGGTCTCACTTCCATGCTGCTACCCTTTCTCTGGGATCTTGACTACTCACAGTCTGGCTACCCACACTGAAAAAGTGTGAAATCCATTTTATTTTCTTTACAGCTTTATGAGATTTCCAAAAGTTCTACTCTCTTCTCCGTCTCTTAACAATGTATGCTCATATTCTTGGTCTGTCTCTTCACATGAACACCAGCATTTGCCTAGAGTAAAAAAAAAAAAAGCTGCTTAGAGAATGTTAGTTCACAGTTCTCTGATTTCCTTCTCTCAGGGATCTTGGGCTCTCAAATCCTGGTTGCCTGCTAGCTGTCTGATGTCTTCAAACGGATTTCAGGCATATATTTTTTAAAATTAGCTTTTCTGGCTATTCTCAGTGATAGCATTGGCCCACTCAAATCTCTTCCATTCTGGCTGCATCTACACACTCCTTTGATGATTTCATATGCCTGTACTAGGACAAAATTCTCTCCTAGGTCCTCTCATAGCATTCTGTGCATAATTTTATAGTAATTATTACTCTGTTGTGGTAAAGACTTGTGTATTTTTCTGTCTCTACTGCTGGACCATAAACTTGTAGAAGGCAGACTGTCCCATTTTTCTTTGAATTCCCAATATCTGGTGCATCATTGCACTGAATAAGTGATTGTTTAATAAATAATTTAAAAGTGGGTATGGAAATAAAATCTTTAAACAAAATAAATAAAAGTGGGTATGGGTGTATATCTGTAGATTTCTGGACTGATCAGGATGTCAGTTATCTGATAGAATATTTCAGAATTTGTTTTCCTCTCTCTCTCTCTCTATATATATATATATTAAAGATTTTACTTATTTATTTGACAGAGAGAGAGCACAAGCAGGGGAGCTGTAGGCGGAGGGAGAGGGAGAAACAGACTCCCCGCTGAGCAGGGAACCCACTGTGGGGCTCAACCCCAGGACCCTGGAATCATGACCTAAGCAGAAGGCAGATGCTTAACTGACTGAGCTACCCAGGCACCCCTATAATTATGTTTCTTTAGTCATGTTTTACCTTAGGAAAATAAGAAGAAAATTACTTTTTCAAAGTAAAGGGAAATTACTTCTGTAGATCAACCATATGTTATTTCAGTTGCTGGGATAACATACTTTTAATTGACCATGAAATTTTTGAACATTGTAAACCCATAATAATTAGTTAATAGATGTATATTTCTCTTTTGAGATATTTTAGTATTTTTATATGTTATTTATTCACTTTGTTGTGGTAGGTATTACAATCAAACAGATGATGTGAAAAATACTATTGAATACACAAACAAGAACTTTTTTGTATTTATTCTTAAATTTCTTAGTTGGAATTTGACCACTCCTTCTATGAAGTCTTCCCAGATTACTTAGGGAAGAGTTAGTTGATCCTTTTTGTAGCTGCCCATGGTCCTTTGTTGCTCTTTTATGACTGTTGCCAATTTGCATTATACAGATCTGTTTAACATTAGAATTTCGACCCTGTTTCTTTCTTTTTTAAAAAAAATAGATTTTTATTTATTTACTTATTTGACAGAGAGAGAGACTGCAAGAGAGGGAACACAAGCAGGGGGAGTGGGAGAGAGAGAAGCAGGCTTCCCGGCAAGCCCGATGTGGGACTCGATCCCAGGACCCTGGAATCATGACCCCAGCTGAAGGCAGATGCTTAATGACTGAACCACCCAGGCGTCCCTCGACCCTGTTTCTACCACCCTTCCTATTTCCCAAGCTTGTGTCATTTTCCTCTCAAGCAGTTATAATCTATTTATATACTCACATTTTGACCCCTAACACACATGCACACACACACATGCACACACACAGAACATGAATAACTCTCTTGAGAGTAGACATTTCTCTCTGTTTGGTTTACTACTATGTCTCCAGCACCTAGAACTGTGCCTGGCACATAGAGTATGTGTTGAATGAATGTCTGTTTCCTACATTAGATTCTGAACTCACTGAGAACAGAACCCATGATCTAAGCCTTAGTATCTTGGTGTCTAGCATCATATTTACTAAAGCAGGTGCTAAATACTTTTGTAATAAGTGATAATTCATTCTCTTGTAAAACTAAAGGGATTATGGTACTTGTGTTCAGATAATCCTACTTATTGTAATGTGTAGCTATTGTTCAGCAAATAGTTCTTAGAATTAGTATGCAAGAGGGCTACATATTGAAAAGCTACTCCATTCCTTGAATATGTATTTATTTATTTACTTATTGAACTTTATAAACCCATAATAATTATATATACAGATTTCTTATTTCTCTTCTGTTATATTTTAGAATCCTTAGATATAATATATTCACTTTACTTTATAAGATATTGAAATCATATAGATGATATATGAAAAGTACTTTTGTACATTTACTGAGTACATATCCTATAGCAGATATTGTGTTAGGAATAGGAGGAACAGAACGAATGATATTTAGTCCCTGTCTTCAAAATCCTAAATAATATCTAACATTTACATCGTATTTTGTGTATGCTAGGCACTGTTATGAGAACTTTATATATATTTATTCCTTGAATTCTTATGAGAATTCCATGATAGAAGTACTATTATTTTACCCATTTTGAAAGTGAGAAACTAAGGCACAGACAGATCAGCAATGCAGTTTGTCATTAGAATCTGTGCTCAGTGTCCCGCTAAAGGCTAGAGACTGTACTTAAGCCTTTCTACCAAAGGTAGCCTCTTAGAAAAAATGGTTCTTGACCCACACTTTGCTCCCCTTGCCAAGGGCTCTGGTATCTCAGTCTCTTTCCTGAGAACTGCTTTGGGGTTCATCTTCAAAGCTGGTTTTTAGAAAAATGCTCTTTCCTCTACTCTCCCTATCTCTATTTCCCTAAGACAAACTTATTGTGGTTTAACAGACATACTAATTATTATGTGAAAAATAGAAGATCAAAAGTCATACATAGGAGACAATCATAAAGCTCATAAATTTCTAACAGTAGGGATCTCTGGCATTCATATTATTTTAGTTGGTTATAACTTGCTTGCAAAATTCAAATTTAGGTTGTGATACTCTAGCATGACCTACTTAAATGCTTTTTTTTTTTTTACACTAATAATATCATTTTTTAGAAGGAAGGGGAAGTGGAAAATATATAATATGATTGATCTCCAGGTAGTTAGTCTAAAGGAATAGCAGATGGTAAACATTAGCTATTAGAGCAGGAAATTATTTCTTCAACGTATTTTTTTAGCTAAGAGATTCTTTGAAAATGAGTAATTCTGGTTGGTTGATTTTGAAAGTAAACCATATGTTGTTTACATGTTTTGGCATTTATCCAGTTTCCCTGAAGATGAGAGTGAAAATGGAAAAAAAAAAAAGCCTTTTACTAATTAGATAATAATGAACATAATGAAAACAGGTGCCATAACTTTTTGAAATATGAGAATGTATCTTCAGAACATGCTCTGGGAATAGGATCATGCGGGAAAAATGTTCTGTATATGGCCATGATGTGAGCACATAGGTGTCTGGAGGTACAGACCAAGGCACACATTAAACAAATTTAACTGCTAGTTTTTACTATGGTAGAAATAAAAAAAAACACAAATCAAAATGAGTTTTAAAATGCCCTGCTCGTTTTATGTGAACAACTCAATGTACATGCATGTATTATTTGCGATCTTGACATTCTAGTTAATATCTTAAAGTTTTTCACACACATTTGAGTGAGAAACAAGAAGTAACTAAAGAAAGCTAGATGATTCTCCTAGAAGGCGAATAGGACACTGAATCCCTCTAACCTGTAGATCCCCTTACCTCTGAGTGACAGCAACACCCATGAAGTCATGTTCTGCCTCCACAGTCTGAAGAATGGATGTAGATGATGCAGATGATGCTGCTTCAGCCACAAAGGAGAACAATTGCAACCTAGTATGGGCGAAGGGTGATGTGTTAAGAGCTTCTCCTGACAGATAGGGTTGAGAAATGGATGAGGTATTGGGGAAATCAAGAGGGGCAAAAAGGACAGTTTGGATGACTCTGTGGGTGAAAGCCTCACTCATGGTGGGGTAGGAAACTGAATGTCTGCTGCTGAAAAGGGAAAACTTTCCCTGCCCTGTGTCTTTTCCTTCTAATGGATGAGATGGACGTGTTTGAATTCACAGGCATGCCTTCTGAAGAAAAATGAATATCCCAAATGGTACAAAGTTAGGACTATGAAAATGCATGATCAACTTTTAAAAATATGTAATAATGTATGTGTTAATTATTTTCCAAAAAATATAACTGCTGTGTTTGAAAATAATATGTGAAACCTGCCCTTATACAATATGACCCGATACTGGCTCTCTTCTGTGGTTGCAAAGGCACTTAAATTCTACTGGTGATTATTTTTCTAAATGATTAACGCTTATTGTGATTATTCTCCAGCTAATATATGTATGCAAAATGTGGCTGCAGGGATTTGCTTTTGTTAGCATATCCCCTCCTCCACCCTGGAACCTCAAGGCTCCAGACGTTGATGCTGGAGAGAGAAAATGGATGTGTGTGTGTGTGTGTGTGTGTATCTAACCTTCAAGTTGATACACTGGTGATGATATACAAACAAACGAAAAAAAGATAAAGCTTTCCCCTTGATAATGCCCTTCTCAACACATTAATATCATTTTCGAAAAACTTAACAGTAAGCAGAATGCTTTAAATTTAAGTGAGGCTAGTCTTAAAACAGCTATACAAAGCAGTTACAACTGGAAATTTAATATAACTGAGAATGGCACTTTCATTAAATAATTCTGTGATCTTCCAGCCATGTTCTTAATCAGTGATCTCCCTGTAGCAAAATGCATAGATAATCAACAACTCAGTCTGTCAGTGAAGTTGTTGGTGGATTAAATCCTAAAGGAAGGAGCCCATAGCCCTGGAGGAAAACTGAGTACACGTTTCCCTGAGTCTTTGAAGGCTCATCTCGGTAGTCCCACTGCTAGAATGTGCTCTGTTGTCATAGCAACACCATCTCCTGCTTCATACAGGAAAGATTAGCTCTTACTGTGCAGAGGAGAGAATTTAGGGGAAGTCAGACTAATCCCTGGGTTCACTTGGAGAGAAAGGTTGGACCTCGCCTGAGGGATGCTGTCTCTGCAATGATAGAATTGGCTGCCACAGACACTGGTATTTAAGTTGAAGAGCAGAATTCACAGTAAGTGTCAACTCCTCCAGAGTAGAATATTGATGAATGAGGTTTGTCTAAGTCTTGTTGAAGACTGTCCCATGCAGCAGTGGGATGACAGCAGGAGACTCTCATAAGACTGCCAATGTTTTCCTCGTTTAGGTGGTATTTAAAGGGTTGACCACATCAGAAACTTGAGGAAAAATTTTAGGTACTTTTGAAACATCCATCTAAAATCCTGGGAGCATGTCAAAATTAGATAAGCAAAAAAAAAAAAAAAATGTATGTTTTTGGCGCTTAATTTATTTACCCTGGATTTTTGTGCACATAAATTTAAAATTCCATAGAGAGAAAGAAAAAAAAAAACTCATGAAAAAATTTATTATTTCTAAGCAAGTGGGTTTCTTTAACACCAAAAGTAATAAGATTTCATTTTAGGATTGCAAATGTTTGTTTTCAATTATGTATACAGTTTGTGAAAATCCTTTTAGAAGCATACAAGTGGTATAGTTCTTTTAAGGTAGTTAGAATATGATTAAAAAAGGTATTCTTTGGGGAAGATTAATTTATTTAGGTCTTCTCTTTGGTGCTGTTGGTTCAACTTGTCAGCATAAAGTATGTGCAATGTGTAAATCTTTCAGGATTTTCTGTTGCTTGTCTAAAATGGATTTTAATCTGGGGGGCTATGTGGGTTTATTTTGTTTTTCCTTCTTGGTTTGTATGGGCACAATTCTTTCTATAATTACTAAGTAGTACATGGATTTTAGCTTAAGAACTAGGAGACCTTGTTATGGGTTTGAAATGTTTGATATTGATATCCATTGTAGAGTTATCTACTCATTGAAAAACTTAATTATTTCAAAGTACACTTTAATCCACATCCAAAAATAAAAAGAGTATTTCAAGCATATGTAGATTTTTTGTACTATATTACTAATATGTAAACTGTGGTTTTGATAAGTGTGTATTACCCTGAAAGTGTGTGTGTATATATATATATATATATATATATATATAAAGTATTCCTGGTGAAGATTGTATCACGCTGCATTCATCATGTTTTTCAATTGCTTTGATCATGGCCATATATTTACAATGTGTATTTAGAAACTGGGTTTTGGTTCCTACGTACAAAATCTTAGGCTACTAATGTACTACCACACTACAACTAATACTGCAGTCTATGTTAAATATAGCCAATATCATAAAAAAATATTTGTTATTTGAAGTATACTGCTTTAATTTACCAAAATGAAAGAGATTTGGGTGTTCTTGTAAAAGGAGAGTGCAGATTACACATAGACTCCTTTTCTCTGAAGCTTAATGCTAGAAGAGACCATAGGTCTTAGACCTGAAGGAACGGTTGTATTAAATGGCTACATTAAATTATTCTCTTTATATGTCAGGAAATATACATAAAACCATAAGGGTCACAATTGGCTGAATATCATTCAAGTTATAACTATGCAGAAGCCTGATGCTCTAAAGAAAATGGAGACAAAGCAGGAAGTCAGGGAGCCCCTTTCAGTAAATGATTGCAAATTATTACAACAACCTCTTTTCTATCAGTAGTTCAGGGTAGAGCCCTTAGAAATCACAAAGAGAAAGAAGCAAATCTGCTATTTCTCTCCAGCCTTCCCCCCTCCCCCTCTGAAAACAAACTGGAATAACTTATTTCTCTTCATTTATCGACTGGACAAAAATGAGGAAGCCAATGACCCTATTCTAAAAGGAGAGAAACTTCGGGTTTGGTATGATGCCAGGCTCAAAATTAACACAACAGAACTGGGGAAGGAGAAGGATGGCAGGTAAAATGGACAGCACTGACTGAGATCACAGAATAAAGTATATACATAGATAACCGGATAGTAATTGAAAGCTAAGGCAGGGATTTAGCCCATTCACTACCTTAACCAAAGTTTTTCAAGAGGTAGTTCTGACTAGTTTAAAAAAAAAACAACAACAATGTATCATATTACTTAGGGTTTTCCATTTCCTGTCTTCTGGGCTCATTTCTTTTGTAAATACAGTAATGATTGAACTAGAGCCAAATGCTGTGAGCTGAAGACTTGTGGGGATTTATTACCTCCCTGAGGCAGTTTGGTTTGGGCTCCTACTATGTCAGGGTCTTGCTTGGTGAGGAACAGGTCATACTCCAAAGCCTAATTATCCCTTGAAAGGCATTGCTTCAGGAACCTTCGAAAGAGCAAGCTGTTCTATTCTTGAACTGGTCTCAGAGGTTTAGACTGTCTTTTGGAAAGTCTAGAAGTCAGTTTAAGAATAAAAATCTTCAGGACGCCAAGGTCTTGAGGTTAGTGGGTGATCTGGAAATGGTCTGAGCTTTTACGAGGGAAACCAGAGTACAGAAAAGAGAAAGAGGAAGATCACAATAGAAGCTTCTGCTAGGGAATACTCAACAAACACACACACGGAAGGCATTGATGCATGATTTTATAATAGTCAGTTTTCATGTGTACTAAGGATTGCTTCTAAAACTACTCAGTATGGTTGATGGTTGACATATGTATTATAGTACATATTGAAGATAAAAATATTTAGCACAAAAGATAATACTGTGATATGAATGCTTTTTGCTTTTAAAAATCAAATTAAGAAGATTCAGTTTTGACTATATAAGATTCGATTCTATGACACATTGTTGGGTTAGAAAGGCCACTTTAGAGGACAGTAATATAGCAATGATTCCTCCTTTTTAAAATTTTGAGACTTATGCTCATGTTAAAACCTCCTTATATTCTTTAAATTTGACTTTATATGTCTCAGGACAAATATGTAAGATGCTAAATTTATCTGTCTTCTTAGGATTGCATGTAAGCAAACGTGTAGCATCATGTATGGGAAGATGGCTAGAACAGTTGTTGAAATTAGGTTATATGTAGAAAGACCAGAATGTTAGTTTGGGGTATGTACTTTTGGTGATAGACACTTTTGAAAGCAGATGGGGGCCAATGGGCATTTCTGAGCCAGGAGTGAGAAATAGGAGCAGGGCTCTGTGAAAAGGTATCCTACAAATGTGGAGAGGAAAAATAGATGGTATGGGCAAGTGTTAAAGGAAGGCTATTAGAACTGAGAACCTAAACTAACATAGAAAAACTGAGAATTAAAGGTAGGGAATAGATGAGAAAGCAGTCATAGCCATATACTCTAAAGAATTTCATGTGTTAATTTATTCAACCAAGGTTTAATTTGGCCACTGCCAAGACGGATGCTAAGAATTACAGAGCAAAATGCATATGTTCAGGCATTCATAAAAACACTTGGTCTGGTGGGAATGACTGAGAGATAGAAAATCAAAATATTTTGTGGTAAGAAGTGTGGTAAAACAAGCACAGGGGATAGACTTGGCCAATGACTGGATAGCGTTAAAGAACTTTCAAACTTGGAAACCCATGGGTGCCATTACTAGACATAAGGAAAGTCAATAGGAAGAGGGGGTTTGTGTGGAGATGTAAGGAAAGAAGTGACACTAATGGAGACAGCAATGAATTTGATTTGGGGCATCCTGTTTGATCTGTAAGCCTTAAAAAACAAATACTGCATTTAATTATAAGAGTTAATTTACCCATAATTAGTGTGTTTGTTTGTTTATTTATTTGAGAGAGAGAGAACAGGGGCAGGGGCAGAGGGAGAAGAGGAGAGAGAATCGTAAGCACCCTCCACGCCCAGTGCGGTGAAGCCGGATATAGGGCTTGATCTCATGACCCTGAGATCATGACCTGAGCCTAAGTCAAGAGTTGGATGCTTAACTGACTGAGCCACCCAGGCACCCCATGATGTACTTTATTTTAGAAGGTCATGTTAGTGCATAGAATTTCATAGCATCTTTCGCATTTATTTTACTACTCTAGCTTGTTTCCTCTTCAATAGTTGTATATAGCAATGACAGTATGCAAAAACTTGGTTATGTGTTTTCATTTTGAAGTTCAACCATTTGGTATGACCCAAAAGAAGTTTACTTTCATTATTGGGGCCTGACAGTCTAAAATTTAATAATTTTTATCTTTGCATTCTGCTCTTGGCATTAACATAAGATTAAAAATAAGTTTAACACAAAGGAAAAAAGAATATATTCAGCTGACCTTTTGAGAAAACCACTTTCGGGAGAACTTACCCATTGAGCTAGTATCAGAAGTATTTTATCATCTTTTTTATCTGGATAATGGCATAATTTTCATCACAGTAGTTGTGAAGTGATAATAATTATAGTAATTACAAGAACAACCTCAACAATTAAGAATTTTTGGCACTTTACAGTTTATAATTGTTTGGGAAATAAAAACGACCCTGCCCTAAAAAAGACCCCTCTGTACCTGTATGAAGAAAGAGAGAAGACACAATTTATTATAGTGTAGGGATGCAGGGTGACATCCAAGTGACTACAAGTTCTGTACAGAATCTCGCACATATTTATACAGTAAAGTAGAATAAAGAACAATGACAATTCCTCTATCTTCTTGAGAGATAAATAGCTGTACCTGATTGTCTCCTATTTCTCTTGTGAGGGAAAGCTAATTCTGAGCTAATTCTGGAGGCTCATATTTACAGTTTGAAGGGTCAGAAGTGCTAACCTTGCATTGGAAAATCAAAAGGTTGGTCCTGCTACACCTGAATATTTTCAAGAAGACACCATAAAGGGGATGGTAGGGAAGCAGCTGCCTGTCCCCTCAAAGAAAAATCCATCCACTTATCCTTACATGATGCACCTTTTTCTACACATTATCTCATTTAATTATCACAATACTGTCAGACACATATAATTACCATTGTGTCCCAGTTTTATGAATAAGAAAACTGATGCTTGGAAAGGTCAGGGAATATTTTTAAAGTCAGAGAACTAACAGCAGGAGATTATCCAGCTCACTCTTTATCTTTCATTCTCATTTCTTAAATGAGGCATTGGAGAAACTCATTTTTGGATGCTACATGGAGAGGTAATGATAAGGAAACAATCATTTTTATTGTTCTTGCCTTAGGTATGTATGAACACTTATGCCGCGTGTTATAAATATGCAGGCCATTGGATACAGTCTGGTCCAATTTTTCTGTGTAATAACTATTTCACGGAATTGTTTTGGGAATTAAAAGAGATAAGTAATGTAAAGAAACTTGGACTGCACTAGGTGCTTAATAACTGAGAACGGTCACAGAAACTTATTCTACTCTAGGAAGAGGAGAATGATGAAGGCAATTGAGCTTTATTTATTTTTTTTTAATTTTTAAGATTTTATTTATTTATTTTAGAGAGAGAGAGAGCAGGGGGAGGAGCAGACAGAGAGGGACAAGCAAACTCCCCACTGAGTGGGGAGCCTGATGTGGCACTCAATCTCACGACCCTGAGATCATGACCTGAGCCGAAATCAAGAGTCGGGTGCTGTCGGGCTCCCTGCTCGGCAGGGAGTCTGCTTCTCCCTCTGACCCTCCTCCCTCTCATGCTCTCTGTCTCTCATTCTCTCTCTCTCAAATAAATAAATAAAATCTTTAAAAAAAAAAAAAAAAAAGAGTCGGGTGCTGAACCAACTGAGCCACCTAGGCGCTCTTGCAATTGGAGCTTTAGTAAAAAGAATGCTGTCCTGAGATTCAGAAAATTATTCATCCATCCATCCATTCATTTCTTTACTCATCATTCATTCAACAAGCATTTAAAACCCTTAGATGAAATCAGAGAGGGAGACAAACCATAAGAGACTCTTAACTCTAGAGAACAAACAGAGGGTTGCTGGAGGGGAGGGGGTGTGGGGAGATCGGGTAACTGGGTGATGGACATTAAGGAGGGCACGTGATGTAATGAGCAACGGGTGTTATTCAACTGATGAATCACTGAACTCTACCTCTGAAACTAATAATACACTCTATGTTAATTAATTGAATTTAAATATAAAACAAATAATAAAACCCTTACCCTGGGACTCCTTCTGCATAGACACATTGTAGGAAAATGAAGAAAACCAGAAGCTACCCCTCCCCTCAAAGATAATGTTAAACTCTTCCTTGTTATGGACCAGGTATGGAGTTAAATACTCTGCAAACATTAACTCATTTAATCGTTATCAATTATCCTGTAATGTAAATGCTATCCCTGCCCCTATTGTTCCTATGGGGAAGCTAAGGTTCCCAGAGAGTGTCCAAACCACCTGACTTATAAGTGACAGACCTGGGTTTGAATCTATGTTTTTCTAGCCACATCACCCATTCTCTAAGCCACAGTGTTATTCCTCCTGTTGCACATGTGTGAAAAGTGCTATGAGGAAGGTTAGTATGGGATACAGAGCGGTCACAAAGGATCGTGGTGACAGGGTGGGGGTGGTCACATGGGGAGGCCTTAGCAGGTACAATTTTCCTTCAGCAGATCCAATTTCTCTGTACAATAACTATTTCATGGAATTGTTTTGGGAATTAAGGGAGGTAACCAGAAAAAATTTGCAGGGCACTAGGTGCTAATATATGTTAGCAGCCACTTACTATCACTCAACTACCATGTTAAGTCTCAGTTACCGCTCAGACTTACTCTCCCTTTCTCTTTCTCTTTCTTTCTTATGGCTTTGATTGTCTGTTTCAGAGACGATATGCGAATATGCATTCTACCTCTCCTTTACTTTGCCTAACAGTTTGGGAGGTGATCAATGGTTCACAGAAAACTTTCTCAGCATTTGACCTCCCATGTGTATCCATTAGGGTTCCTAACAATTGGGATAGGCAATGGTGGACATATTTCTCTAAACACCACCATGTTTTCTGTCTCAATTTTTTCTTTTCTTTGTTGTTGTTGTTGTTTTGTGTTTTGTTTGGTTGTTTATTTGTTCAGAGAAAGGGGCTTGGTGGGAGGAATGTCTCAAGAATTTTTCATTTTTGCAAGTAAGATGCCATTACTGGGTAGGGAGCTTGCCTCCTTCTGCATGCAGCCTTCATTTATAGGTTTTACTGAATGTGTAGTAGAGAAGGGTAAGAAAATTAGTGCCAGAGAAAGGGAAGGGCAGTGTTTATAATCAGGTCTTCAGAGGAGTCAGTGGCTCAATATCTGAGTCAAAACATCAAAATATACTAAAGGATATTCAAACTTTGTAACCTGTAGAAAAGAGGTTTTCACACATGGGTCCTGAATGCATGTATATGTATTATACTGCAGCCTTTTAAAGCACGTGCAGAAATTCATGCAACGGGAAACTCTCTGAAGGCTATTACTTTATCTGTGACAGAATCACTTCTATCTCATACCTTTTAGTAAAAGCTAACAATACGATTATAAAGTTTAGCCCTGTGTAATAAATATTAAGAACAGCAATTCACATAACAATGTGGCGAATCCAGTGACTTGTGGAACAAACCTAAGGTAGATTTTAAAAGGAAAATGAGAGTGAGGCGCCTGGGTGGCTCAGTCGTTAAGCGTCTGCCTTCGGCTCAGGTCATGATCCTAGGGTCCTGGGATCGAGCCCCGCATCGGGCTCCCTGCTCTGCGGGAAGCCTGCTTCTCCCTCTCCCACTCCCCCTGCTTGTGTTCCCTCTCTCGCTGTATCTCTCTCTGTCAAATAAATAAATAAAATCTTTAAAAATAAATAAATAAATAAAAAGGAAAATGAGAAATTAACTTCGACACTGCCTGTACCTTCCAACCCTTCTAATAATGGTCACCCCAGTTAGTCAAAAAAAAAGGAAAAAAAGGAAAGAAAGAAAGAAAGAAAAGTCACATATAACACTTTTCTAACACTTAGAAAGAAGCTTAGAAATTTAGAAAATCCCAGAAGCCATGACTTTATTAGAGAATGCTACACATGGGTATCTTCTCTGTAGAAACTGCTTTAAGCAAGTAGGGAATTTAAGGGTGATAACCAAGTTTTTTTTGTTTTTTTTTTCCTTCTGTAGCTAATAAGGTCCCAAGGGATGACGCTACCCATATCAGGAAGGAGACATGGGCTTCTCTTAACTCCTGCCAAATAGAGGATATCATGGATCTTCTTAGCCTTTAGTTCTTTCCTCTGGTTGCCATTCTACACGGTGGGGAGTGGGGGGCAAGAAAAGGCCCAAGAATGTGACTTTTCTTTTCTGCTCATTTTTTTGTTACAAATTTTCACAGCATTTTTTTTTTCACGTTCTCTTAAGATTTCTTTAGAGCTTAAAATTGTAACCTGTTAATTTAGCATTGTTTCTTCTCAACCCCAAGACTTGGTTTTCTTAGTGGCCCATCCTCTCTTAAAACAAATACCATAGTTTTTAACTGGTCAAGAGAAAAAGCAGTACTGGGACTAACATGATATTGTTAGTAACTTTCTCATTTTAAATATCTTAAGTATTCTTTTTTTTTAGAAATAATCCGTTGCAAGCAAATTATGTGTTATTGGACCTGTGGTATAAAATTAAGTTTATAATCTGGCAAATATTTGCATTATGCTTTCTCCATCCTAGAATATCTTTGGTTATCAGATAAAATTATCTTCAGTGTGGTAGGTGACCTTTGTCAACTTAACATGTTCTTTGCACTCATCACTAACCTTCTAGAGACTAAGTGACTCTCTTACTGGTTTTACCAGACCAGGGGAAAAGTTTGGTAGGGTAATTAAAATATAAAATATACTTCTGACAAACGTACCTGAACAATTTTGGCTCAGAACTACCTCAAATTCTGGGTTGTATCACTGTCACAGCGCAGGTTTCACATGGGTCCTGTTTGTTGTTTATCTACCCCGGGAGACCTAAGTTAGAGATACAAGAAGATTCCATTAACTGATGCAATGTGCTCGTTTGTCATTGCCCTGCCGCATAAGGAAGTGGGAAGTTCACAGACTTTGGCATAACACATATTTCCTTGGAATCTCAGCCCTGTACCTCCACTGTAGTTCCCTCATCTATCTACTGAAGGGCTAAGAACCTGCCTTGCATATTGCTTTACTTCGAAGTTCAGTGGATAAAGTAATAAAATGTATTAATAAAATATTACACATTTGTTTTAAATATATATTCATGTTTAAAACATTTAGACTTCCTAGAATCACTTCCATCACCAATATATTATTAATAAAATATTACATATTCATTTAAATACATATTCATGAGAAAATTTTTTTAAAGTACAGAAATGTACAAAGAAGGAAGGGTCCCCTATTTCCTACTTCCAGTCTGCTGTACTCCCAATAGATCGTTAACAGTTTGGTATGTACTTTTTTCCAGAAAAGATAGATAAATGGCAGCTTGTTCAATAGATAGCCTTTAAAAAATGGTCACCAAGATTTTGAATATAGGTTTCATTTTTATCATTTTGAATCAGCTGTTGGAAAGGACATTTTGCCAATGATTTGCTGAAGTTGTTGTAGTTATTGTGTTGTTTTTATACTAGCTGTTTTATACTAGCCAGTACTACCAAAGGCCTAACAATTTACAGACTAAAAGAAAAGTACAATGGGATTGACCACACACTTATCTTTTGGGAACCATTGATTATTTGTAGCAGGATCTCTTCAGGAATGACAATTAAATACACATCTTAACATTAAAAATACAGAAATGGATGCTAAGCCAAATTAAAAACTAGCTCTTAGAATATTGGTCTGCAAATGTCTGCAGAGCTGAAATGTGTAAATTAGAGATTCACTGGAGTCTGCTAGCCAAAAGTGAAAACGAAAGTGCTTACAGCTTGCTAATTAATGCTGCATGTCCAATTTGATTGCAGAAAAAAAGAGCCACAGAGGCCTATGGGAAAAAGCAGTGGCCTGGGAGTCGAGAGAACTGAGTCTCCTTCTATTCTGCTACTCAGTACAGGACCATCCTCCAACAAGCCTGTCCTTTGTCCTCAGTGTAGCCATTTAAAAATAGGGGTCAGATTCACCACTCTGTTAACTTCTCAGAATTGGCAATAAAATGGGGGAAAAAAACCAAAGAGATCAAGTTCCAGAAAAACCATGATTCAACTATAATTTATTGCTGAACTGTTGATGTTCTGATGGCTGGATTGTTTAAACATGTTACCAGTTTTTAATGAGTTTCTACCAGGTCAGTCTCTTCAAGGAGCAGTTAGTGGACCTCATAATGGTTACTGGTCCATGACAAGATAAATGCATGATTTGAAACAGCAATTTCATGTCTGTAGAATTTAATAATAAATAAATGGGCTTGTATTTTGTATGTTCTGTTTCAAGCTTTGTTTGTTTTCACAAACTATTTATCCATGACAGAGTGGAAATTAAAAGATCAATTCTTCATCACAGATACTTTGAGCAGCACTGTCCTTGGGAATTGGAGCTGTGCTGGATTAAACAAAGAGCAAAAATGGACCTAATCCCTGTTCTCTCTGAGCTTGAGGTCCTGGGAGAGACCCAGATATTAATCAAGTAACCATATCGAAGTGATTGTGTTATTCAAGGTGAAATAAGTGCTTCTTCTCAACCACTTTCCTCCTCTCTCCTGTTTCCCCCTTCCCTTTCTCTCCTTCCCATCTCCTGTCTTCCCCCTCTTCACCCATTCACCTCTTGTCTCCCTCTCCCTTCCCCTGCTATGACTCACTCTCCCTACTGTTCCTCTTAATCTTTCATTTGTTTTCACCTACTCTGCTTTATTTATCTGAGAAATTTTATCAATCTACACAATAGAATAAATAATTACCTTGATTTTAATCATGGTCAACAAATAGAGCTCTTCAAATATGCCAGTTTGGGTGGAGTATATATATTTTCTTTGATTACTAAAGAATATGTGCCTACATCCCTATGTGTTTCTTCCTCTCTCCTTTTCTTCCTTCCTTTTGTTCATTTCAATTTATTTCAATTATTTAGATTTATTTATAATTTGTTAAGCCTCTCGTATGTGGCAAGCTTTATGCTTTTCACCCCACTATATCCCTGCTTCCCATTCCCTGTTCCTATCCCTAAAATGAAAAATAAGCAAAAGTAATTAGAACTGGAATACAGGAATCTGTGAATATTTAACCTGAGCATGTGCAATCTTAGGATGCATTCTTGCATGTACCCTTTAAAAAAAGACCTAATGTTAAGAAGTTGAAATTCAAAGCTTTTATTATTAAGAATATAAAGGGGTGCCTGGGTGGCTCATTTGGTTAAGCCTATGACTCTTGGTTTCAGCTCAGGTCATGATCTTGTGGGTCCTGAGGTAAGAGAGCCCTGAGTCGGGCTCCCTATTGTGGGGAGGGATCTGCTTGAAGATTCTTTCCCTCTGCCCCTCCCCCCATGTGTGTGCACATGCTCTCTCTCTCAATCTCTCTCTCAAATAAATAAATCTTAAAAAAAAAAGAACATAAATACAATTGGAATGATTCCTTTCCAAATGCCGGAAAATGTGGGCAAACTAGAATCTCACTTAAGCCATTGCTTTCCTTTGCCTTTAAGATAAGATTCTTACTATAAAAAGGAGAAAATAGTTTTTTTCTGAGGCACGAAATCACTTAATCATAGTACATTTTGCACTATTTAATAACAGTTGTAAATAATAGCTGAGATGATTTGTATGTGAATAAATGTGAAATTTTGTCCTGGTTTCATCCATTAACTTATTTTCAGTTATTTTGTCACTATTTACTACTGCAAATTGGTTAACATACCTTGGTGGTTATAGGAAAAAGGCACATTTTGGGTAAGAATATATTTAAATAGAGTAAGATAAAAAATTTCCATGTCTTGGTTCAGTATAGTCTAGAAAATAATGCTCAGCCCATATCTGCAAACCATCTAAGCATTTTGTCAGAAAAATAGAGGATAGTATCTTATAAAAACTACTTGTATGCCTCCAGAGACGATACATACCATACTGTTTTTCATGACTGGTGTTTGCAGCATCACTAACAGAATGGGATGACATGAGATCATCTCCTAGAGAGGTATGTGGGTGAGGGAAAAGGACGGTGGCTCTGGAGTCAGCTGCCCTGAGTGTGAATCGGGCCTTGGCACCTGTGGTACCTTAATGGAAGTCATTCGGTCAAGATCCCAGAATATGCCTCTATGATTTTAGATTAGCTGGGTCTGCTTTGAGGATTAGATATAATGAAATAAGTACCCAGCATATAATATTAAATTATTTTTAATGGCAGTGAGTCAGCACTAATTAAGCAGTATACTTTTTTGCATCGGTTACTTCAAATAATGAGGGCAGAAGGGAAGTGTTGGTGTTTGTAAGAATGATGTCACAGTAAGGGAGAGAGCGATTTAAGGAACCCAAGAATCGGAAGTGTAGAACAGACAGGCCATGAATTAGCCTTGGCCTCACTGAATTATACACAGGGTTATCATACAATTTATCATCCATACCAAACATATTTGGAGTCAGAGGGGGCACAGTTAATAATTATGTTGTCACCAAGACATAGTCTCTCTGTTATATACCTTTTCTCTGTGTCCATCTGTCCCTCGACTCTGGCTTTCTCTGATGAATTTGACTTGCTCATGGCCCCTGTAACTCCTTCTGTCCAATGCTCCCTCATGGCTCTTTAGCTGCAGTTACTAACCAAGGTAGGAGTTTGGGCTTCTGAGATTTTTATTATGCTAAATAATAAAATAGCCGAGGTGATTTGTATGTGATTATGTTATTCAAAGTGAAATAAGTGCTTCTCCTCAACCACTTTCCTCCAGTCTTCTGTTCTCTCCTCTCCCTACCCCCGCCTATCATACAATTATCTGGAAGTCATGTTAAAATGCAAATTCTGATTCAGTAGGTCTGCAGTAAGGCCTCAGATTTGATAGTTTTAACAAGTTCACAGGTGATTTTCATGCTGCTCATCATTAGCCTACATGTTGAAGAGAAAGGTGTTAGTTTAAATTCCAAGAGATAGAATCTTTTTGAGCTAATGTGCCTTTCTGGTTTGACCACAGCGATTGTGGCTTTGACTTCTTCTGGTTCGTTGATCCTTTGGTCAGGTGCCTACCTTGGCAGTTTGGGCCTGGGAAGGTCATATAGCTACCAAGGCAGTAGGCAGGTTAATATTTTCTAGAAGGATGTACAGGGAGGAGATCCAGACACTAAAATGATATGTTCAGTGTAAATTAGTTGTCCTGTTTCTTTTCATGGAGAGCCACTGAGGAAGGAGCTTGAAAAGCTTTTTTTTTTTTTTTTTAGGATTCTGCTATTATTAAGACATTGTATTATAAAAAGTACCTGGTTTATAGTTTACTCTCTACTTTGTGTATAGTGTGGACACCCCTGTACACCAGGCCAGTCACATCACAGTAAGTTTCCTCTCTGCTAAAGCCAAGAAACAATAGCTTTCAAACCGGAATCTACTGCGCTTTATCCAAAGAAAGATTTTATGGACGGCCATGGTTGTGTAACATTAGTTTAGCAGCATGAGACGTGGGGGGCAAGGGGGTGTATTTTGAGCAGCTCTTGGCTAATTAGAAATAATCACACTGTAAGAGCCCTTATCTTGGTATTATTCAGAGAGTTTAAATTGATATAGTCAGTACAGAAACTTAGAGAAATTAGTTTTTTAATGGTCAACCAAGATAGATTTTGTAATTTTGATTTGAGGGCAATTCAATGACTTGTTATGATAAAACAGTAGTAATGAAAATGAGCACATATATCACTAATATAAAAAGAATATTCATTACCTGGGAATCCTTTTTTTTTAATGATTTTATTTATTTATTTAAAAAGAGAATGAGAGTGTGAGTTGGGGTTAGGGACAGAGGGGTGGGGAGAGGGAGGGGGAAAAGAATCTCAAGCAGATTCCCTGCTGAGAACAGAACCTGCTGTGTGGTCCATCTCACGACCCTGAAAACATGACCTGAGCCAAAATCAAGAGTCAGACGCTCAACCAACTGAGCCACCCAGGCACCCTTCGTTACCAGGGAATCCTTTCAATTCTTAAGTTGTTTTTTATTTTTTATTTTTAAACTCGTGCTGACATTACCTCTTGCCAATCCTTTTACTACAAAAAATAAAACATCAACAAAAACCAAAATGTTTTCTCCTCTTCCATTGACTTTTTAAGAAACATTATATTTCTACTTGTGACTTGCTAAATACACTACTTTATATAAAGGAGTATTAAAGCAAGGTCCAGGGACGCCTGGGTGGCTCAGTCGGTTAAGCGTCTGCCTTCGGCTCAGGTCATGATCCCAGGGTCCTGGGATCGAGTCCCGCATCGGGCTCCCTGCTCTGCAGGGAGCCTGCTTCTCCCTCTGCCTCTGCCTCTCTCTCTCTCTCTCTCATGAATAAATAAATAAAATCTTTAAAAAAAAAAAAAAAAAAAAAAAAAAGCAAGGTCCACACTCTACATGAATATTTGGAAAAATATGACAAACATGTGAAAAGTTAGTGTATAATATAAAAAATTTTGAACTGTGAAAACCAAGGCTTTAGAAAATAAGATCAGTGTAAGTAGTGTTCCTTGGATGTTGGTAGAGATGGATCTGTGAGAGCCTGTGCTCTAAAAGGAGGATTTGGGGCAAGATAGCTGCCCTGATGTTGCCAAGGTTGCTCAGTGAGAGTCTACCTAACTCCTCAGCCATCCATGATTTGAAAGTTTGCTTGGTTTCAAACTAGATGATGACTTTGAGAACTTTCATGGTTCTCTTGAACCATAATCCTCCTTTTCCCCCAAATCAGTGCTAGGACTAACTATTGGTCATTTAATTTGGAATTAACAAAATTAAAATTTTTTAAAGATTTTATTTATTTATTTCAGAGAGAGAGTACACAACTGGGGAGGAAACAGGCTGAGGGAGAGGGAGAAGCATACTCCCCACTGACCAGGGAGCCTGATGTAGGGCTCAGTCCCAGGACCCTGAGATCATGACCTGAGCCGAAGGCAGACAGACGCTTAACCAACTGAGCCACCCAGGCACCCCAACAAAATGAAATATTTAAATTGACTCAAGTATACAGAATTTGAGAAATGTAAAATGTGGAAACAACTCTTCTATATTTACTGTTTGCAATTAATACAAGAAAAGCAAGTACTATTTCTGTTATTGAAGATGTTTCACCATTTTATCCCTGGGCAGTAACAAATATCTGAATGCTATGTGGACTCATGATGTGTAGTCTAGGATTCTGCTTTTTTTTGTTTTTGTTTTTGTTTTAGGATTCTGCTATTATTAAGACATTTTATTATAAAAGTACCTGGTTTATAGTTTACTCTCTACTTTGCAAACACAGTGCTTCCTATTTTTTACAGAGCACTTCATTTTAGATTTGGGCAAGTAGTTCTTTCTCCCCTTTGTATTTACTTACAGTCCTTTCAACCTGGCACCTAGAAGTCTATACACACCTTGTGCACTTACTGAATACTCATATATAGAGATGAAGCCATCCACAGTCATTCAGATTTCACATCGTCTTCCATGAATGTGGCTGTTGGTCCTTGACTACCTCTCACCTAGGCTCTGCTGATATGGCGTGATGGGAGAGAAGGATGTGGGAATGTCAGTGGTATTAGAGCTTTATCCTTTTGGGATGACCACATGACCCCTGGCTTCTTTGTGCTTTAAATAGATTTTAACTGTGGCCTGTGGGTAACCCCTTTATTGATATTTTTTTATATTGAGGTATAATTGATACTTAACATTTTGCTAATTTCAGGTGTACAACATAATGATTTGATATATGTGTATATTGTAAAATGGTCACTATGATAAGTCTAGTTAATATCTATTGCCACACATAGTTACAAATTATTTTTTCTTGTGATGAGATGAAATCACTTTTCAAATAGAAAAGTAGCAAATGTGTTACTATTCTCTTTCAAGAGTAGGATTAATTTTCTGTATCCTCCAAATACTGATGTTAATGTTGGTTTTCTTTTATCTCATATTTAATAAATTATGTTATTTTTTCTCCTCCTACTTACTTAAAGCTTTAACCAGTTTCCTAAAATGATATAATTTGATGTCATTTGGCCCTGATATCAAATACAGTTGTATTTGGTTATAAATATCATGTAATTGGTCAGCCTGTACTTATAATCATGGCGATATTGAAAGTTTATCTGCCTTTATAAAAACATCATAGCTGCTCAGTTTATGCTAATTGCATGAAGGATAGGCAGAAGGTCTTTGTTACAGTGAGTGAAAGGTGGTAGTAGGCTATTCATTGTGATCCCTGATTTTATGAAGTACTGCAAAATGGGTAACCTCAGATGACACCTTTCAATTTAGGGACTCTAAAAGCTTCCTAAGTCCAAAGTTAACTTGTTTTTCCCCCCACGTAGCATATTATTTGTCTTTTTTCAGGCTCTTCTCTTCATAATATCTAGATAGGTGTTTCCTGCTGAGCTGTAGTCATACAATTTAGACAGAAATTTGGTCTAGAATTAAGGAGCCAGTTTTTAATCCTTTATTTGTCACTATCAATGTGACTTGAGCAAGTTCTTCATTTTATCTTTATCAAGCTCTTTAAATGAGGAAAACTGATAGTGTTATTTTATTCCTAGATCTGTTTTAAATTTTGTAAAGGTAATGACTACCAAAATGATTTGTATAATTAAAATGTGTAATGATTCAAATCGATGATATTATTCAGATGAATCTAGAATAATATAGTCTTTGTTAGAAAGATACTAGTACTTTGACAAGTGTCTAAATAATGCTTTATAAATTGCCACCAAAACTCTTACTGGCTTAGAATCCTTTAAGATGGCCAATAAATTCTTTAATACCACTGTTACTGACGATGATGGATTTTAACACCAGAGGTAGAAATAGTAAAGAAAGTTTGGCGGAGATCTCCTGGATATCAAATAATGAACTGACATTAGCAAAGGGAAAAAGATCACAAAGCATTGGCTATAATAACATCAAAGATGATAGAAAACAGAAGTCTTGAAGCCAGAATAAGGTGAATTGTATCAGTTGCGATCCAATCTAGAAAATGGAGTTCCATTCCATGTAATTCGTTAGAAAAACTCAATACCAGGAACTATTTCCAATGGTGTTAGAAGAGCTGAAAGGCTAAACTGAAGATAGTAAAGCAATACAGGAATTAATAACAGAAGGAAGCCACTGCTACAGCTGGAGGTGGAAAAGACGGGGAGGAGTTGGTGTTAGTAGAACTCAAGAACCCAAGAGCCAGAGCTGCCCACCTGATTGTGTGAGATTCATGGAAGATGCTTCCTGGCGGGGGCTGGGATATGGGGAAGAAGCATCCTGAGCTGGAGCCCCAAATCAGAGGGGGTGTGTGTAAAGTGGGGGTAGGGATACCCACCTATTTTCACTTTCTCCCATCCTGTCTTTGCCAGTGTCTCCCATCATTTGAACTAAGCCATAAGATAATAGGCAAAGAAATCTGGGAAATGGTTTGCAAAGAAATGGAGAATAGATCAAACCAGCAAATACCAAAGTGTTAGATGGAACGTGTGTGGAAGCCTTTCATAATTCTATTTTAGGATTTGTTTGCTTTTTAGGTCTAAGAAGTTCTGAGTGGCTCAGATTTCTGGCCATCTCAGAATGTTGGGGATGAGATCTTCAGCTTCCTTTTTGAGTAGTCCTAGCTCACCTACTGCAGTAGGGAGAGGAACTTCTGGGGGAAGGAGTGCTTAGGAGAAAACATCATGGAGCATGCACTCTAATCTAATCATTAGCCTCTACATTACTCTAAAAATGTGGACATTAAATAGGTCTAGTATGACTGCAAGATTTCTCCCTCTACACATACTCCCAAAATACAATACACTTCTTCACCTGCTTGCTAATGGCTGAAAATACCAAGAGTAAAAGCCTTTCATTCCACAGTTAGAAATAAGATGTTTAAATTACAAGTGCCTAGCTGAAGTAACATTTTTTTCTGTGGGGAAATTTCAGTCAAAGGTCAATCAATCAATCAATCAGTCATTCTCTTCCTTAGTAAAATCACTTACATCTGAGCCAGTGTGCACACAAATGGCTAGAAGATTGGTCGTTAAGATGGGAAAGAGAACGTGAGGGACCCAGAGGACAGACTTTGAAGGTTTTGACAATTTTTCCTCTTTACCTACTATATGAGCAAAACCAACAGTGATTTCAGCACATGTGAGCATATAGGTGATATGCAGCTCTGCTTTATGGGCTGAGTGAAGATTCTTGACTTTGCAAACATACACTTGACCTTGGGAAAAATCTTTCCCAAGAGTTTGCCAATCAAGATAATTAAGGTATTCTTCTTGCCTGAAATAATGCCTTTAGTTCTTTAGTTACACACTTATATTCGCTCTATGGGAAAAAATCCTATTCTTTCATGAGTCTTTTAAATGTGGGGCCACACTGGCAATAAGTGCTCTTGTTTATTAGTTTGGGTTAAGAAAGAATATTTGGCTTGCTGGCATCTTTTTCTGAAAATTTCCTAAAGATTTACTAAATGGGATTAGAATATCCTCAGATTCAGTCTTCCTAAACTCAGATTTCATGGCTTTCAGTTGTGTTTAGTTCTCTTGGTATCAAGAGTTGCTTCCTGCAATCACATATTCAACCAGTTAGTTATTGGATATCATCTACATTAATTTCTCACATGTGGCCCCAAAACTCTTCTTTGAGAAATACTTCTAGATTACCTGCCCCTTAAGATGAATTAAACCAAGATTTCTGGGTTTTGTTGGGGTAGAGGTTTTTAGCGTTCAAGTGGATCTGCATTTTTAACAGTTTCCCTAGAAAATTCTGAAGAAATTAAAGTTTGAGAACCACTGATACACACTTACCATATGAAATATGCTTGAATAATTTTGAGTGGTGTTATCTTATCCCAAGACACCATAGAAAATCAGTTATATTTGTTGCTATATTCATTTCATATTGCTGTGTAACAAATTACCACTTAGCAGCTCAAAACAACACCCATATCTCACAGTTCAATAGGTCAGAAATCTAGACAGCCTCATGTGATTATAGAACTGAGGTCCCTGTTTCCTTACTGGCTGTTGGTAGAAGTCTCTGTCAGCTCTTTACAACTGCCTGCATTCCTCCTTATGTGACCTCCTCCATCATCAAGCCATCAATGGCAAACTGAAAAAACCTTTATGCTTTGAGTGTCCCTGACTTCTGCCACTAACCAGAGAAAGCTCTGTGCTATTAAATGATCATGTGACTAGATCAGGCCCACCCAGCTAAACTCCCTAATTAAGATCCACTGTGCCACATGACATTCCATAATCACAGGAGTGATATCTCACCATGTTTACGGGTTTTGGGAACCAGGATATAGAATCTCGAGGGGAAAGGCACTTTTTAGATTCTTCCTACCACAGCATCCACTGTAGTAGTGCTTTCAATAAGTAGTTGAAAAACATATAAAAGGATATAAAAAGATTCGCAGTCCATTTTTTTAAGCAAACATTAAATAGATATGTGATTATCACCTCTTATGATTATCCAGTTCAACAAATAGAGTATTTACTATGTGGCGATCATAAATTGGTAAAAGAATAAGAACTGGAACTTTCCCTTCAATAGCTTACATTTCATAATTAAATTCCTCTAGAGGTAGAGAAACATCTTTGATATTTTGATAATTTTGTCAAAAAGATTTCCCATATATTGTACAAAAATACCGATTCTGTGTAACTTCTAATCTTTGATCTTCTGACAGTTAACATCTTTAAATTTGATTCAACTGTATTTCTCCTCATAATCTCTGACAATGTTCTTTTCAGGTTTGGAGTCCTCTAGTTCTTTGACTATATTTTATTATGATTTCAAGTCCTTTCAAGGTATAAATTATATTTTTATTAAGACATAATCAAGTCACTTAACATTTCTGTTCCTCAGTTTTGTCAAAAGTAAAACAAATATTATGCATTAGTTAAGGTTGCTTTTTTCAAGTTAAAAATTACCTTTGGCTGGGGCACCTGGGTGGCTCAGTCGGTTAAGCGTCTGCCTTCGGCTCAGGTCATGATCCCAGGGTCCTGGGATCGAGCCCCACATCAGGCTCCCTGCTCACTGGGGAGCCTGCCTCTCCCTCTCTCTCTGCCTGCCACTCTGCCTACTTGTGTTCTCTCTCTCTGTCAAATAAATAAATAAAATCTTCAAAAATAAAAAAAAAATTACCTTTGGCTAAATTAAGTGAAAACAATACAAAGAATGGGAATCTAATGGAGAGGTACTGGAGTTTCTGACAAAATTCATAGAAGAGTTGGTCACCCACTAATCTGAAAAAGTTAGGAACAAAAGACAGCCCCAGTTTTAGAAAAGTCCTGGTACCTCCAGTGATAGTAATTTTTGTACTTTTTTCCTAGAGGTTGAGATAAAAAGACCTAGTTCCAATGACTCCCTTTTTCTGTCTCACAGCTCCAAATTTTTCTCATTTCCTAACATGATATGCCATCTGGAAAATACTCTAGGAAGGGATCCAATGCACTAGGTTTACAACTCAATGGGTGCTTAGTACCTACCATCATTTGGCTGCTAAAACACATACACACACACCATACCATTGTGTATCACATATCACATAACTTTTTCATATAGTCAAAGATAATCCTACTAAATAGTTACCACCTATTTCACATAAACCTCAACCAACCTCATTCTTCCCCAAATGGAAAGAAATCTAAGTCATGTCCAGCTATTGCATTCAGAGATGCTATTGAGGAGCCCCAATTTCTGAGGCCAGATCACCAAATGATGTTCATTTCTTCTTTAGTTCTGTAACAATTGAAATTATGTGATTAATGGACTGATTAGTATATTTATCTACTACCACCACACCATATATACAACAGTGGAAATAAAACCTAAAGAAATGAGAAATGTGTTTTAATCTTCAGACACTTGACAGCAAACAAAGAAATCCAGATGAGTATTACACTCCTTTCTGCATCTAGTTCCAAAGCCATAGACAGTATGACTAACAAGCTCCACTATTCATTCCACATTTTCTTCTCTTTAGCTAGCGATTAAACAACTTAGAGTATTTTCCAGATGGTATATCATGTTAGGGAATGAGATTTTATCTCTGCCGATAAGGATTGCCTTGACCAATATTTTCCTTTTGGCAGAGTGAAATGAGAAATGCTTCAGGTGCTCTTATGGGCCTATGTCCCAATCCATTCTGTTTTTTGGACATCTTTCATTCCCTTAGTAGTCAGGATCAGTGATCACAGCCAACACACAGCTCTTCTTTTTATCTATTCCCACAGTGGCCTGCATGGTGTGAAATGGGCAGTTGTCCATTTTTATGGAAATGTCCTTACAGGCCAATGGAACCCATAGCTGCAGAGAATTATGAGAAGTGTCACTGCCATCTCAGAAAAGCCTTGTTTTCCAGACTGATATTGTGGCTATGAGGGAGGCAGCCCCAAGAATCAGTAGCTGGTTTAGAGCATATATCACATCCTGAAAAGCAGCCCCTCAGGCTCAGATTGTATCTTTCAGTGGCATCATGGCTGAGTTTTTAATAGTTTATTCCATTATTTTAGAAGGTCCATAGTTTGTCAATAATGGAGTAGAGAATAAGAGTAATAGCTCCATGGGAAATCCTCCAATTATTTCATTTATTTTAGTATGATGTGATTTCCTTGATTAAAATTAATGTGTGGGGGAAAAGGCTAGTATATGAAACATTCTGAGGGTTCTTATGCGGTGGTGGTGAAGGAAGAATGGGTGAGTAAAATGCAGGACCAAGTCAAAAATAAGTGTCCATTCTGCTGAGGACAAGTAACTATCCTCTCTAATTAGAGGTGTCTAATATAATTGTTCTGCCCTGGCCTATTATGAAAGATCTATCAATATCATCCTTCCTTCAACTTCTATTAAAAAGTCCTCCAGACTTTCCCTTTTCAAGTCTCTACACCATTTGGCTACTGCCAAAGAAATATCACAAAAAATAAGCTCTGACTATCTTTGTTCTAAAGAGAATATACAACCAGACCTACTGTTCAAGGTTCACTAAATGGATTTCATTGTCCATTTGGGCCTATCCATGAAAGCAACTGTACCATCATAGAGTTTCACAGAATTGTGGAAACCTGGCTGACATTTTTTTATACTCAATTTTTCACAAAGAATTTCATTTAAGACAGTGTCTAGACAGAGATTAAAGAAGGAACTCTTGTATGGCAGGTCGTGCTCATACACCACTGGGGCATGAATAGACTCCTTTCTATATATTGTACTTATGCTCAATGAAAGAGGGCTCCTAAGCGTGCATGAATTTGACATTCAGTGAACCAGGTGGTGCTCAGTTCATGATGGCCAGCTGGATAAAGAGTCAGGAGCTGTTATCAAAAAGTAAAGTTACCAAAGGAAGAATACAGGGTCTGCCACTAAATCTTGTTTTTTACTGACAGAATTTCTCTGGTTGGAGATTAGCCCAAGCTCTCTGCCCAGTCCTGAACTGCTACAGATGCCTAGAGTACCATCTGATCTATTTTGCCTTCACAAATGTCAAGTGGAGGGGTGCCTGGGTGGCTCAGTCGTTAAGCATCTGCCTTCGGCTCAGGTCATGATCCCGGGGTCCTGGGATCGAGCCCCACATGGGGCTCTCTGCTCCGTGGGAAGCCTGCTTCTCCCTCTCCCACTCCCCCTGCTTGTGTTCCCTCTCTCGTTGTGTCTCTCTGTCAAATAAAATCTTAAAAAAAAAAATGTCAAGTGGAAAAGCCACTTTCATTGCAATCAAAACCAAATGAAACCTACTCAGTGATGTGCCTTCTTCTTAGTGATAAAGAGGTCAAGTTTCAAGAATTTATCCTTCACTTTGGAGGGGAAAATCTGAAGCCCTCTCTACTTTCTTACCCTCAGTATTGGTATTATCATTTTAAAATCAATGCCCTTTAACTTTTTTTATATATACCTAGATATACACACATATATATTTATTTATATTAGTAAACTCCTTAATGAGAATGTTTGACTTCAAAATATAGCATCATTCTTTTGTACATGTTTAAGATAGTATTACTAAATAGTACATAATCTGGATTATAGTTTGCAAATACAAAGAAAAATAGAAGATTACTTTTGTTGATTACTTATCTTTTCAAAGATTTTTGTGGTGTTAAGGACTTGGAAGTGCAAGACTTTTGTAATCAGCAATTAAAATTTTTGCATATAAGTAAACAAAATATAGAACACAGAACAGTGCTGTTTACTTAATAACAGTATTCTAGAAGATGAGTAAAATAGAAATCAAAGAATGGAAAAGTCATCGGAAGGATTTGAAGAAAGGAAATAAGAAAAATGAGGAAGAAATTTCTAGGTGGCAACTGCAAATGGACTAAGGCAGGAATGTGTCAGGGTCTTGGACTGGGGGAGGAATGGGACTGCCCAGCAAAGGATCTATCTATCTATCTATCATCTATCTATCTATATCTATCTTCTATCAATCATATATCTATCTGTCTATATCTATCTATCTATCGTCTATCTATCCATCATCTTCATTTCAAGTTTTTATTTAAATTCTAGTTAGTTAACATATAGTGTAATATTGGTTTCAGGAGTAGAATTTAGTGATTCGTCACTTACATATAACACCCAGTGCTTATCACAAGTGCCTTCCTTCATATCCATGACCCCTTTTGCCCATCCACTGCCCACCTCCCCTCCAGCAACCCTCAGTTTGTTCTCTGTAGTTAATAGTCTCTTATGGGGCACCTGGGTGGCTCAGTCGTTAAGCGTCTGCCTTCGGCTCAGGTCATGATCCCAGGATCCTGGGATTGGGCCCCACATCAGGCTCCCTGCTCAGTGGGAAGTCTGCTTCTCCCTCTCCCACTCCCCCTGCTTGTGTTCCCTCTCTCGCTATGTCTCTCTCTGTCAAATAAATAAAAAAATGAAAAAATAAATTAGTCTTTTACGGTTTGCCTCCTCCTCTCTTTTTTTTCTTCCTTCCCCTATGTCATCTGTTTTATTTCTTAAATTCCACATATGAGCATATACTATTTGTCCTTCTCTGACCAACTTATTTTGCTTAGCATAATACACTCTAGCTCCATCCATCCTGCAACTCTAGTCTCATTGCAAATGGCAAGATTTCATTCTTTTTGATGTCTGAGTAATATTTCACTGCATGTATATGTGTGTATATATATATATATATATATATATATATATATATATACATATATAGGTAGGTCAGGTGCTTTGGGAGATTTCAAATATATATATGTGTATATATATATATACCACTTCTTCTTTATGCATTCATTAGTTGATGGACATTTGGGCTCTTTCCATAATTTGGCTATTGCTGATAATGCTGCTATAAACATTGGATATATGTGCCCCTATGAATCAGTATTTTTGTATCGTTTGGGTAAATACCCAGTAGTGCAATTGCTGGATCATAGGATAGTTCTATTTTTAACTTTTTGAGGAATCTCCATACTGTTTTCCAGAGTGGCTGCACCAGCTTGCATTCCCACCAACAGTGTAAGAAGGTTCCCCTTTCTCCGCATCCTCACCAACACCTGTTGTTTCCTGTGTTGTTAATTTTAGCCATTCTGACAGGTGTGAGATGGTATCTCATCATAGTTTTGATTTGTATTTCCCTGATGATGAATGACGTTGAGCATCTTTTCATGTGTCTGTTAGCCATTTGTATACTTGTTTGGAAAAATGTCTCTTCATGTCTTCTGCCCATTTCTTAACTGGATTATTTGTTTTTTGGGCGTTGAGTTTGATAAGTTCCTTATAGATTTTACTCTTTATCAGGTATGTCATTTGCAAATATCTTCTCCCATCTGTAGGTTGCCTCTTAGTTTTATTGACTGTTTCCTTCACTGTGCAGAAGCTTTTTATCTTGATGAAGTCCCAGTAGTTCATTTTTGCTTTTGTTTCCCTTGCCTCCAGAGACGTGTCTAGTAAGAAGTTGCTATGGATGATGTCAAAGAGGTTGCTGCTTGTGTTCTCACAAAGGATTTACTTAGACTGGATTGCCTGCTTCATGTTGCAGAGTAGAGGGAGCTATGGTGTAAGATGTAGAGTATGGACATATAATCTCACTCATATGTGGAACTTAAGAAACAAAATAGTTGAACATAGGGGGATAAAAGAGAGAGGAAAACCATAAACATACTCTTAACTATAGAGAACAAACTGATGGTTGCTGGAGGGGAAGTGGGTGGGGGAAGGGATGGGTTAAATGGGTGATGGGTATTAAGGAGGGCACTTACCATGATCACTGGGTATTGTATGTTAAGTGATGAATCCCTAAATCCTACACCTGAACCTAATATTACACTGTATGTTAACTAACTAGAATTTAAATAAAAACTTGAAAGGAGAGAAAAAGATGTAGGGTATAGTCTAGCAATGGATATACTTCCATTTTTTTATAGGGGACCCTAGGCTGGGAGAAGACTTAGAGCAGAGGTCAAGAGTGACAAAGTGATGAAGGAGACTGGCCCCTAAATTCCACTTTGCAAATAGATTTTGAAGGATTTAAAAAAAAAATTCTACTTTTTTTGGGTGTTAAGGTACCAATCTTTTGACACAGCATTATTTACATCTATATTTTGGATCTAAAAGTTAGCTTTATGGTGAGATATTAAAGGGAGGTTTTCTAAGGAGGCACCAAAGGACTAGAGGTGGAGGACTGTGGTGCATTTGGGGGAAAACCATAAAAAGCTTTTTGGACCCTATAAGCATCTGACCTGGATTTTTGGACTAAATTTCCAAGTACTAATCTTAAAATGAGGATTATATATATATTTTCCTATTCATTTTTCCCAAGGCACTTGGCCTAAAGGCCATAATGAAGAACTACTGAAAGTAGCTGAATGAGAATGTAGGTCAGGTGCTTTGGGAGATTTCAAATATATATACATCACATTATGTTTATATATAGAGAGAACACATATATGTATATTTATATACTTAAATACACATCATACTTGCTGTTATGGGTTAATTATCCTTATATAGAGAGAGCTAACCATTGAATCTTGTAACAACATTAGACATAATTTAAACAAATAGTATTTCTAGGGTCTGTGCTAATTGGTGGAGGGAATGGGGAGTAGGAAAGGAGAAAGAAGAAAATGAATAGCTGGTCACTATGGTTAGTGTTACTGCACCTTACATGCAAGAGCCGCAGCTGAGCTCACTTGGCTGGTCCTCTGCACAGCCCTAAATCCATCCCAGCAAAACCAACCTCAGAGCAATGCAACCCAAACATCCAATGGCCCTCCTGATGTCACTGGATGCCACACTACCTGTCATCATATTCCACATTCTCGTCTGTTGCTAGGTACCCTGGACATTCTTAATTTCCAAAGCTCTAGGTACCGATTTCTCCTTGGTCCTCAAACACAGAGTTTTTAGTTCCAATGCCATGGTACCCAGGCTGACACTTGAGAGAAGCACCAGCATTCTGGGCCTGTGAACCTAAAGGCCATAACTACAGATCTCAACACTGTACCTTTTGTGTAGCAGCTTGGTACCCACATGCCAGCAGCCACTTAGGATGGAGCAAATTATCTTGGGTAAGGAAGCAGATTTCCCCTTTAATGCAATAAACTGATATGAGTTGGTTATGATAAATAGGAGTCTGAGATGTGTGGTTTCAAATGCTGAAAAAGTATCCTTAAGGAAGAGAAAATAAAAATCGTTAACATGGTTACAAGAAACCAGACAATAAAAAATCGTTAATTTAGCTTCAGTTTAATGTCTGCTCACTCTTTATATTGAATTTTTATAATATAGATATCAAAAACTTTGTTTTAAATTTTGATTTATAAGATAGTGGCATGTGACATTACTGGTTCTTTTACTATTTAAATGATAAAATGTGTGAATATATATTTTATACAAATAAGTAAATCATTCATTTATTCTTCATAAAACATACTGATTTACTCATGAATGAAATATGGAAAGCTGTGGAATTTAGTTACCTTGGTAACATCTGGAGTGAACTACTCTGTCTAAAAATATTTTCTCTTTTATTGTTTATACTTTATACCAAAATTATAAATATATGACTTTTATTAAAGATTCTCCTGATAGGTAATAATGTTTATTTTATTTAAAATGTGAATAAATGGTACACTAGTTACTAAATATGTATGACGATTTCAGACTAAAGATACAGATATACTATTTTAATTTTTAACTATAAAAGATATTGGATTTGTTTTATGCTAGTATAGATTTGGTTTTATTTTATTTTACTTTTTAAAAAAATTATTTATTTACTTATTTATTTAAGAGAGAGATAGAGCGAGCAAGAGAACACAAATGGGGGAGGAGCAGAGGGAGAGGGAGAAGTAGGCTCCCTGTCAGGGAGCCTGACAGAGAAATCGGGCTCGATCCTAGGACCCTGAGATCATGACCTGAGCCAAAGGTAGATGCTTAACTGACTGAACCACTCAGTAAAATGTAATATACCTTTAGGGTTATTCATTCTTTTAACATATTGATAAAATTTTCTTACATAAAATATTTAGCATTTTTTAAAAATTCTAGTACACAAATGTTAAATCACACTTTTCTTCATGAATTTAATAATTGGACTGGAATGTATCCATTATGCTTTTCTTTGGACTTTTGTGGAAAGAAATAAATAATCAGAAATGACCTGGCATACTTTAGCTTTGGATTTGACTTCACATAAAAGACATGCACAATTTTCTGAATTACTTATGTAAATTATTCCCCTAATTCTTTATTTCAAAAACCTTATATATTTCATAATTAAAAGAATGTTTTTGATTTCTCAATAGCTATGGAAAGTGCTATGTCATATTATTTATGACTGAGTTTCCCTAAATTCTCTTATGTTTGCTTTCTTTCCACATGAAGTCTTCTGTTGAATGGGATGTAAAAGGAGTAATTTATTAGTAGAATCTTGCCATTTGAATATGTTTTAACTTTTTCACAAAATAGTTTTAAAATTTAAGTTTTTAAAATATTATTTTGCTGAAAATTGAGCTTAATGCCCTTTGTTTTTATTTTCCACTGGAGCTGGAGATCTGGGCTTCCTCCTGGACCCTTGTCTGTCCTACTCTCAGTCTTTACCTGTTCTTTTCTTATGATTATTCTAGTCCCTGCTTGTTCTACACTATTGTTGCTTTAGTTTGGGCTTTCAACAATGCTGATTCAGATGGCTTCTAGAACTCTTAACGGTTTTCCATTTTGTCACCATCATCCCAAACTCCTCATAAGAGTCAGAGTAATCTCCTTAAAAGATTTTTTTTTTTATATCACCTCCAACAATAAAATTGCTCCTATTTGCTCCCAAGGTCCAAGCCAAGCTCTTGATTATACAAAGCACATCCTCTGCCTCCGTATCTAGGTTTCCCTTTCTGACTGTTTTGTTTGCACTCAACACCCCAACCTTATTTCTCATCTGCCCTGCACATTCCCTCCTCGAAGATATTGCACCTACTGATCTCTAGGTTGCAAACGCTGTCCCCCAACTTCTTCACCTGGTTAAGGCTTACTCATCTTTTGGAATTCAGCTCATATGCCACCTTCTTTAGGAAAACTTCTGTGGTGTCCTTACCCCCTTGTTTTGAATCAAAGCCTTTTTCCTCTGCATTTTAGTTGCATGTTTTTTTTTTTTTTTTCATGTCTTTTAATTATTTGTGAACTCATTGAAGGCAGAGTCTCTGTTGGCCAAATTATTTAAGCCCCTTCTGGCCAAGTGTAGGTATTCAATAAATGTTGAATAAATGAATGAACAGGTGAATGATACCACTCCTTCAGAATTTAAATATTATTTTCATGAATTTAATTGATTAGAAGGCATTAAATATTTCATTGCATCCTACAAAAATAAAGCAAACTTGAGAATGTTCAGAAATTAAAATATTACTCTTGTGCACTCATATTTATATGGCTTCATCAATAACCCTTAACTAAAGGAAACAATTGAACACCTTCGTCCTTCATAATCCTTTAAAATTAATATAAAAATGAAATTAAGAGAAATAGAATTTTATTGTTTCATGTAAATTTTGTTTCTTACTCTAATTGTTATTGGTGTGTATTTCTAAACAAGCTTATCATTTATTTTAAAGCCAGAAAATTTTGACTAATTTTGTTTCTTCTCTTCCCTGTTTTGCTTTTTATTTATTTATTTTATGTTTTTATTCCTACAGTTATTTTATTTTTGTTATTAGAAAATTATATATGTTGTAAATAATAAAGAATATTTAAAAATCTAGTGCCATTCCAGTTAAGAAGAAATTAATATTAACATTTTAGCCTACATATTTTCACTCTTCTCCCTCTATATGGGTATGTGTTTTCTTTTTAGAAAATTGGGATCATTTGACCATTTTTGTAGCTAGCTTTTTCCATTTAACACTTCACACTTCCCATTAATATTAATGGAAAAATATTCCACATTTCTCATATTCTAATCATTCCAACATGTACTGAGCCAATTTTTTATTTTTGGTAATTTCTGTCACTTCTGGATGTTTGCTATTATAAACAACACTGATATAAAGGCCTTTTTACCTACACGGAAATGCACACAATGAAGTCCCAGAAGTGTAATGACTGGAGCGAAGGTTATGAGCACTTTTAATGTTTTAGATGCATATTAAACACTCATAAAGCTTGAACCAACATACACCCCACTAGCAGGATAAACAATGCTTTTATCAGAGAATTTTCATCAAATCTGGATATTCTCACTAGAAAAACAAACTCTCTGCAAATTAATTAACAAGTTTTCTTTGTTTGAATTTGCTTTTCTTTGAGAACGCATTTGAGATTGAACTGTTTTCCCTCTTTTATCTTCTTCTTATCATTTTACTTCATTTCTTGTGCCTAAAGGTGCCTACTAGATTACAAATAACAACTGCTTCACAAGTTTATTTGTAGGGATAAATTACACAGGAGATGTAAAATTACCACAATGCCAAGCACATAATAGGAGCTCAGTAAATGTTAGTTGAAGTAGAAACTGAATGGCACATTAATTAAAATCACACTATTCTTTCCAACAGATGATTCTGCTGCGGAGAGCTTTAACGGCAATGAGACTCTGGGGCATAGTTCAGTTGCTTCAGGGGGAACACACAACAGGGAGATGGGCGACTCCAATGGTGATGGCAAAACTGGGCTGGGGCAGGAGGAGCAGCCTCTGAACCTGAGTGACAGTCCCCTCTCAGCACAGCTGACTTCGGAATACACAATAGATGACCACAGCAGTAATGGAAAAAACAAATATAAGAATCTCCTAATTTCTGACCTCAAGATGGAACGAGAGGCAAGAGAAAATGGAAGCAAGGTAAGGTCACGTTACAATTTTCAGCGTTTCTAAGTTCGTCATGAAGGTCATAAAGAAATACATATTTATACGAGAGATGAAGATTGTTTTTGCTAAAACCATTTTAAACAAATCTCAGTAATACATTGCCAAGAGATTTATAACCATAGATATCCTGTGTCCATATAAGCAATAATTTTCAGGAATAACAGTGAGCAAAATGGATAGTGTTTCAGACAAGGCTGTTGGTATGTGGGGTGTTTTAAATTTAAATTCAATTAGCCAACTATAGTACATCATTAGTTTCAGATGTAGAGTTCAGTAATTCATCAGTTGCATGTAACACCCAGTGCTCACCACATCACATGCCCTTCACGTTTGTGTGTTTTTATACATGAAATCACTTGATATAATGTTTCTCCTTCATATAATTCTCCTTCATATAATTTTCTTATGGGTCTGTCTCTGGGAGTTTGTTGAGCTCAGATGTGAAAGTTTAGCTTTCAGAACACAATTATGGACTCTAAAAAGATCACTATCTAGTTTCTACTAGACTGGATCGGTGTACGCCGTAATAAAGTTTCAATTAGACCCTCAAGTTTGCTTTAGAGACCCAGGGACTTTGGTCAATAATTTACTCCCCATACGTGGGAGAAATGTGTCAGTGTTCTAGATGAAGCTTGCAGATTAAATAACTGCTGGAACAAGTAATTTATCACAAACTGTATCCTACAAAAGACAGAAACATGTTTCAGACATATCTAAATTTCTAGATTCTTTATATTAGAATAAATTACAATCCTCCCCATTCCCAATTTATTTATTTATTTTTTTAATTTTTATTTTTTGGTCCTTCTGTTTTGATTTCTATCTCTTCACACCCATTTTCAGAAATACTGCCAATTCTTTTTTTGTTTGTTTTTATTTAAATTCTAATTAACATACAGTGTAATATAGTTTCAGGTGTACAATGTAGTGATTCAACACTTCCATGCAACACCTGGTGCTCATCACAAGTGCACTCCTTAATCCCCATCACCTATTTAATCCATTCCCCACCCACCTCCCTTCTGGTAACCATCAGTTTGTCCCATTTGATTTCTTAAAAAAAAATAATAATAACTTCACATTTCTATCAGTTTGAAATAATGCATGCTGGTGATTTTTGTTCTGTAATTTTTGAATGTATACTTTGGAACACAGAAAGATTTTTATGGAATATACATTTTGGCTCCTTCCGCCCACCCCTCCTCCACTTCTAAATTAGAATTGAAGAACTGATCTTTTGACATAGATCTTAAAGCAAAATGTCTTAATTTGAATTAATTTCTGAATTTGCTGAGGCACCGTACCTCTAAATTGGCTCTGTTTAAATCCTCTTGCTTGTCTGAGGGTATGTTGTTTTATACTCTTTTAAGCAAGTCACTGACATCATCAGACACTTAAGCATTTCTGCCTGAGGGAGGCTGCTACAACTTTTGCTGGGGTAAATGCACAAATATTCTCTCCAGTGGTTTAAAGCCAAATCACACAAGCACAAATGAGTTTGTATCACTAACATGATTTGAATCAAGGTTGCGTTTTACAGAACAAAATAACCTTTAAGTGCTCTGGCCATCTACATTGTCTGTCTGGTCTTTATAAACATCCTTTTTATGCCATGTATCTGTTGAGTATTTTTCTCAAATTATTCAGTGGTTTGCTCTTCTCTTCTATATCCCTGTATTCATTATAATGATAGGAACTATGCTCATTTGAAACACACTGTTGCACATTTTAAACAAAGTGAAGTTACTTTTCCACTCTCTAAGACGAAGTTGTAAAAAGCACAGATTGAATTTGGGCTATATGTGAAGAGTAAGATGAGAAATGGACCTGGGGAGGAGACATACCTGAGGAACCAAATATTTAATGGTTTGGTAAAGGAAGGACAGCTGTATGTGAAAGTAGCCAGAGATACAGAAGAAAAATCAGAAGGGTATAGTGTATGGAAGCTAAGTGTAGTCTACCTTTCAAGAGAGTGGTCTGCTCTGATGGACAATGCTGATATACCAAGTAAGACAAAAATAGAAAATAGTTAAGTCTGTGAGAATAGTTTTAGAACACTTTGGGAGCAGAATCCAGAGTGATTCTTTATTCATTCCTTCAAGGATAACAGAATAAAAGAATATATTAAATATCTGCCATACTTGCACTAATGAAGTAGCAGAGACAACTCAGAGAGGAGTCTTTATTCATAAGACCTTTGATAAATTGTTTTGGTAAAAAGGGGTACATATACATAGAAAAGTTTCTTAGTAAGAGTATAGGCAAATATCCATTTCTGTGTTAAAACCCTGGGAGTTCAAAGTAAGAAAATACTATTTCTATTGAAGTAATAAAGAGGGCTTCCTAGAGGAAGTGAGTCTTGAACTTTGAAGGAAATATAAGATTACCATTTTTTCAGAAGGGCTCTCCTGTTGGATTGTGAAGGGCCTGGAATGCACAGGGAAGATGAGTTGGTCTCATAGGTGAGGGAACCATTGTCTATTTGGAGCTAGGTAGGACTTCATAACACGATGTTTGAGGAAGAACCCAATATCATTATGCAAGATAGACTATTTGCCACCAATTAATTTATTCACTGAATATTTACTGAAGGACTCCTACATGCAAGACACTGTTGTAGAAAGCAAAAACATGGAAATGAGCAAACTAGGGGCTCAGCCCCTCAAAAGTTTAAAGTCTAGCAGGAAAGAAAGGCAAATCCATGATTATAATCTGATTCCATAAGTAATATGATGGGCAAATGGCAAGGTGAAATGAGAAAAGAAAGGTGGGGCACCCATGGGACTATAATGATTTTTTAGGAAGATTTTATAGAGAGATGAATGCCAGCATGAATGTGAAGTGTAAGTAGAAGTTATTCAGATGGAGAGGATTATTTATGGTAGAGCATGTGTAGAGGCATGGAGCCACGAGAGAGCATACTTGGCATGGAGATTTGCAAGGAGCTTAGCATGGCCACAGCAGAGAATATGGTGGAGAAATGGAGTACAGAGAGGTTCCATCAGCAAAGTCTTCATGGGCCAGTTCAAGGATTTAGGATTGTATCCCATAGCCAAGTTGAGCGTGATAAAGTTGTGGTCAGCTTGCAATTTTAGAAAGATTATCCTGGCTACATCAGATCAGATAAATAGGATAGGGACTAGGAAATAAAAAAGACAGAAAACTGGTTAGAGAGCTATTATGGCATTCCAGGAAGAAAATAATGCAGGAATACAAAATAAAATGAACATATTACTTTTGCTCTTTTGATATTGTATTTGTGGGATATATAGCTCGAGAGATTTTATATTGCTGAACTCCTAGGAATATTTTTCACATACACTACAGTATGAAAAACCTCTTTATACATCCCATTAGGATGTAAATTCTGTGAGTATGGGAATGATATCTACCTTGCTTACTAAGGTATGTCTAGCACCTGGCTTAATATCTGGTACATAGTAGGTTCTCAAATATTTTGAAGAAACAAAGTTTTATCAAATATGGGAAGTGAAGCAGAGAACATTCATGAATAACTCTGGCCTTATTGGCTTGATTGACTAGGTGGATGGTGACACCATTTTCCAAGATTCAGAATGAGAAACATTTGAAGAAGTGCTTTTTTGATACATAAGGTTAACTGTGCCTATGGAGTATCCACGGGATATGTTTAATAGGCATCAGGGATATATGTTTCAGCTCAGAAGAAATGTCCAGATTGGAGAAAGAAACATGTGAAAGGTTTAGAAGTGCAGCCTAAAGCTCTTGTGGTTGATAGGATCACCTCAGAAGAGCATAGACTGAGGAGACAAGAGTCAAAATATATCATCCTACAGAAGAATATCAGCCCATCAAGAACAGGTGGCATAAAAGGAGTTTGTGGAGGGGAAAAAAAAAAAAAAAAGGAAGAAGAAAATGAAGGCAACCAGATAAGGAGATGTTTTAGAAGCCAAAGTGTGGGGCATTTCGAAACTGATGTGTAGTTAAATGGAGTAATCCTTAGGTGAAGTGACATAGGTCTAAACCCAGGCGATGGTTAGGAGAGTTAATGCTAAGTAAGAGTTGGAGTTAGAACACATGGCAGAAGAAGGGGCAGAATTAGTGGGGAAGTGGATTGGACACAGTTATAGAGGCTGGATAAGGAAGCTGAATCATCTTAATTGTGAAGAAGACTGTGTCTGGAATTTTGTTTTAGGGATTCTTCTTGCAATGTGAATTTGTATGCAGAGAGCTCTGGGGTTCTTGGCTTTGGATCAATACTTGCTGTACCTGAGGCTACCAGGTGAACTTCATACGAAAGGTTTAGCACTCATCTTTCACTTAGCACTACCTCTTGTAGTCCTTAGAAATGTTCCAACACTTATGTACAAATTTATAGAGTGACACTACCAATTTCTTCTTCCAGTATTGTTCAGGGTAGCCTCTGTCATAACTTGGAGAAATATAAAAGCTTAATTATATAGTATATTTGAAAAACTTAGATTTCTGTGAGTTTGATATTGACCTATTTCAAAATTTTATTGTGAATAATATCAAACAAAAATGATTATAAAGCATTTAAATCTGAACAGTGAATAGAAATGCTTAAAAAGAATAGCTGAGTTGGACTATGCCATTTACCGATTGCTTGTTATTATGCAGATTCACTCACTAGACCAGTGAATCATATTAATCAATCTGAAGAATAAATATATTGCACTGAAAGAGCTTAGGTGATATTTATTTTCTGCTTGAAGATGGCCACATTTTTAGAGGACAACTAGTAACATTAGGAATCAGAAGAAAGTAGAAATATTGATTAAAAGCTTAGAAAATGAGACTCCTGAGTAAGTGTAAAGGAACAAGTTATATAGGAAAAGAAAGGTTAAGAAGACACAAATTTGGATATAAATATGTTTCAAATTATTAAGTGAGAATAAAAACAAAACAAAATCTAATAGAGGGAATTATGTAACTTAAAAACACTCTCATTGATTTTTTTTTTCTTTTTGGTTTTCTCTTTTTTTTTGGTATTTGTGACCTAGCTGCATTATACTTAAATATGGTAAAATATTCTGAATCAATCTCCCAAAAGAATAATGTTTCAAGTAATAACTGTGGTAGGAGGGTGATTATCGTTTGAGGGTTAATGTGTCACTGTGGTTACTGCATATTTGGTTTGGTTTTTGGCTCAGTTCCAAGACCCTTCAATCTTCACTTTATTAAAACAATATTTTTCTCTAAAGTGGTCCATGTGGCATTTTTTCAATGAATCTTTCCTTTAAATTCTTACCAAAATGGGTATTAACATTCAAATTAAAGTTTATAAAATACTTATCATAATTACCATTAATAATTACTATGTAATTTTATTTAGACATGATGAATGGGAGTAGCGCATTTTTCTAAATATCTTTGTAATATTTAGGTGTAAGGAGATTGCCTTTTAAAACATAAGAGCCACGGATTTACTTTTGGAACAATGTTATCTTGGTCTTTGTTGTGTGGATATTCTAGTTCATTATTGTTTTAACTTGATGATTTTCTTTTCTTTTTTTTTTTAAACATTTATTTATTTATTTATTTATTTATTTATTTATTTATTTATTTGAGAGAGAGAGAATGAGAGACAGAGAGCACGAGAGGGAAGAGGGTCAGAGGGAGAAGCAGACCCCCTCACTGAGCAGAGAGCCCGATGTGGGACTGGATTCTGGGACTCCAGGATCATGACCTGAGCCAAAGGCAGTCACTTAACCAACTGAGCCACCCAGGCTCCTAACTTGATGATTTTCAATATCTAGCTTCTTAGTGTTATATAAAGATTTGGACACAGATCTTCTTCAGGGTAGAAACAACAGTGTATATTCAACAAATATGCTTCATGTGCTAGGCACTGTCCGGGGTGCTAAAAAAAAAAAAAAAAAAAAGTTTATATCATTAAGAACTCACATTTGCCAGAAAGATAGACACAAAAGTAAATAAGTGTGTTATAATACAGAAATTAATTTATATGTAGGTGTGCCTTCTAGGCCTACTAACCATGTCCTGGAAAGTTCCCAAGTTAATTTTTAATGGTTAAGTAGGAGATAGCCACTTGGTGAAAGGAAGTAGGAAATTCGCAAAGAACACAGCATTAAACTAAGGCCTAGAACTGTTGAGGATGGAAGTGGTGAGAGATAAGTCTGGAGCGGTAGTTCAGGGTGTCAGGATAGGGTAGGCTGTGGATGCCCTTTTAAAGCTTGAACTTCACTCTGTCGTTGACAGGGAATTTCTTAGGATGGAGGATAGGAAAATAGCATGATCAGATTGTGTTTTGGGGTAGATCATTATGGCATCTTTGTTACAAGATGGCTTTAAGTGGCATAAAAAGGGAGGAAGCTATTAACAGGATGAGGTCTTGCCTTAGTGAGGTGGTGGTAGGAATGGAAAGGAAAGCAAAGAATTAAGAAATATTTAGATTGTTAAATGGGCAGAGTTGGGAGTTTGATTAGGTAAGTGATGGAGGGTGTGAAAGAAACTTAGAGCCAGGAGATAAAGGATATATTAGTTCTGATATTAGGATGTTATGTCAACTCTAACAATGATGAACACTTACTTGGGTATGCTTTCACATTCACAACTCAAACCAACTCCATGTGGTAAAGAGAGCAAGTGTAATTAGCAGCCGTATTTAAACATAAGTGCATAAAATCTAATGGATGCTAAGCTATTTAACTAATATTAATTATATACTTAGTTAAGTGATAGAGCCTGGTATTGAACACAGGTCTTCTGACTTCGCAGCCCATGTGCTTTTCACCATACCCACATACTGGTTGATGTTGTGTAGGACTAGTTATCTCTGTGGACCATATGGTGACTATGATGAACACGCTCTCCAGAGAGGCAGAGATTTAAAACAATTAGTGAATAGCTCCTTGATAAATGGCACATATTTGCAGTGGCATTTATTATGCATATATTTGTTTTGCCCTCCTATATGAATTATTTTACATAAAAATAATATACTAGTGCTTCTATTAGAAAACTAAGCATGTATCCATTGTTGCTTTTTGTGCATAAATGTAAATAAATGGGTAGTTGAGTTAAAGTGGGTCCTTGAAAAGCCCCAAGGTAAATTTTAGACTTCTATTTTGCTAACTACCAATTTAAGATGACATCTTCATATATTTTACATATATACATATATATTTACATATGTATTATATATAGATAGAGTGTGTGTATGTGTTTTATAAAATATAAAGTTATGTGGACTTCAGTTCTGCTCATTATTGGACATATTTTTTCCTTCTGTCCTTAGAAGATCTTTTTTTAATCAAAAGATATATAAGAAGGATATAGTATCATATGACTTTTTTGTAGTGTCTATCATATTTGCAACCTAAATTTAAATGTGTATAATGCTTTAGCAAAAAAAAATATGTGCCTTATTCAGGGACCATTAAATTAACTACTCTGTAGAATAATATAATTTTAAAACTGCCTCATTTTCCAGATGAAGAAATTAAGACCCATTCAAGTGACTCCTAACACCCAGATCTGTGTCCTTCTGAATCATCATGCTGTCATGGTTACCACCTGCATGTGCTTATATTCTTGACATGTTATTATAGGAAGAGAAGGGGTAAAGTCAACATCTGTGAGTGCCTACTATGCACGATCTAGTCTATGTTTGTTCATTTCACATTTGTTATCTCAGGAGAATGGAGAAGACAAGGGGCTTCTAAAATTTATACCCTGAAATGTGCAAAGTGAAGTTGATTTTAATTCTCCATATGCAGCAAAATATACATTTTGAGTTCCCTTTTAAAGATATGAGTTCAATCAGTTCAATACAAAATCTCAACTGATCCTTCAGCCATCAGTGCTATGCATTGATAAGTAATCTGGTTAGAGTAATACATTATATTTTTGGCCAAAATTGGGTTGGGTTTTTTGTTTTGTTTTGCCTGTGTATGTTTATTTGTCTGTCTTACATTTGTATTCTGTCATCTGGGATAAGATAAAATGTTTGATATTTTTTAAAATATCATTTGGTCTGTAGGTTATCTTGAGAATGGTAGAGGAACTCTAAGTGAGAGAACTATAATTAATATACCCAGAAGTAATTCATACACATCTCAAAATAATTGGTATTACCAGGACTCCTTGTGAAGCACTTTGATATTGACCCAAATTTGGGGAAAGAATAAAAGAAGAAATACCAGAAACCAAGAGTAATATATTATAATTTGTCATTAATATTAAATATTTGATGAGTCTTAAAGTATATTCCTGAAAGCAATTATCTGTAACCTTGTTATTAGTATGATTTTTAAAAAATATTTTTGAATTGAAGATCTTGGGGTTATTTGGAATTGAGAGAATAACATGGATGAGAGTTTAAAGAAAAGGATCAAGTAATAAGTCACAAACTTTCATCCCAAGGAATAACAATGAAAGGTAACATAATTGAGTTCTTACCATGAGTTCAGGCAGTATTCTAAAAACTAACTCATGTAATCCTCATATAACCCAATGGAATTAGGTTCTGTTATTATTCCCATTTTTACAGATGGGAAAACTAAGACCCAGTGACATTATAAATATGGTTACACTAAGAATTTCTAGGATTTGGATTTAAGCCCCCAATCATTTGGGCCACATTTCAAACATACAATTTGAGTTAAGATCATGGGGTAGGGCCTGAAAATGAGCAGCATATTTAACTTGGTGCTGAGACCCCCAGATGCTATTTTATGGCTCACGGTTACTACTTGATCAGGAAGCCACACTAATCAACTCTGTGACCTGGAGCAAGTCTTTACCTTTTAAGCCTGGATATTTCATTAGTTACATGGGGATAATAATACTTAAGCTATAGACAATTGTGACAATTGTTTATATAAGCACATAATAAATGGAATTGCTGTGGTGGTTGTTACTGGCTCCAGAGTTTGGGGCTTAGCTAAATCTTGCAAAAACATTCTTGACTCATAAATATTTATTTGGAAAGTTGAATATCCCTTTTTTATAGCCTACCAAGTACTTACTGAGATTGGCAATTTGGAGAAGCGTTTTACTTTATTTTATCTTATCTAGCAAATACTATCTTTTCTTCCTTTATTCCTTCTTCCTTCCTTATTTCCTTTTAGTTACACCTATTTTCTAGGCATCTGAAATATATATTACATTCCCAGAGGTATTTTATAGGCATTTATTCTAGGACCTATTTCTGTGAATATGTAACAGGCACTCATGGAAATAGATCCTAGGATACCTTGCAATTTCTGCTTGTTAAAATCTTCCTGACCCTGTTGGAATCTGTCCAATTCAAATGTCACTTCCTTTATAGTATCTGTCTTGATTACCTCAGCGGGGGGGAAAAAATCTTTTCTTTTCTGAACTTCTAGGGAGAAAGATCCATGAGGAATAAGGACAAGGAGGCAGGATGATAAATTGTGTGGGTGGTGGATTGTATGGTTACGCCTTAAAGTGATTTACATGCATAAAACTTACCCTTACAAAATGTTTGTTGAACAAAAATGATGCAGGGATGTGGGAATAAATCTTATTGATCTTACCCCACCCACTTTCTTATATCAACACTTTCCTCACATTGCCACCTGGCTTCCCCAAACTTCCTCCTATGTAGCTGACTCTGACCTTAATCTGGAATATGAGTATGTCCTATTCCAGGTAATATGTATACAATCTTATTTCTCTGGGCCTTAGATTCTCATTATATTTCACCATAGTGACTCAATTGAATATGACATCAAAAACCAACAAATGGGGGGGCGCCTGGGTGGCTCAGTCATTAAGCATCTGCCTTCGGCTCAGGTCATGATCCAGGCTCCTGGAATCGAGCCCCGCATCTGACTCCCTGCTCAGCGGGAAGCCTGCTTCTCCCTTTCCCACTCCCCCTGCTTGTGTTCCCTATCTTGCTGTGTCTCTCTCTGTCAAATAAATAAATAAAATCTTTAAAAAACAAAACAAAACAAAACAAATCCAACAAATGGGGTTACATCAAATATAAAAGCTTTGCACAGCAAAGGAAACAATCAAAATGAATAGGCAACCTAGAGAATGGGAGACAATTTTTGCAAACCATATATCAGATAAAGGGTTAATATCCAAAATATATAAAGAATGCGTAACAACTCAGTAACAAAAACAAAAAAAGTCAGATTTAAAAAGAGGCAGAAGAACTAAATAGACATTTTTCCAAAGAGGTCATCCAAGTGGCCAAAAGGACATGGAAAGATGCTCAACATCACTTATCATCAGAAAAATGGAAATCAAAACCACACTGAGATATCATCTCACACCTGTTAGAATGCCTATCATCAGGAAGACAAAAGAAGATAAGTATTGGAGAGGATGTAGAGGAAAGGGAACCCTTGTACAATGCTATAGGAATGTAAATTTGTTCAGCCACTATGGAAAACCATATGGGGGTTTTTCAAAAAATTAAAAATAGATCTACTGTATGATCCAGGAATTCCACTTCTAGGTATATGTCTAAAAGAAATGATATATATCTCCTATCTTCTATATCTTAATTGTTTTATATATATAAAAAACATATATATATGAATATTATTCAGCCATGAGAAAGAAGGACATCTTGCTATTTGCAACAACATGGATGGACCTTGAAGACATTATGCTAAGTGAGATAAGTTAGACTGAGATAAGTTAGACAGAGAAAGACAAATACTATGATATCACTTATATGTGGAATCTAGGAAAAAAAAAAAGCCAAACTTGTAAAAACAGAGAATAAGATAGTGTTTACCAGGGGGCGGTGGGGGGTGGGAAAACAGGACAGATGTTGTTTCAGGATACAAATTGGCAACAAATAGTAAATAAGTCTTTGAACTCTAATGCACAATGTAGTGAATATAGACAACAATATCATATTATAATAATCAAACTTGCTGAGAGACTTGATCTCGATTATTGCCATCACTAAAAAGAAATGATAATTATGTGGTGTGATAGAGGTGCTAATTAGTGTTATAATGCCAATCATATAACTATATGTGAATGTATCAAATTAACATATTATACACTTTAAATTTACACAATGTTATATGTCAAATATATTTCAATTAACAAAAAAACAGTGACTCAAATGAATTGAATTTCTAATATGATGATTGATGAGCATAGCATCATTGCAGGCTGGTAAAAGAGATATTTGGGAGTTTATGAGGTCTTGTGTTATGATTCTCAAATGTGCACACTAAATATAAAGAGAATTGATTGGTTTTTTAATTGGTTTCACTTTGGCGTTTCAGACATAATTTTTTAAGACTTAATTTTTTTAGTTATAGTTTTAGTTACAGTTTTAGGTCTACAGAAAAATTCAGAGGAAGGTACAGAGACTCCCCATATCCCCCTTGTTCCCACACACGTATTAACATCCCCTACCAGAGTCATACCTTTGTTAAAATTGATGAACCTGTATTGATACATCATAATTGCCCAAAGTCCATAATTTATCTTGGCATTCACTCTTGGTGTGAATTATATGGGTTTGGATGTATTATATGGGTTTCTATGTATTCCTCAGTTCCTGTATAGGCAGGAGATTGTGGGTGCTATAGAATTGCTTCTGAAAGAGCTACTACCTAACAAAAACAAAAGGTAAAAATATATGAATGCCAATCATTACGTGCAAAAATGTTCTGTGAAAACACAAAGCAGGCAATTGAAGAAGGGTTCATAGAGGAAACACTGTGTGTATGAATCAAAGAATAAAGATAGCTGTGGCGAGAGAAGTTTGAGGAGGCGAGAAGAGGAGAGTTAAGTCACAAAAGCAAGAAGGCACCAAACTGACCTGGAAGCAAATAACCATGAGTTTGGATAGACTCCAGGGTGCATAAAAGCAAGTCAGGGGGGATATTTTCCAGGGCCAATACTAATAATGCTATTTGGTTTATATCTCTGAGTATGGGGAACTATAGAAAGATGTAAGCATGAGAATGATGCAGTGAGCATGATCTTGGGCAGGAGGATGGATGGCTCAGCACTTCATAGAACGGTTTGAGGATGCTAGAGATAGGAGGTACAGAGAACCTTTTCAGGGGAGAGGTACGAGGGCCCTTGCCAGGGCAGGAGCTGTGTCAGTTTGTTTTGAGCTTATGGAGCTTCAGGTGCTAGAGGGTTGGTTAGGCATGGCTGATGACAGGTGGAAATGTGAGGCCAACAGATAGCAGAAAGACTGGGAGGACAGAAGTAGGGGTCATCTGCTGTGTCAACAGGAAGCCAGACAGCAAGTGGCCAGCCAACAAACCTGAGCCTTTTCTATGGATGAAAGAAGAGAAAACAGTGACGAAGGATAGAGATGAAACTGACACAAAGAGCCAGAAAACAGAGAACTTAGCAGGTCCAGGCCCAGAGCAAAAGAAAGGGGGGCAATGGATCATTTTGAGAGTGGAGGAGAAGGAAAAATGAAAGGAACCTTTGACTTGGATATCCCTGGAGACCATCCAGAAGGCAGTTTCAGTTGAGTGGTGAGAACAAAGGCGGATCTCAAAGAACTGAGGCATGAGTCAATATACGGTTTCTTCAGAAAAAGGCAGTATAGTGAAAGGGTTTGTTGGATTTGTATGCTTTTAAAAATGATATATGGTTAGAGTAATAGTTTTATGAAAATTAAATATAAGTTTAAATTAATATTTTAACACCATATCTTAACACTGACTTTTCAATTGAATTCAGCAAATAACTTTGGGCACCAATTACACACTGAGCACTGGGAATGGTGCTCCAGGGTCATCAAGAAAAGAAGGGAGACATTAAACATGTTACAATGTGACAGTCTGGTAAGTGCAGTCACTAAGGATAGTAAATAAGCCACATGTGTAAGAGAATGACTCATTTTATTGAGAAGAGTGCTGGGAATGAAAGTTTGGAGGAATCAGAAAAGATTTTTTTTTTCCTGAAACTATCCCACCTTACCTGGGTCTTAAAGGAAAAATAGTTTCCAGCCAGAAAAAGGAAGAAAGATGATTCAAATCTCTGGAATTGACTAAACTGTATGGGCTCAGACAAATTACTTAATATCTCTTTAAATCAATTTACTTACCCATGAAGTGAGGGAGTAATCTTTATTGCTAAGGATTCTTCATTTAGTCATCAACATATATTTGCTATTTACTATGTGCCAAGCCCTGAGTTAAATGCTAGGCACTTGGTAAATGCAATGAGAATGAAATGGAAAAAAAAAAAAAAAAAAAAAACTGTAAAATGTTTAATGTGGATTCAGTACAAAATGAAAAGGATCTATCATTTTTTGTGTTACCAATGTAAATGAATGAAACAATGCAGTAAGTTAAGGAAATAATAAGCAGCCAGTCATGCTGAAGACTAGGATGAGTGTGTAGTGTGTATGAGAATGATGGGTGGTGGGGTGTGCTCAGGACAAGAGGAGAGGCAGGAGAGAGGAGATGAGGTGGGAGCCAAATCATGAAGGATCTCATAGGCATGCTGAAGGCTTTGGTCTTGATCTTACAGGGAAAAGGGAAAAAGAAAAGGATTTTTCAGCAGGGAGAAGATGTGATTCCACTTGTATTTTAGAAGGCCAAATAGTATGCTCTTCTAATTCACTAAGGTGTTTAATATGATCAAAGTACTGGATTTGCAAAATTGGTAAAGTAAACCTCATTTCATCTATTGAACAAGAATGTACTGAAGATCTACTATTTGCCAGGTATCATGCTGGGCTCTGAGGATGCGGGGATGAATAAAATGCAGTCTGTTCTAAAAAACCCTGTCCATTGAGCAAGGCAGTTACATAAATAGATAATGGCCTATAATAAAACACATGCAATAATAAAGATTTACACTGGGCAGCATACTTGCATGAAAGTTTTGGAACACTGGAAAACATCAATAAAAGCCAAAAGATAATCATTTACTTTAATACTTGTTCATAAGAAGTTCACAGATTTGGGTAGATTTCAAAAATGCCAAAAGTAAAATGTAAAATAAAATTATTTCTGCGCCTCCTGCAAAAATATTATTATGCAGGGACTCGGAGAATGAGTATGACTGAGTTTTCTTGGCACTCCTCTTTTTGAAAAATAGGGATAATGTTTATTCCCATAATATTTCACACAATTTTGATAAATGTAATTAAAGGGTGTCTACATTAGGAAGGACTGATCCCAGGTTTTGACCTTAAATATAAAGCATGATCATTTTTGACATTAACTTTAGTAAAGTGGCAGTGACTTCTTAATGAAACTTTCATTAATCTACAATGTTCCCAAGTCACATAGTAACTTTTAATGGGTGAGAAAGTAAATGGGGATTTAATTTACTATTTAATGTTTGTATTGGAAGTTCTTATTTAACACTTATGTTGGAGCTTATATTTAATATTACATATTTTATGCTGTTTTACATCTTACCCATCATTCAACATTTATTGAGCCCTTCCTGTGAGCCAAGTATTATGTTGGCAGCTAGAAATACAAGGGTAAAGAAGACAGAGGTGGTTCCTGTTTCTCAGAGGCTGGCTGGGTCCTGCTAGGAGGACATGCTGAGGGAAGAGCACTAGGAGAGGCACTGATTGGGATTTGGGAAGTCACGACCTCCTTTGCAGAAGAAATAATATCTAAGTAGGAAACTGAAGAATAAGTAGGAGCTACACAAGAGAAAAGCCTTGTGTTCTATGCTGAAGGACTGGTTGCAGGCAGAGACAAAACTTGGAGAAAGACAGTGCATGGCATGTTTGAGGAATTAAAAGAACTTCAGTATGGCAGGATTTTTGAGTCTGAGGGACACAGTACCAAAAATGCGTCTGGAAAAGTAAACAGAGCCACATCTCAAAAGTCTTTGTAAATTATGTTTATGAATTTGGATGCTATCACTATAGAAGTCATTAATCGGGCCAAGATTTATATTTTTAGGATGTCTGAAACTGGATGAACCAAGGTAGAAGGAATCAAGATAATCTCAAATACCTTTGAAATAATCTAAACCAGTTATTTTGGTGGCCTAGTGTCTAGCATGGGGACTTGGGTGGATAGTAGTGCACATCACTGAAGTAGGTCTCTGTGTAGATGTCACTGTCCCCCACAAAGCTGTTTTGACACCCATTCTGGGAATACTTCCCTCTCTTAGTCCATCATCCCATAACATTCTCTGCTCTTCCTACTCCAATACCTAAATATTATGTTTAAATTTCAGCATTAGTGCTTAACACTCCCTATGATGAAACCTGAGTTCTACCCTTTCAGAAATACTGTGCTTGGGGAGCCTGGGTGGCTCAGTCAGTTAAGTGTCTGCCTTTGGCTCAGGTCATGATCCCGGGGTCCTGGGATTGAGTCCCGCATCGGGCTCCCTGCTCGTCAGGGAGCCTGCTTCTCCCTCTCCCCCCACCCCATGCTCTTTCTCACTATCTCTGTCTCTCAAAATAAATAAATTCTTTAAGGGAAAAAAAAAGAAATACCATGTTTGAACACGCACTTCCTTTACCCAGAGTATTTATTGTGTCTGCTTTCCTCTTCCTACCCAATTCCACACCCCATCCACCCCACACACACTTCTTTGACCTGGTGCGCATCCATTACCTACCACTGGGTTCAGGTATGTAAAGTCTTCCCTGATGATAATGACTATAACTATCTTCTTTTGTCTATTAGAATTGGTATATAATTCTATGTCATTTACATTAGATTCTGAATATATAGGTTTGTGTATTTTTCTCCTATGCTGGACCAAAGAAGAAATATGTATCAACCATCTCTGAAGCATTAGCATTTAGTGCAATTTCTAACAAATATTTATTGAATCAGACTGGCTGGAAGATGGTAAAGTATATGTTGTTCTTAGCTAATGTATGTATGAGAAGAAAAAAAAGGATGAGGGCAATTAAGTAGTTTGGGATTCTCTCGTAGAAAGAATTTATAGTCAGAGGTTAGAGAATTTAGTTATCATCATCTGCAGTGCTAAAGAAGTAGTGCTTAGAAACACTAAATCTCTCAGGTATATTTAGGAAGAATTCAAGTTTAAAAACAAGTTGTATTGAAGTGTACCCTACTACACTAAAAATAATTAAGCCTTCTGAACCATCTTCCTTATAATCATTAGGAATAACTGAATTGAAATAATTCTTATTTGCATGAAGCCTGGGTGGCTCAGTCAGTTAAGTGTCTGCTTTCGGCTCAGGTCATGATCCCAGGGTCCTGGGATTGAGTCCCTCATCCAGGTCCCGGTTCTGCGGGGAGTCTGCTTCTCCCCCTGCCTCTCCCATTCCCCCTGCTTGTGCTCACTCTTTCTCTATCTCTCTGCCAAATAAATAAATAAAATCTTAAAAAAAATTCTTATTTGTGCTGAGATTCCTGACCTACCTACATTCTTGTCCTAATGTATAAAATCTAAGAATATAACTTTGTCCTTAAAATTTTCAGCTACATTTTTTAATTTCAGGTTTATAGTTTGTTACTTTTAGGAAATAAATTCAGTATCAAATCACATTCTCTCTCAAAAGTCATTGTTGAATTTTAAGAACTTCTTTGTTATGACAGTGCTGTCACTATTTCTGAGAAGAGAAAATAGAAATTAGTATCTGTCATGTCTGCAGCAGAGTTTCCGGGCACTGAGAATGATATAGATATTATCTTTCCCCCCCAAAAGGAGCACACATTGTCAAGTGTTCACACTCTCTTGAATTTTAGCCCCTTGGGATTCTATGATTTAATTTGGATATCGTGCCAGATCAGGAGTGTTCTGGGGACTTTCAGATTTTGATCCAATTATGGTAACAAATCTCTCCTTATTTTCTTTTATAGAGACAGAGACAGACATATTCAACAAAAGTTTTGCCAGAGATGAATGGAAAACAAAGAAATAGTAATGGGAAAAAAAGACTAGTATAAAAACTAATATCTTCAATATCTTCAATGTCTTTACTCCATGGTAGCTATAGTATAAATATCTGTCGGGCAACTATGTATAACATTTTGTTCATAGTTGAAACCTAAGTACCCAACACAGTGTTGAGATCAAGGTAAAATATATTCTTTAAACAAAGTCTGGAATTGAATTAATCTACAGTAATTACGAAAGAGCTGGTTGTATTTTATAGGCACTTTTGCCTGGTTTCTTGCTCTTTCAGCAATTGGCCAACTATTGAGCAGGTTGGCTGTAGGGGCCATATTATATTTTTAAAATTGTATTACTCGTGGACAGTCAGATTAAATACCAAATGCCTGATCATGTCTCCAAAACTATTTCTTATCTACCTGATTTACACTTCTTGGCTGAGAGATGTTCCAGTCAATATGACAATTGAATGATCTTTATCCTAGGAATGGAAAATAGATTTCAATTTTTGTTTCAGTCGCTTGGTAGTGACTGTGCTTGTTTTGGAGATACATTTTGCCCAGGCTAAACATGATGAATTAAAATGTGTGTCCTGAGCATGGGTTAGGAGAGTAGTGGCATCCAAATAAGAAAGGAAGAAATAAACTTGTCTTTGTTTACAGATGATGTGATCTTAGATATAGGAATTCTATACACTCCACCAAAAAACTGTTAGAGGTAATGAGTGAATTCAGTAAAGATGAAGACACAAATTCGACATAGAGAAATTATTGCATTTCTATACACCAACAACAAAATAACTAAAAATAAAAAAAAAATAAAACAATCACATGTACAATAGCATCAAAAACAATAGGATACTTACAAATATATTTAACCATGGAGATAAAATATCTATACACTGAAAACTGTAAGACATTGATGAAAGAAATTGAAGAAGACACGAAATAAATGGAAATATATTTGGTGTTCATGGAAGAGAAAAATAAATATTGTTAAAGTGACCAAACTACCTAAAGGCATGTATAGATTCAATGCAATCCCTATCAAAATTCCAATATCATTTTTCACAGAAATAGGAAAAATTATCTTAAAATGTGTATGGAATGCAAAAGAATGAATAGCTAAAACAATCCTGAGAAAGAACAAAGCTGGAAGCACCACACTTCCTTATTTCAAGCTATACTACAAATTTATATTAATCAAAACAGTATGGTACTGGAGTAAAAATAGACCTAGATCAATGGAACAGAATCAAAAGGCCAAAAATAAACTCCATATATATGGTCAACTAATATTTTACAAGAAAGCTAATACTCAATGGGAAAATGATAGCCTATTTAATAAATGATGCTGGGAAAACTGGACAACCGCATGCAGAAGAATAAAATTGGATTCCTAATTTACACAACTTACAAAAATTAACTGCAAATGATTAAAGACTTAAACATAAAATCTGAAACTATAAAACTCCTACATGAAAATATAGGGGAAAAGCTATTTGACATTGGTCTTGGCAACAATTTTTTGGATATGACACAAAAAGCACAAGTAACAAAAAAAAATAAATCTAAAATATTTCTTTTTTTTAATTATTTAATTTTATTATGTTATGTTAGTCACTATACATTACATCATTAGTTTTTGATGTAGTGTTCCATAATTTATTGTTTGCATATAACACCCAGTGCTCCATGCAATACATGTCCTCCTTAATACCCATCACCTGGCTAACCCATCCCCCCACCCCCCTCCCCTCTATAACCCTCAGTTTGTTTCTCAAAGTCCATAGTCTGTCATGGTTCATCTCCCTCTCCGATTGCCCCCCCCCTTTACTTTTCCCTTCCTTCTCCTAATGTCCTCCATGCTATTCCTTATGTTCCACAAATAAGTGAAACCATATGATAATTGACTTTCTTTGTTTGACTTATTTCACTCAGCATAATCTCCTCCAGTCCCATCCATGTTGATGTAAAAGTTGGGTATTCATCCTTTCTGATGGCTGAGTAATATTCCATTGTATATATGGACCACATCTTCTTTATCCATTCATCTGTTGAAGGGCATCTTGGCTCTTTCCACAGTTTGGCTATTGCAGACATTGCTGCTATGAACATTGGGGTGCATATGGCCCTTCTTTTCACTACATCCGTGTCTTTGGGGTAAATAATTAGTAGTGCAATTGCTGGGTCATAGGGTAGCTTTATTTTTAATTTTTTGAGGCACCTCCACACTGTTTTCCAAAGTGGCTGTACCAACTTGCATTCCCACCAACAGTGTAAGAGGGTTCCCCTTTCTTCACAATCTCTCCAACATTTGCTGTTCCTTGCCTTGTCAATTTTTGCCATTCTAACTGGTGTAAGGTGGTATCTCAGTGTGGTTTTGATTTGAATTTCCCTGATGGCTAATGATGATGAACATTTTTTCATGTGTCTGTTAACCATTTGTATGTCTTCTTTTGAAAAGTCTGTTCATGTCTTCTGCCCATTTTTTGACTTGATTATTTGTTTTTTGGGTGTTTAGTTTGAGAAGTTCTTTATAGATCTTGGATATCAGCCCTTTGTAGTGTCATTTGCAAATATCTTCTTCCATTCTGTAGGTTGCCTCTTTGTTTTGTTGACTGTTTCCTTTGCTGTGCAGAAGCTTTTTATCTTGATAAAGTCCCAAAAGTTCATTTTTGCTTTTGTTTCACTAGGCTTTGGAGATGTATCTTGAAAGAAGTTTCTGTGGCCGATGTTGAAGAGGTTACTGCCTATGTTCTCCTCTAGGATTTTGATGGATTCCTGTCTCACATTGAGATCTTTCATCAATTTTGAGTTTATCTTTGTGTATGGTGTTGAAGGATGGTCGAGTTTCATTCTTCTGTATATAGCTGTTCAATTTTCCCAATACCATCTATTGAAGAGACTGCCTTTTTTCCATTGCATATTTTTTCCTGCTTTGTCGAAGATTATTTGACCACAGAGAAACAGTCAATAAAATGAAAGGCAACATATAAAATAAGAGAAACTATTTGCCAATCATATATCTGAAGGGGGTTAATATCCAAAATATATAAGAAACTCATACAACTCAATAGTAAAAAACAAAACAAAAAATATGACTAATAAATGAGCAGAAAAACTGAGTAGACATTTTTCCAAACAAAATATACAAATGGCCAACGGGTACATGAAAAGATGTTCAACATCACTAATCATTAGGAAAATGCAAATCAAAACTACAATGAGATATTAACACCCATCTATTAGAATAGATATTATCAAAAGGACAAGAGGTAACAAGTGTTGGTAAAGATGTGGAGAAAAGGAAACCCTGTGCACTGTTGGTAGGAATGTATATTGGTAAAACCATTATGGAAAACAGTATGGTAGTTTCTCAAAAAGTTAAAAATAGAACTATCATGTGATCCTGCAATTCCACTTCTAGGTACATATCGAAAGAAAATAAAATCAGGATCTTGAAGAGATATCTGCACTCCCATGTTCATTCAGCATTATTCACAATAGCAAAGATAAGAAAAGAACCTAAGTGTCTGTCAACATATGAATGGATAAAGAAGGTGTATGTGTGTATATAATCACATATATATAATTTAGCCATGAGAAAGAAGGAAATCCTGCCACTTGTAGCAAATGTATGATATCACTTACATGTGGAATCTAAAAAAGCCAAACTCATAGAAACAGAGAGTAGAATGATAATAGGGGCTGGGGTTGAGGGAAATGGAGAGATGTTGCTTACAAAGAACAAACTTTCAGTTATAAGTTGAATAAGGTCTAGGGATCTAAGGTATAGCATGGTGATTATAGTTAACAATACTTATTACATACTTGAAAGTTGCTGAAGAGTAGATCTTAAATGTTCTCACCACACACACAAAAAAATGATAGAGGTGTTAACTAACTCTACTGTGGCAATCATGTTGCAGTATATAAGGGTAACAAATCATAACATTGTACATCTTAAACATATACAATGTTATATGTCAATTATGTTAAATAACAGGAAAAAAAGAGAAACCCCATCCCCTTTAACTATGACTCTATCTCTCCATTCCTCTCAGCCCCCTTAGCAGCCACTAAACTACTTTTACAGCTCAGTTGATTTCCTATTCTGGACTTTTCATATAAATGGAATCATGTAATATGTGGTCCTTGTGATTGGCTTCTTTCATTTAGTATAATACTTTTAAGGTACATCCTTGTTTTAGCATGGTTTGGTTTCTTATGACCAAATAATATTCCATTGCATGGATATACAGAACTACATTTTGCCTAACAATTCATCAATTGATGAACATTTGAGTTTTCTTCTTTTTTCTTTTTTTCTATTATGAATAATGCTGCTAATAAGCATATGTGTGCAAGTTTTTGTGTGGACATATGATTTCATTTCTCTTGGCTATACACTTGGAAGTAGAATTGCTGGTTCATACGGTAACTCCATGATTAACCCTTGAAGTATTGCCAGACCATTTTCTAAGCTGTGTGTATCATTTTACATTTCCAACAGCAGTATAGGAGGGTTCTGATTTCTCCACATCCTCACAAACACATATTATCTGACTTTTTGATTCTAGCCATTTAGTAGGTGGGAAATGTTTTGTTTTTTTTTTTTTTTAAGATTTTTTATTTATTTATTTGAGAGAGAGAGAATGAGAGAGAGCAAGCACATGAGAGGGGGGAGGGTCAGAGGGAGAAGCAGACTCCCTGCCGAGCAGGGAGCCCGATGCGGGACTCGATCCAGGGACTCCAGGATCATGACCTGAGCCGAAGGCAGTCGCTTAACCAACTGAGCCACCCAGGCGCCCGGTGGGAAATGTTATCTCTCACGTTTTTGCTGTGCATTTCCCTGATAATTGTTGGTGCCAAGCATCTTTTCTTTGGTTATTTGTATATCTGTTTTGGAGAAATGTCTATTCAGAAACTTTGTCCTTTTTAAAAAATTGGGCTATCTGTCTTCTTATTAAAAAGTTGTGTACGTTTTTTGTATGTTCTAAATACAAGTCTTATCATATATATGATTGGCAAATATTTTCTTCCACTCTGTGGGTGGTCTTTTCATTTTCTTGATAGCATCCTTTGAATCACAGATAATTTTGATGAAATCTAATTTATCTATTTTTCTCACGTTGCTCATGTTTTTCATGTCGTATCTCTGACTCCATTGCCAAATACAAGGGCATGGAAGATTTATCACTATGTTTTATTCTGAGTTTTATACTTTTAGCTCTTTTATCCAGATGTCTTAGCACCATTTGTTGAAAAGACTGTTCTTTTCTCATTGAATGGTTTGGGCACCTTTGTTGAAAGTGTGTTCACAATAACCACATGGGTTTATTTCTGGATTCTGAATTCTATATCTATCCTATGCCATACTGCACTGTCTTGATTACCATAGCTTTGTGGCAAGTTTTGAAACTGGGAAGAATGAGTCGCCCTATTTTGTTCTTCTTTTTCAGAATTGATTTGGGTATTCTGAGTTCCATGCAGTTTTACATAAATTTTAGAATCAGCATATTAATTTCAAAAAAAAATGCTTGGATTTTGGTAATGATTTCCTTGAATCTGGAGATCAATATGGGGAGTATTGCCATCTTAACAATTTTAAGTCTTCTAATTTATGAACAGGTGGTTTTTTTTTTTTTGGATTTCCATCTTCAATTTCTTTCAAAAATAGTTTGTAGATTTCAGAATATAAGTTTGTACTTTTTTGTTAAGTGTATTCCTAAGTGTTGTATTCTTTTAGATACTTTTGTAAAAGGATTTTTTTTAAATTCATATTTGGTTTGTTCATTGCTACTCTATAGAATACTATTAATTTTTGTATATGGATCTTGTATCCTGCAACCTTGCTGAATTCACTCTTTAGTTCTAACAGAGTTTCACGGGATTCCTTAGAAATTTCTACATACAAAAGCATTTCAGTTGCAAATAGCGATAGTTTTACCTCTTCCTTTCTAATTCTAGGTGCCATAATTTCTTTTTCTTATAAAATTGCTGTAGCTAGAACCACCTGTACACTTTTGAATAGAAATGACAAGAGTGTAGGTCCTTGTTTTGGTCCTTATCACTGATGAAGGCGTCCAGTCTTTTACCATTAATTTAGGTGTTAACTGTGGGTTTTTGTAGATGTCTCTTCTGAGGTTGGTGAAGTTCCCTTCCCTACTTTGTTGAATTTTTCTCATGAAAGAGTGTGGCCTTTGTCAAATGTTTTTATGGGTGTCTATTGAGTTGATTATCTGGTTTTTGTTTCTTATTTTATTGATATGATTAATTACTTTTCAGATGTTAAGCCAACTTTGTATTTCTGAGATAAATTCCAGATCGTGGTATATAATTTTACTTACATGTTCCTGGATTTGGTTTGCAAGTATTTTGTTGAGGATGTTTGTATTCATATTCATAAGATATCAGCTGTAATTTTCATTTCTTGTGATATCTTTGCCTGGCATTCAGACCAGGGTAATACTGGCCTCATAGAAAGAGTTGGGAAGTGAAGCCATATGAGCACGGGCTTTCCTTTATGGTAGTTTTGATTGCTAATTCAATATCTTTATCTTTTATAGGTCTATTCAGATTGCTTATCCTTGAGTCTAATTTAAGTAGTTTGTATATTTCTAGGAATTTGTCCATTTCACCTAAGTAATTTGTAGGCATATGATTATTTAGAGTATTCATTTTAATCTTTTACTTATGTAAGGTCAGTAGTGATGACCCCTGCTGCATTTAGGTGGATCATTTGAGTCTTCTCTCCTTTTTTATCAATCTAGGTAATGAGTTGTCAATTATGTTCTTTTTCAAAGAACCTTTTGGTTTCATTCATTTTGTCTATTGTTTGACTATTCTCTATTTCATCAGTCTCCACTCTAATTATTGTTATTTACTTCCTTTCCCTTGCATTAGGTTTTGTCTTTTTTTCTCAGTGTCTTAAGGTGGAAGATTAGGTTATTGATTAGAGATCTTTATTCTTTTTTAAAATGTGTTTACAGCTATAAATTTCTCTCTAAACACTGCTGTTTTAGCTGCATAAGTTTGGGTATGTTGTGTCTTCATTTTAATTCACCTGAAAATATTTTCTAATTTCCCTTTGATTACTTCTTTTACCAGTTGGTTATTTAGAACCATATTGTTTAATCTCAATATATTTGTGAGTTTACCAAATTTCTTTCTTTTGTTGATTTCTGATTTCATTCCATTAAGGTCAGAAAGAACACATTTTTACTATGTCAGTCTTTTTGCATTTATGGATATTTGTTTTATGGACTAGCATATGGTCTGTTTTGGAGAATGAGCCATGTGCACTTGAGAAGAATATATATATTGCTGTTGTTTGGTGAAGTGTATTCTATTGATGTCTATTAGATCTAGTTGGTTTATAGGGTTGTTGAAGTCTTCTATTTCCTTGTTGATCTTCTGCTTAGTTGTTCTACCTATTTTACTGGAAGTGAGGTATTGAAATCTCCAACTATTATCCAACTATTATTGTTGAATTGTCTTTATCTCCCTTCATTGTTGTCACTTCTTCCTTCATGTACGTTGGTGCTCTGTTATTAGGCTCACATATTTTATGATTGTTATATCTTCCTGATGGATTGACCCTTTTATCATTATAAATGCCTCTCATTTACAGTGGTAGCATTTTTGTTTTAAAGTCTATTTTGTCTGTTGTTAGTATACTCACTCCAGCTTTTTTGTGGTTGTTGTTTGCATGATATATTATTTTCCATTCTTGCAATCTCTTTCTATCTTTGATTTTAAAATGTGTCTCTTTTAACAAAAATTAAAAATTAAATGTGTCTCTTTTAAATAGCATATAGTTGTATATTACTTTGTTTTTTGTTTTTATCCAGTCTGATAATCTCTTTTTTTTTCATGTTAACATTTTATTTAAACCAGTACAAGCACCATGCTTAACAGAAGACTGTCCAAAATAAACATGCAATATGAACTAGCAGAGACTGAAATCACAGCTTAAGAAGTTGTGCCAGTTGTTGAGTTTGTTAAATGATGACAGGGAACTGTTAAAATTCACAAGACAAAACCATCAATGTTTCAAGCCTCCTGAATGAGATTATATTGGACCATCTAGATCATGGGAACTGCCCTGGCAAGTTAGTGATCTCAAACAATATTCAAGTAATATATGTGCATGAACTATATTTCAAAAAGCAAGAAAACACAGTTTCTATCATAACCCTAACATAGTTGTTCTGAATATTACAGGAACGTGGTCACTGATGTGAAATGTCAAATGGCATAACAAGAAACAAATTTCTCAAGAATATTCAAGTTGGGCCGTTAGTGTTAAGTGTCCTAAAAAGATTTATATTCTTCTAGAAATACAAAATAAGATTTGTCCAGAAATGTTTGAGACACTTCTTCACATAAGTTGTAAAGGCTCAAATTCTATAGATTCCAGTATTATCAGTCTATTGAACAAATAGGGAAAGCAACCATACTAAGAATATTTGAATTGATAGAATACAAGTTACTCTCTACTTCCACCAAATATCAGCATTTAAACTCTCATGAGAATATCTATTCATCACTAGTCCACATTATGGATTAATGACATTGCTCAGGTTTTAAAGTAGTCCAAACATTTTTTTTAAGTATACCTTCCTTACTATCTATATAGGTGGGGAATAAAGACAGCCAAATTTAATTTGGCAACAAATTCCTCTAATTGGAAATTTTTAGTTAAAGTGTCATACCAGGATATAGTTTATGGCTACATTTGAATCCTGAAAATAGAAGATAAAAGGGGAAAGAAAAGTGCAGACAAACATTTTGCTACAAAGGTTATTTAGTAACAGTAATAAAAAAATTAGCAACACCCTCTTAAACAGGAGTATGTGTAACTGCACTAGCCGTTTGGTAAACTTCTTAGAAATAGACAATTTGAACATTTATTTTAGAAGTCAATTAAACAAAAATGGTCTAACAACCTTTCTCTTAACATGGTTGCTTCAATATCAGAACAAAGCAAAGACTATTCAAAACTCTGACATTTTGGAATTTCAGCATAGTAACCTGAGAACAGTTTTCTTCATATGTCATTTATGTTGCCACAGAAACCGTACTAAAAGCATGCTGGAATTACTAGTTGGCTCTATTGTGACAACATTAGATTCTATGCAGGACTCATGCAAGGTCAACAATTTCAAAACTAATGCTGACTTAGAAGACCATGAAGGAGGTTCCCAAGAAAAAAGCTGATGCCAAAAGGGAAAGATTAAAATATGAATGGGAATGCTGCACCAGAAAGCTATGGAATGTAAAAACTGGAATTATCCAATCTGGAGTTACTATTTGAGAGAAGGCAGAAAAAGAGAGCAAATTGAACATATACTTGAAAAGAACAATGCAAAATTTGATTATATGGGAGGGAAATTTATATAAAAGTCTGAGAATACTGGGGCGCCTGGGTGGCTCAGTTGGTTAAGCAGCTGCCTTCGGCTCAGGTCATGATCCCAGGGTCCTGGGATCGAGCCCCGCATCGGGCTCCCTGCTCGCCGGGGAGCCTGCTTCTCCCTCTCCCTCCGTCTGCCTCTCTGCCTACTTGTTCTCTCTCTCTATCTCTCTGTCAAATAAATAAATAAAATCTTAAAAAAAAAAAAAAAAAGTCTGAGAATACTCTAGAGCATAGGATTTTTAAGTCTCCCTATAGGACAGAGGGAGTCAAAACATGTTCTACTGATTCCCCAATCATAATCTATTGTCTTGCAAAATACGTGTTATTGATAAGGAGTCAAACAAGCTCAAAAAAGCATGATTTCTCACAGCTTTTTGTCCCTGTTAGAGAACAGGGGAACTACATTCTGTTTATGGAAGTCAGTATCATCTGACAATATGGAGGACTTTCAAATTTAAAAACAAAACAAAAAAACTAAAACATGTAAGATAAAATAAGGAACCTCATAAAAAAAATACATTCTTGCAGCACTAGTTTCTCCTATTGCTGCCAACATGGTGAAATGAAATCTCATTTCCTTCATTTGAAAACATTAAAAACACTCTCCATTCACTTGGGTTATATCTGCATTTCCACAGAATTGTAAGCATTATTCTCCAGTACCAAAATAGCTGTTTAAAGAATTCGTAAACTTCCTGGGTTTGAAGTTCTCTCTCTCTGGAAATTGGAAAAAAGAGTCCTTCCCATTCATTAACCAAAACAAATGCCCACTCTAGCACTTCCTGATCTCCTACTAACTTCCTATTGCTTCCTGGTTTTTAGATTAGTGAAGCCAAACAGTGCTGGCCACAGAAGATTCAATATTGTGAAAATTCCAACTATCTTTACCTCTTTATTAGTGTCGGCACAGAAACCTCAAAAAAATGCAAAGAATATATAAATGAAAAATACACCAACATAAAATAATGCCTTTCTAGTTTTGAAATGACTAAGATATTCTTTTTTTTATTATGTTATGTTAATCACCATACATTACATCATTTATTTTTGATGTAGTGTTCCATGATTCATTGTTTGCATATAACACCCAGTGCTCCATTCAATACATGCCCTCGTTAATACCCATCACCAGGCTAACCCATCCCTCCACCCCCCTCCCCTCTAGAACCCTCATTTTGTTTCTCAGAGTCCATAGTCTCTCATGGTTCGTCTCCCCCTCCGAATTCCCCCCCTTCATTTTCCCTTCCTACTATCGTCTTCTTTTTTTTTTTTTTTTAACATATAATGTATTATTTCTTTCAGAGGTATAGGTCTGTGATTCAACAGTCTTACACAATTCACAGAGCTCACCATAGCACATACCCTCCCCAGTGTCTATCACCCAGCCACCCCATCCCTCCCACCCTCCACCACTCTAGGAACCCTCAATTTGTTTCCTGAGATTAAGAATTCCTCATATCAGTGAGATCACATGAGACGTGTCTTTCTCTGATTGACTTATTTCACTCAGCATAAAACCCTCCAGTTCCATCCACGTTGTTGCAAATGGCAAGATTTCATTCCTTTTGATGGTTGCATAATATTCCATTGTATATATATACCACATCTTCTTTATCCATTCATCTGTCGATGGACATCTTGGCTCTTTCCATAGTTTGGCTATTGTGGACATTGCTGCTATAAACATCGGGGTGCATGTACCCCTTTGGATCACTACATTTGTATCTTTGACTAAGATATTCTTAATATAAGAATTCGCTCACCAAATTTGGTTAGTCTTTACAGTCTCAAGATCTTTTGTCAAATTAATGGTAAACAGTTACTAATATGTTGTTCTTAAAGTACACTATATACTAGAATCCTTGCTTTATGATGGATGTCCAGTTTGGAATATCTTCTGACATTTAGGATATAAGATGCAATTTCTATTAATGTGTTAATGTTATTAACTCTGGCCAAGGTTTTAAGGTAAGTAATTTTTCTTATGGCACAAAGGTAATCATAAATACACCCCAAATTATAGTTCTCAACTGCCATATATTCACCAATGCAAGCAGATAGTTGGAATTTTTGAAGTTGATTTTATTACAAATTTCAGATACACACATTAGAAAATTGTTTTACTTGGACCCTTTACAAATGTATTAATTTCACCAAATCTGGAATACTGGCAGTGTAAAAGTCTTAAACTAACTTTAAAGCTAACAAATCAAAGGCACAGTATTAACACATTTAAAATAACTTGTGTTCACAGGAAAACATCAAGAGGTGCTTTATAAATAAAGTGTTATTAACCTAGATCCAAAACTATCTAGCTATGACACAACCAGGAATGAAGCCCTTGATTAGTTCCAACCTATCAATTTCCAAGACTAAGATGCTATTTCCTGTAAGAAGAAAACATAATAGTCATAACTACTATAAAATCTAACTCCCAGACCTTAAGAATGAATGACTGATGAACAAAGTTTCTGGACTTGATTAAAAAGATATAGGAAACCAAAGAACGTACGGAATTGATGACAAGTGTACTTGTAATGCAACTTACACTACAGTAAATTATTTTTCATGGCTCTAAATTGGGTCATTCAAGTCTTTTACCCCAAATAAATTTTAAAGATTTGACAAGTGATAATATGCTATTTTCATATATAAACTGCTAATATCCAGTATTTGTCAAAAGGAGGCAACTGTTGTCTATCACAATCTAATACCCACTTTCCAATGGTGTCTGTAAATAGTAACAAATTCTGAACTGTAAGTTATAGAAATCAGTCACAAGAGTGCAAAAGTCCCTGGAGAGAAGTAGTCCACCTAACAATTACAAATATAAGGAAACACTTCACAAAGTTTCATTACTATGAAAATGATTTCCCCTTTGTTCAAACTTTGAACAAATGAGGAATTTTTCTTTACTGCAGGAAACCAACTGTAAATAACAGTGCATTTTTAGGCATAAGTATTTATGTCTGGTTCCAGTATGGTCAGGTTAATACATAAATACTTTAGAAACACAGTTCACATTAGTGGAAAAATCCAAGTTTCTCACGTAACCACTCTTCAGTTAGGTCTTCGGCATTTCTTATTTCAAATACCTTGGTTAGTTCAGCTGTTTGGACTAGCTTATTCTTACTCCCAGCATACATCATCTGTTGTTCAGGCTTACACCCAACAGGACTGGAGAAAATAAAGCACAGAGGATATGAAACTCTTCCATCCTCATGTTGGTATTTATAACTATACACAATGAAGTGAGGTTGTCGTTCAGGCAGTTCATCTTTAAGTTCATCCAGTGAAATGCCCTCAAGCTCTTCATCCAGTACCACCAGGCGTTTATCCTTATCAATTTTCATTATAATGGCGGCATTGTTCGTTTCTTTGTGAAAACAAAACTTTCTCATCTTTTCCACTAAATCTTCAGTGACATCACAAACCACCAAAGACTCACCCATTTTCTTTCCGGCCATCAGCAGCTCCTCGCCTTCCCTCGGGCCCCTTTAAGCAATCTCTGTCTTTTAATTGGATTCTTTAAAACATTCACATTTAATGTTGTTATTGATATTGTTGGATCTGTATCTGCCATTTTGCCTTTTGCTTTCTACATGTCTCATGTCTTTTTTGTTCTATTTCTCCTTTACTCTTTTCTTTTGCTTTGAATAAATATTTTTAATGTAGCATTTTAACTTCTTTAATGATTTTTTTGTTCTTTTTTGAATTATTTCCTTAGTGGTTGTTCCAGGTCCTATCATGTATCTTAATTTCCAGTGAGAAACAGAAATAGTACTTCTATATAGCTCTTTTCCTTTTTTTTTTTTTTTTTTGGTACTATTATTGTTACATTATATCCATAAATATTACAGTACATTGTTATAATTATTACCTTACATAATCTTATCACTTTTAAAGAATATGAGCAAGGAAAGGAGAACCTAGTATATATAGTTTTTTCTATATTTACCTTATTTATCATTTCTGGCTCTCTTCCTTTGTTCCTCTGGGCTCAAGTCTGGTGTCAAGTCTGGTGTCATTTTCCTTAACCTAGTAGAGCTTTGCTCTCATCCGTCTCCTTTGTGCTATTACAGGTATTCCCTCCTTCTTGAAAGTTTGTCTTACACCATTCCTTTTTATGAAAGGCCTATATTAGTACCTCTTTCACTAACTGAAAGAAATCTAAAGAGAATTTTCTCTTTTTTGTGTAAAAAGGTAAAAAGTGGAAATAGCATTCAGCATTTGTTTATAGCAAGCTGTGATAGAGGCAGCACATACCCTGATTAGCAAGAGTGCACTACCAAGCTCCTTTCCTGGGGACTACACTCAGGATCTCAGCATCACGCCGTCATAGCTTTGAACTATGTCTGGGAACATGTGTGCTTTATCTTGATTTTTTATTCATTTTGAAATAAATTATTTTTAATTCCTATGAGCTCTCATCATATCTTTTAGGTTAAGTGTGTATATGACCAAGATGCAGTACAGATAGGATAGGAGAGCTAGGTCAAACTGAACTTCACAGAAAGTCAACATTTCTCCTCATTACCTCTGTGGATCACATTTTGTAGAGAAAGAGCATTGCTTTTTTCAGGAATATTTTGTAGGGCTAATCATTTATGAAAAAAAGAAAACAAGAAAACTAAACAAATATGAGGTTAAGTGGAATTATTAAACTGTGAAATGAATTTTTAGGGCAATATTCTCAATTTATCATACATCATCCCAAATTTTGAACTTCAAAAGAAAAATAGACATGGGGTTAAAACATTAAAAAGATATTTTATTTAATTATAAATAAGAACTTAAAATTATGCAACTGCTAAGTACAATTTCAAGTTAAGTAGTTCCAAATGAAGAGAAAATAGATTTTCATAGTGAAGAAACTATTCTCGTGTCGATTTTAGAGGTTTTTCATTAACATTCTCCTATTAACATTTATAGAAGATTTATGCATGCACTGATGGGAGAATTAACCTCTGAATCTGTAATGTCAAGTATTTTCCATAAAAAGCTTAGCGATATCTGCTTGAAGAACTTGGCTGTTTGCAATTAGAGATGATACTACTAATTCTACAAAAATGATTTTATTAATTTTACTTGCAGATATATTAAGTGGAAAAACCTAGGATTTAATTTAGTCTCAATTTATGTCTCCATAGATACCTGTCCATTTATGGTATAGAATTCAGTTTAGCTGGATCAGCACTGTCCAGTAGAAATTTTTGTGATGACAGCAATTATCTGCACAGTCCAGTATGGTAACCACTGGCCACATGTGGCTATTGAGCATGGGAAATATGGCTAGTATGACTAAAGAACTGGATTTTTAATTTTAGTTAATTTAAAATTAAGTAGACTCATGTGGCTAGAAGCTATTGTATTGAACATCACAGAGCTAAAATCATTAGTTAATGGTAATTCTGCTGTTTTGATTCACTTATCCTGTCCCTATTTACCTTGCTCCCTCCCCAACACACAGGCTAACATTGACTGCCACCCATAATTGTAAAAAAAAAAAAAAATGCTATGTTATTATTTCAATTTAAAAATAATAAGATGTATTCTAGAGAAGCCAAGTACACAAGATCATTTAATGGTTGGAAAACAGTGGTTATTAAAGAATAGAGATAAGTGCACTAGATTATTTGTTATTTTCACCATTATCTTTTTTTTCATTATCTTTTAAAGCAAACTGAAATTTGAAATGAAAATATGCATTAACTTATAAATAAAATTTTCCTCAGGGGTTTTAACATGAAAGTTCCAAGAAAGTGGAGCAATATAAAATAGTAGGATCACACAGTATATCTAAATAAACAGGTGAAAACGTTTTGTTCATATGAAAATTGCCAGAATTAGTTGTTAAATAATCATTCTCTTTCACACTGTAGTAGGTCGTGGAGACTCAAAGATGAAACTGATTTTCCTCAAAAGGCACTTCATGTAGAGGGGAGGCAGACAAGTAGAAATTATTAAGAGAAAATGGATTAATGTTTGTGATGTGAAATACACACAAAAAGATGCCTAACCCATTTGAAAAGGGCAGGTGGGGATCAGTTAAGACTTCCTTGTGGAGAATCTTGAAAGATGAATAGGAGGAGTTCACCAGTTGACAAAGCTGAGGGAGTAATGTGTATGAAGAAGAGAAAATTAAGAAGACATGATAGGAACAGGATGATACAACCATGCCAGTACAGCTGGACCACAGGCTTCTTAGACCAAGGTGGGGGAAGGTGAGCACAGAGGCAAAGAAAGAGGCTTGACAGGAGGGAGGGTTCATCATTGTAGGGCTATCGGACTTCAACCTGAAGGTAGCGAGTAACTGAAGGATTCAAAACAGGGGTATCTCTTTTATATTGTGACATGTAGTCATAGCCTTGCAGATGTATGGAAACTGGATTGAAGTTGAGCAAAACTAGGGGGAGCAGTGAGATCAGTGAAAAGATTGAGAAGTCAATGAGAAACCCTGAACAAGGATAAGAGGAAGATGGATGCAGGGGAAATAAGTTCTCTTTGTAGATAGGGAGGCAGGATGTTGAGGGATTTTAACTGTGAAGGATGGGGGGAATGAAAGTAGTATTACCTTGAGAACATAAAGAGGCGGGGAAGTTTTGACTCTAATGATAATAGGAATTGGACCAGATATGGAGCCCTCTGGGGGCTGGCAACCACAACATTGAGAAGACGCCATCTCTCACAGGTGTGTAGCTTTCCTAGATTGTGAGGCAGGCTCCATTAGTGATACAAGGTGTGTGTTTTCTCTTTTGAATTCAGCTAAAGATCAAGGGATAAGTTAGTTGTGGGCATTGGTAAAGGGGTACTTAGAGTTATGATAATCTTTTTAGGTTGAACGAAAGGTAATGAAAACGGGCGGGGATTGGTAAATTGGGAGAAATTTTGGTTAAAGAATTGGAAAACTTAATGAAGACAGCTAAAAGACAGTGGGTGGGAGATAGTGACAAAGTTGTGAAGATAATAATTTATAAGCAGAGAATTGAAAATTGAGGTTTTGTATTTCGAAAGAAGAATCATTTCTTGCGATAACGCGGTCTAGGATATGATCTTATTTGTATGTGCCTGAAATGACCTGTCATTTAAAATGAAATGAATGTCATTTGAATTGAGGAGTACACAGTGTTATGAGGCTGGGATGATGAATACATCATCTTTAAGGACATTGAAGTAATTCAGGAAAATGGTGTCATTTGGTAGAAAGGGAGACTGTGGGCCAGGTGATAAATAAGTCTTGAAATACAGGGAACTGAACTGCAGGTAAAATAATAAATAAGGAAAGATCAGGGGCTATAAAACTGGACAAGACAGACTTCAAAGAAGGTTGTTTTCACATAATAGTGGAAAACTAAATGTTAGGAAGGGGCAATGTGGATCTAGTCTCCCTAGGTGATGGTCAGTCATATGCAGCCACCAGAGAAGACACAGAAGAGGCTCAAAAGAGCAAAGTGTGTTATACTCACAAGTCCTAGGAACTGGAGACATGGCTCACCAGGCAGGGCCACATGAGAAAGCACCAGTGTTGGTCAGGAGGAAGAAGGGGCAACAGCAAGGGGCCTACTCCATGGCCTTAACTGGAGTTTCTGTAAGAAAAGCAAGGCAGGGCAGAGCAGACAATTTAGGTTGGTTAATTTGAATAATTTCAGCAGACTCTAAGCTATCCTAGTAGTCCTTAGTTGCCTGGTACCTGGCTCTGAGATGACTAAGAATAATATCGCCTCCTGGAGTATATGAGCCACATAGAAGGGATTTGGCTCTGGGTTATCTAGTTTTCTGATCAAAGGCATGATTCAGGCTAAGCTCTGTGCTGTCACTAAGAATTGACTAGCCTGGGGAGGATCAGTTTCTTCCCTACTCAGACATTAAGGCAATGGTCTCAGCAAGGGCTATGTTTAACATATGGCAAAGAAAGGAAGGAAGCATGTTCTCTTCTGCAAAGGTTAAAGTGGCAGGGTGTGCTTGCCATGAAATGGGCGGTTTCAGAGATGGGGGAGCGTAAACTATGTGAAAGGATGTGTAACATGGTAGGATGTTCAAGAGAATGGATGAAATATTTATATTTTGTGCAGTGACCAAGAATGATTAGAAGTCAAGTATGAAAAATTAGTTGGCTTCTATTTTCCAAAAGGAATTATTTTATAAAGTTGTTTTGATGTTAGTAAACTGACAGCTTCAACGTCCCATTACTATTATAATACCTTATTTGATTTTTTTCATGATTCTTATCAGTGTCTGAAATTACCCCTGGTTAATTGTCTCCTGATTATATTCCTCCCCTAGTAGAAGATTCCTTCCTTAGAAGAGTAGGATCTTGGGTTTTATCTTGTTACTACATCTCTAGTCCTCAGAACAATGCTTGGTATATAATAAGTGCTCAATAAATATTTGTTAAACAAAATAATTAAATCAGTTACATTCTGCTATGTTATTATAAGTGGGAGAAAAAAAAGGCTAAAAAGATTATACCTAACTTTTTAGACATTGTACGTGACATATCATACATCATAATTATGCCACAGCTTTAGGGGGATGTCAATATAGAAGTAACCCTAACATAGTTATTTTTATTTTGTCAAACACTTGTATAGTGCTTCTGTAGATCAGAAATTGTCCAAATTACTTTTACTAATATTAATTCATTAATTATTAATAATGAATTGTTATACCGCCTTAATGGTTTCCTAAGGAATTTGCTTTGGGTTTTATAAACATTTGACTTTAACCACTGAAATATGCTGAGCATAAGAATATCATCTACCATCTGTGTCTGTACAGAAAGTAAACATTATAATAAGGTTAAGTGAATATCCTTAGCAGCTCTTTGCTGGCCTAGGCACTATTCATGAAAACACATTCTTTTTGTCTGATGCCATACAATAACAATTTAAAGTCCTATTAATAGATCCTGTATTAAAAGTTATTTATCTATTGATTCAGCATCTAGCAAACTGTCTTTATTGTGTTGCTTAAAGATATTGTGTGTTACGGATTTCTATTATTTCTCCTACCCAGCTGGCTCATAATTATTAACAGATGCTATCATTCATCTCACTAAGATGCAGTGTTGAATTGCAGCAAATCCCTTTACACTAATCAGTCTGTATTTTAGGCTTTGATTCAGGATGACTTTTGCCATTGATTTTATACATCTATTTCAAATAATTCTGATGGAGTTTTCAAATTATACTTGGTGCCATTGTCCACAGAAAGGGAAGATGGTATATATAGGGGTTTTCAAAGTACTTTTCATTCTTTAGCCTTTGACAGAATTCCAATAAATAAAATGTATGTACCATTAGTATAGGTGTCTTCTTTTCTTTTCCCATAAGATGCATGTGTAGCTACCTTAGTTGGAAATAGGTATATAAATCTGAATAATCAATCTTTTCACTCTTCAGCTGGGTCAAAAGCCACATCATCTCTACTGGTGGTTCCTCACGGCCCCAGATCTGTAGTTATCGTTGGGTGGATGCTTCTTGTATTTCAGTAGTCCATGATGAATGTGATGCCCACAATCGCAATGACCATGAAAGACGGCTTCCTCCTACCAGTTCCCAGTAGCTCCTATTTTGACTTATCATAAGTGATCAGGGCTTCCCTGCATGGGCCATTTCCTGGGATGAGTTATCTTTCCCTAAAGAAATGATCAAGAATCAAGTACATTCTTATGCTTAAGCATTTCATACTTCTGGCATCCTCTGAAACTCTTCACCTCTATCTAGTTTCTTGGGCGCTTCAAAAGAAGAGAGAATTCCAAAGGAGGAGAGGAGACAGGTCTAGTGATATCCTGTGTAGGATAGGGAAGGTGGGAAGAATAATATTCATAGTATCCATTTTACTTCTCTGGCTAAGGTTTTATTTACCTCAGAAACATAAAGTGAATCATAGCATGCTCCATGATCTTATTCTTCCAAGTCCACCTTATGGTCTACATGAGAATTTTATATTTCATTAACAACATTTGGGCCTTATTTTTTGATCTGGAAACCTAAGTCTTGATACTTAAGTGAGCATTGTATTGCCTGTCCTTCTCCAAGAAGGAGCAAGAAATTAAGTTTTTTCTTGTTTCTTGAGTAGAGTGGGGAAATCACTGTAACTGTAACTGCACTCCGATTTACTGATAAAAGCCGAAATCTTTTGATTTTAGTATGCCTTGGGGCATTAGGGCAGCTCCAAGCCTCCCCAACTCAGCCCGTTCATTTTTGCCCACACACTACAATATGCTTTCCTTGAAGTGGCCTCTGGTGCACAGATGGCTGGATCGAGATCACTAGTGTGTAACCTCAAAACTTGCTATAATCATCTGTTAGTTCAGGGCTTTTATTGTCCATTCTTTCAGATTTTTACATAGATGATCATGTAATTGGCGAACAATAACAGTTTTATATCTTCCTTCCCAATGTGTATACTTTTGTTTGCTTTCTTTTGCCTTATTGCATTAGCAAGTCCTTCCAGTAGAATATTGAAAAGGAGTGGTGAAAGGTGACATTCTTGCCTTGTACCTGATCTTAGTGGAAAACTTTCAAGTTTCTCATCATCAAGTAAGATGTCAGCTGTGGTTTTTATTGATTGTCTTATCGAGTTGAGAATGTTTCCCTCTATTCCTATAGTTTACAGAGAATTTTTATCTTGAATATTCGGTGTTGATTTTGTCAAATGCTTTTTCTTGATTGATATGATCATTAATTTTTTTTTATTCTGTTGATGTGATAGATTACATTAATTGATATTTGAATGTCGAACCTACTTGCAACCTGCGGGAACTCTTGCTTTGTTTTGGTGTGTCATTTCTTTATACTTAAAAAAAAGATTATTTATTTATTTGAGAGAGTGAGAGAGAGAGGAGCATAAACGGAGGTGGGAAGGGAGAGAGAGAGAGAGAGATAATCCTCAAGCCAACTCCCTGCTGAGCTTGGAGCCTGATATGGGGCTTGATCCCAGGACCCTGAGGCCATGACCTGAGCTGAACCCAAGGGTCGGACGCTTAACTGACTGAAACACCCAGGTGCCCCTTATACTTTTTTGGAGTAAATTTACTAATATTTTGTTGAGAATTTTTTTTTCTCCATGTTCATAAAAGATACTGGTCTATAGTTTTACTGGTTTTGGTTTTGATATTTGCATTATGTGGACCTCATAGAATGAGTTAGGGAATATTGTCTCTCTGTTTCTATTCTCTGGAAATGAGTGTAGAGAATTTTTTAAAAAATTTTATTTATTTATTTGTCAGAGAGAGAGGGCGCGCAGCAGGCAGAAGGAGAAGCAGGCTCCCCGCTGAGCAGGGAGTCCGATGCCGGACTCGTTCCCAGGACCCTGGGAACATGACCTCAGCTGAAGGCAGATGCTTAACCGACTGAGCCACCCAGGTGTCCACAGTATAGAGAATTGATATAATTTCTTCCTTAATGTTTAGTAGAATTTACCAGTGAACATATCTGGGCATCATTTCTTCTTACATGAGTTTTCCCACTGTTTTTCAAGGAATTGGTCCATCTCATCCATGTTTTTGAATCTGTGGGCATAGAATTGTTCATAGTATCCCTTTATTTATCCTTTTTGGGGAGCTTAAATTCATGACCCTGAGATCAAGACCTGAGCTGAGATCAAGAGTTGGACGCTTAACTAAGCCACCCATACACCTCTCTTTATTATCCTTTTATGTCCATGAGATCTGTAGCAATGTCCTGTCCTTCATTTCTGATATTAGTAATTAGTGTGCTCTCTCTTTTTCTTTCTCTAAGCTTGGCTAGAGGCTTGTTGATTTTACTGATTTTTTCAAAGAACCATCTTTTGGTTTTGTTGATTTTCTATGTTGTTTTCCTGTTTTCAATTTTATTGCTTTCTGCTCTAATTTTCATTATTTCTTTTCTTCTGGTTACTTTGTGTTTAATATTCATCTCTTTTTCTAGTTTCTAAGGTGGAGACAATATATATTATTAATTTTAGATCTTCTGTCTTTTCTAATATATATGTTCAATGCTGTAAAATTCCAAGTACTGCTTAAATGCATCTTACAGATGTTGGTAAGTTGTGTTTTCATTTGCAAAATATTTTTAAAATTTTCTTGTGATATCTTCTTTGACCCATGTTATTTAGAAGTGTGGTTTTTTAGGGCGCCTGGGTGGCTCAGTTGGTTAAGCGACTGCCTTCGGCTCAGGTCATGATCCTGGAGTCCCTGGATCGAGTCCCGCATCGGGCTCCCTGCTCGGCAGGGAGTCTGCTTCTCCCTCTGACCCTCCCCCCTCTCATGTGCTTGCTCTCTCTCATTCTCTCTCTCTCAAATAAATAAAAAATCTTTAAAAAAAAAAAAAAGAAGTGTGGTTTTTTATTGCCATGTTTTGGGGGATTTTCTAGTTAGCTTATGGTATTGATTTCTAGTTGAATTACATTGTTGTTAGAAAACAGACATTGTATGATTTCTATTATTTTAAATATGTTAAGGTGTGTTTTATGGCCCAGAATGTGAATATTCCATATGAGCTTGAGAAAAATGTGTATTCTGCTATTATATGAAGTAGTCTATGGAGGTCAGTTATATCCAGTTGATTGATGATGTTGTTTCTGACTGCTGGATCTGTTTCTGAGAGAGGGGTGTTGAAACATCCAATTATGATAGTGGATTCATCTATTTTTCTTTGCAATTCTATCAGTTTTTGCATCATGTAGATCAATTATTCAGTACATACATGTTAAGAATTGTTATATCTTCTGGGGGAATTGACCTCTTATCATTATGTAATATCCTCCTTTGTACTTGATTACTCTCCTTACTTGGAAGTCTGCTTTATCTAAAAATAATATAGCTACTTTCTTTTGATTACTGCTGTTTTTTTTTCTCCATCCATTTACTTTTAATTTCTGTGTCTTTATATTTAAAGTGGGTTTCTGGTAATAATACATTACTTGGGTTATATATTTTTTTATCTACTTTGACAATCTGTGTCTTTTAATCAGTATATTTAGACCACATTCAATAAGATTATTGATATAGTTGGGTTAGTATCTACCATGTTTTATTGCTATGTTCTATTATTGTCCTTCTTTGTTTCTGTTTTCTGTTTTCCATTCTTTTCTGCCTTTTGTGGTTTTAACTGAGCATTTTATATGATTCTATTTTCTCTTTTAGCATATCAATTATACTTTTTAAAAACTTTTTTCAGTACTTGCCCTAGAGTTTGCAATATACATTACAACTAATTCAAGTCCACTTTTAAATAACACTATCCCATTTCACAAGTAGTGTGAGTACCTTATAATAACAAAATATCCTAATTCCTTCCTCCCATCCCTTGTATTATTGCTGTCATTAATACTTATATAGACACATACATAAGCATATATATATATATGTATATATATATATGTATATATATATATATGTATATATATATATATATTTAATTCCAAAATCCCTGTCATGTCTGATTCTGATGCTGCTCTGTATCTTCAAATTGTATTTTTGGCTTTTTGGTATGAGTTATAATTTTTTCTGAATAGCCAGATTCAGTGTACTTGGTGAAAGGAACTGCTGTAAATAGGCCTGTAATGATGTTTTGGGAGGTGTAGGGGGAGGGGCATGTTCTCTAGTCCTATAATTAGGTGTCCGTCTTTTAGTGATCCTGTACCTTGGACTGTGAACTTCACAAGTGTTTTTCAGTTTTTTCCTCCCCACTTAGGTGAGACAGGGGGACAGATTGGTTTAAGTGTGCTAGAGTTGGATATTTCCCTTCCCCATGTCAGTTAGGCTGTGATAAAACTCCAGCAGGCTGGGCTCTGGTTAATTAGTTTCTCCTGATGGCAGGCCTATTTAAGAACAGAGTGCTCTGGCTTATTTCAAAATGGTTCCTTTTCCTCTCTGCCAGAAGTAGGAGAGGATTTTTCTCCAATATTTATATTGGGAATCTTGGGCAAACTTTTGGACATAATGTTCACAATATTGTTGGGTTCTATCCTATAACTGAGTCCCCCTAGAGTTTTTAATTCTGAGAGTCAACACTGAGTCTCCAGCAATTCATCAGTTACACTTCAGGTTTTCCTACCCTAGCACCGACCGGTTCCTGCAGTGGTTTCTGCTTGTGGGCGTCTGCTCAGGTAAGCTGTGAGTCCTAGTCTTCACCTCTCTGCCTCTCTAATCTCTGGTGTAGCATTTGCTCTGTGTCTTTCTCTCTCTTATGAACTCAGAATAGTGATATATGTAGCAAGTATATGAACTTATAAATAATGAGTCCACTATAATGATTTTCTAAAACATGAAATTTATTTACTTTCCCCTCAAAATATCAGATAATCTCTCATTATGTTTTTTGTTTATTTTCCCTAGTCAAAAACCATAAAACTGTGTGACTATTTACTTCTTTAAGACCTATAGTAGATTGAATGCTAATACTATGCTAAAATCCTTTAAGTGGGTCAGAATACCCATATCACATTATCTATAATACAACCAAGGTTGGAGAATAATTTGAAGATTTATACTAGGTTTTTATGAATTAAGGATTGACTATCCTGCAAAACTTTAACAACCAAGAATTTGTAGATACTATAAATCCTTATTAAACTCAATGTAAAGATCAATATCCTTTTGTGGTTCAACAAAGTATTCCACATCTGCCTAAAAAAAAAAAAGCCTAGCTTTTAATTTCTAGATAAAAATGGTCAGGATAAAAATGGTCAGTATTCGTATATAGTTCATGAGTCATAAAATACTCTGTAAACCAGAAACTTTGGGGGAAAAATATTAACTATTTCAGAGCAATGAGCTGTATTTTAGTCACCAACTGCCCTAGGACAAAAACTATATCAAGAGTTTCCTTTTAAACTTCTCTCTTATAAGGGTGCCTGGGTGGCTCAGTCGTTAAGTGTCTGCCTTCAGCTCAGGTCATGATCCTGGGGTCCTGGGATGGAGCCCCACATTGGGCTCCCTGCTCAGCGGGAAGCCTGTTTCTCCCTCTCCCATCCCCCCGCTTGTGTTCCCTCTCTTGCTGTGTCTCTCTCTGTCAAATCAATAAATAAAAAATCTTTAAATTTCTCTCTTACAACAGGAAGAGTCAAACAGGAGAAATTTGGCCCCTTTATGTTAAAATATAAGGAACACATCTATGTAATGAAAATAATAAATACAGTTTGTGGTTAATTCTGTGTTTCAAACAATTTTCCTTTTAAAAATAGTTGTTTTTAGGGGTGCTGGTGTGGCTCAGTTGGTAGGGCATCGGACTCTTGATTTCTGCTCAGGTCTTGAGATCGAGCCCGGTATGGGGCTCTGTGCTGGGCATGGAACCTGCTTGGGACTCCCTCTCCCCCTCTCTCTTCTCCCCTCTCCCCACCCCCTCCCCCACCCCCCGCTGACTAGTGAATTTTTTTCTCTCTCTAAAAAAAAATAGTTGTTTTCATAAAAAATTAAGTACATGACTTAGTTCTTTATTTAGCAGAATATTGTTTGCATTACCCTGTTTCATGTAAATTGACACTCTTACATTATACATTGGTTTAGAGCTCCTCTTGGTTGTATTATTTGGTCTTATCCCAAAGTTATTGGAAGAACATTAATAGACTTTAAATCAGTATATCAAATAGCTACAATTACTGTTATTAACAAATATCTCTTCTAAACTGATAGATATAAGGGAATATAGCATAGTTTATGCTATAAAGTACTTATAGTACAACATAAGTAGAAAGATGTTATATCAGGCACACTTTTTTTTTAATTGGTTTCTTTTATTTTGGCTTAAGAATAAAGCAATAAAAAGTGGTTGATTTGATCAAAGGTTGATAACCAATTTCAGAGTTATTTATCTACATACCTATATCCCAATTTCTTTACCTATAAAATCCAAGTGGGTATAACCTTAGGCTGTTTGCTGCATCACCCTAGAGTTAAGCAGATAGTCAATTAAGAGAGATTAAGGAAGCCAGAACATCATTTAAAATCTTTCTGTATATTTCATACCTTCCCCAACACACACTGAAGATGGATTATGGTTAGAATTTTACCTAAAATCTATTGAATGTACAGCCTTTACTGCAAAACTAAAATGGTTGATTGCATTTTATTTTACTCAATATTGTGTTATTTAGTGTGTTTTTCTATAATAGGAAGACTAAGACATGAGGGTTTTAAAATATTGGTCTAGAGGAAAAACAAATTAAAGTGTCTAAAAGGAGATTTTTGAGGATCAGGCATAACTGAGTCGTAAACCATTCAGAAACTATAGTGATGGCCATGAAAGCTTTTTTTTTTCCCCAATAGAAGACATAAATTTTTATAGCATTTTAAAATACAAAAACAAAATACTAAAACTCAAGTAATCAAATGTTGGAAGGTACAATATTTAGGCACTCACAATTAAGTGCCTGTGAAGGTTTTATTTTCCCCATCTGTCAGAGGGTTCGTGCTGTCTCAGTAAACGCTTTCAAATGCCTGAATTTCCCAGCTGTCAAAAATAGCTCTCAAAAATGATCTCATGTGAGGTTTTACAACTGGTGTAGCCATTTAGGGTTAATTAGTTTAAAAACTTATCTTAAAAATTAAACAGCCTTTAAACTATATAATCATATTATAGCCTATGCTTTAGTCACTAGTTGACATTATAGCATTTTTCTCTTTGGGAAATAATTTTCAATCAGTTTTTGTTCTTAAACACCATCTCATTAATTTCTCATTTCAATCCTGTGATGTGTAGGTACTAGTAATATCCTGTTTTTAATGAGGAACCTGAGATTTAGAGAGGTGAAATAAATCCTCCAAGGTCACATAGATAGCAAATGGGGGAGGGAGAATTGAGTTGGTTAAATTAAAGATAGCGCTTGGACAAATGCTGACAATCTGTAAAACCTTTGGATTGATTACTTTTCTCCAGAGTTGATAAACCAATAGAAACCACTAAGTTTTATGTTGTTGTTTTTTTTTAATTACAAAACTGACCAGTATTAGGAATCTTGCAAATTCACATACGCCAACCCAGGAGAATATTTCTATGTAAGTGTGATGTGGTCTCTATCTAGAGGTATATTTCCCTATATTTTTGGACATAGGATAAAAGTGAAAATTGGATCAAGATTGAACTTGCATTACATTTCATCATAATCCATTGTGTCTTATAAATTTACTGTGACTTAACTTGTTGGAAAAAAACAATATATTCTTTGTTTCCCTGTTGTTGAACAAATATGGCCCTATGGCAAGAGAAAAAATTTGGTCTGTCTTCTGTGTAAGGTGTGAGCATCCAGTTTCCTATGAACTGAGAACATATTTTTTCACAAGCTATACATTGGTTAATCTCAAGATGATTTTATTCTGACTCAAATCATGTGCAAGCAAGAAAGAAATCTTTTATTTTTATAAGTTAAGCACCAGCTTATATTCTATAGTTAATTTTAACTTTGTTGAAATTGCTAATGTTTGACTTTTTACTCATAAGAAATGGCAAATTCATATGTTTAATCTAATATAAATGAGAATAGGAAACTAAACTATTGGCTTAGCTGAGTGTTAAAAAAACATTGAAGAAAGGAAGTAAAAAAGAAAGCCAAAGATCCTGTGAATAGTTTGGAAGCAACAATGGTTTATATCAAAAACAAAATCATTTTTGTTGTTGTCTGTTTTTAAAATATACCTTATTTTTAGAGGAATTTTAGGTTCACAGCAAAATTGAGAGGAAGTACAGAAAGTTCTTGTAGACCTCCTGTAAACCCCCTATAGACCTCCCCCCACTATTAACATCCCTCACCAGAGTAGTACATTTGTTACAATTGATGAAACTACATCATTATCATCCCCAAATCCATAGTGTACATTAGGGATAAATCTTGGTGTCGAACATTCTGTGGGTTTGGACAAGTGTAAAATGACATGTATCCACCATTACAGTATCATACAGAATAGTTTCATTACCTTAAAAATTCTCTGTGCTCCTCTACCTATTCCTTCCTGCTGCCCCCCAGGACTCCTGACAAACTATTCTTTTTACTGTCTTCATAGTTTTGCCTTTTTCAGAAAGTCCTATAGTTGGAATAAAAAGTATAACCTTTTCAGACTGTCTTCCTTCCTTTAGTAGTATGCATTTAAGGTTCCTTCATGACTTTTAGTGGTTTGGTAGCTCATTTATTTTTTGCACTGAATAATATCCCACTGTCTGCATGTGCCACAGTTTATCCTTTTACCTACTGAAGCACATAATAGTTGCCTCCAATTTTGGCAATTATGAATACAGCTGCTGTAATAATTGGCATAAAGGTTTTTGTGTGGACTTGTTTTCAACTCATTTGGGTAAGTACCAAGGAGTATGACTGCTGAATTATTTGGCAAGTGTATGTTTACTTTTGTGAGAAGCTGCAAACTGTCTTCCAAAGCAGATACAGCATTTTGCATTCCCACCAATGATGAATGAGAATGCTAGCATTTGATGTTTTCAGTGTTTTGGACTTTCACCATTCTAATAGGTATTTAGTGGTGTCTCATTTTTGTTTTAATTTTTAATTCCCTAATGACATATGAGTTTGAACATCTTTTCATTTGTTTATTTGCTCTCTGTTTATCTCTTTTGGTGAGGTGACTCTTTAGATCCTCTGCCCATTTTTTAACTGTGTTGCTAGGTTCCTTACTGCTGAGTTTTAAGAGTTCTTCATATATTTTGAATAACTGTCTTCCTCAGATATGTCTTTTGCAAATATTTTCTTCCAATCTGTTGTTTGTCTTCTCATTTTCTTGACAGTATCTTTCATAGAGAAGACATTTTTTGTTTTAATAAAGTCCTGTTTATTAGTTATTTTTTCATAGATTATATCTGTTGTATCTAAAAAGGTATGGCTATGACCAAGGCCATCTAGATTTTCTCTTTTATTGTCTTCTAGGACTTTTTTTGTATTGAAGTATAAACAACATACAATATTTTATTAGTTTCAGGTGTATAACATACTGATTCAACAATTTTATACATTAGTCAGTGCTCACCATGATATGTGCAGTCACCGTCTGTCAACCATATAGCATTATTACAGTATTATTGACTATATTCCCTATATTGTACTTTTAATTTCCATGACATTTATTTTATAACCGGAACTTTGTACCTCCTAATCCCCTTTCTCTATTTTACCTACCCCTCCATCCACCTGCCTTCCAGTTTGTTCTTTGTATATAAGAGACTGATTATTTGTTTTGTTTTTGTTTTTTGTCTTTCTCTGTCTTATTTCACTTAGCATAATACCCTCTAGGTCCATCTGTGTTATTACAAATAGCAAGATTCCATTCTTTTTTATGGTTGAGTAATATTTCGTTGTATATATGTGTGTGTGTTTGTATATACTACATCCTTTTTGTGTGTTCCTTTGTTTGTTTTGTGTTTACTCTGATTTTTATTCTCATGACTTACTCATTCCATAACTGGAAGCCTGTATCGCTGTCTCCCCTTTATCATTTTGCCAAACCAACTACCACCACCACCCTCCCTCTGGCAACCAACAGTTTATTATCTGTATAGTTTTGATTCTGCTTTTTGTTAATTTTTACACAGTATTTGTCTTTCTCAGTCTTATTTTACTTAGCATAATACCCTCTAGGTCCATGCACATTATCTCAAATGGCAGGATCTCATCCTTTATTATGGCTGTGTAATATTCCTCTGTGTGTGTGTGTGTGTGTGTGTGTGTGTGTGTGTGTGTGTGGTATTCACCCACATTTTCCTTATCCATTCATCCATTAATGGACATTTAGGCTACTTCCATGTCTTCGCTATTATAAATAATGCTGCAGTAAACACAGGGATGCATATATCTTTTAGAGTTAGTGTTTCTATTTTCCCTGGGTAAGTACCCTATAGGGGGATTACTGGATCATTTGGTATTTCTATTTTTAATTTTTTAAGGAAACACCATACTGTTTTCTGCAGTGGCTGTACCAATTTACATCCCCACCAATGGCACACGAGTGTTCCTTTTTCTCCATATCCTCACCAACATTTGTTGTGTCTTGTCTTCTTGATTTTAGCCATCCTAACAGGTGTGAGGTGGTATCTCATTGTGGTTTTGATTTGCGTTTCCCTGATCATGAGTGATACTTAGCATCTTTTCATGTGTCTGTTGGCCACCTGTATGTCTTCTTTGGATAAATATCTATTCAGGTCTTTGGTCCATTTTTAATTGGATTATCCATTTTGGGGGGTGTTGAATTTTAGAAGTTCTTTACATAGTTTGGATACTAACCATTGATCAGATATGCCATTTGCAAATATCTTCTCCCATTCAATAGGTTGCTTTTTAGTTTTGTTGATTGTTTCCTTCACCGTGCAGTTAAGTTTTTATTTTGATGAAGTCCCAGTAGTTTACTTTTTGGTTTTGTGTCCCTTGCCTAAGGAAACCTATCTCTAGAAAGATGTTACTATAGCCAATGTCACAAAATTTATTGCTTGAGTTCTCTTCTAGAATTTTTATGGTTTTGGGTCTCACATTTAGGTTTTTACTCCATTTTAAGTTTATTTTTGTGTATGGTGTTAGAAAGCAGTCCAGTTTCGTTCTTTTACATGTAGCTATCTAGTTTTCTCAGCACCATTTACTGAAGAGATTGTCTTTTCCCCATTGTATACTCTTGCCTCCTTTGTCAAAGATTAATTGACCATATAAATGTGGGTTTATTTCCAGCTGTCTATCCTGTTCCACTTATCTTTGTGTCTATTTTTGTGCCAGTACCATACTGTTTTGATTACTACAGGTTGGTAGTGTTCTTGAAATCTGGAATTTAAACCTCCAGCTTTGTTTTTTTTCAGGATTGCTTTGTCTATTCAGGGTCTCCTGTGGTTTCAGACAAGTTTTATTCTAGTTTTGTGAAAAATGCTATTGATATTTTCATAGGGATTGCATTAAATCTGTAGATTGCTTTGGGTAATATGGGCATTGTGGCCATATAAATTCTCCCAATTCTTGAGCATGTAATATCTTTTTGTTTGTGTCATCTTCGGTTTCTTTCATGAGTGTTTTATAGTTTTAAGAGTACAGGTCTTTTACCTCTTTAGTTAGGTTTGTTCCTAAGTATTTTGGGGGGGGGGGTCCATCGTAAATGGTAGTTTTTAAAATTTCTTTTTCTGTGATGTTGTTATTTGTGTATAGAAATGCTGCCAATTTCTGGGTGTTCTAGTCTTTAAGATTTTCTATGTATAGTATCATGTCTGCAAACAGTAACAGTCTAGCTTCTTCTCTACCAATATGGATGCCTCTTATTTCTTTTTCTTGTCTGATTGCCATGGCATACCACATCTTCTTTATGCATTTATCTATTGATGGACACTTGGGTTGCTTCCATATCTTGGCTGTTGTAAATACTGCTACAATAAACACTGGGGTGCATATATCTTTTTGAATTAATGTTTTTGTTTTCTTTGGGTAAATAAAGTAGTGGAATTCCTGGATCATATGGTATTTCTATTTTTCATTTTTTGAAGAATCACCATACTGTTTTTCACAGTGGTTGCACCAATTCACAATCCTACCAACAATGCATGAAGTTTCCCTTTTCTTTACATTCTTGCCAACAATTGTTATTTTTGTCTCTTTTTTATTCTAGCCATTCTGACTGGTGTGGGGTGATGGTTATGGTTTAATTTGCATTTCCCTGACTAGTGATGTTGAACATCTTTTCATATGTCTGTTGGCCATTTGTATTTCTTCTTTGGAAAAATGTCTATTTGAATCCTCTACCCATTTTTGGAAAAATGTCTATTTGGCTCCTCTGCCTATTTTTAGATAAATGTCTGTTTGGATACTCTGCCCATTTTTTTTACTGGATTGTTTGTTTTCTTATTGCTGAGTTTTGTAAGTTCTTTATATATTTTGGATATTACCTCCTTACTGGATGTATCATTTGCAAATAACTTCTCCCAATTAATAGGTTCTCCCTTTTCATTTTGTTGATGGCTTCGTTTGCTGTGCAAAAGCTTTCTATTTTGGTATATTCATAATAGTTTATTTTTGCTTTTGTTTCCCTTGCTTTAGGGGACCTATTCATAAGTATGTTGCTAAGGGCAGTGTCCAAGAGATTACTACCTATGTTTTCTTCTAGGAGCTTAGTCTCTTTAATCCATTTTGAGTTTGTTTTTTGCCTATTGTGTGAGTTATCTACTTTCATTCTGTCCAGTTTTCCCAGCACCATTTATCAAAAAGACTGTCTTTTTCCCATTGTATATTCTTGCCTCTGATGTCATAGATTAACTGACCATGTAAGTGTGGATTTATTTCTGGGCTTTCTGTCCTGTTCCATTGATTTGTCTTCTTTGTGCCAGTACCTTACTGTTTTGATTACTACAACTTTGTAGGATATCACAAATCTGGATTTGTGATACGTTCAGCTTTGCTATTCTTTCTCAAGATTGCTTTGGCTATTCAAGGTCTTTTATGGTTTCATGCGAATTTTAGGATTATTTCTTCTAGTTCTGTGTAAAATGCTATTGGTATTTTAATAGAGATTGCATTGAATCTATAGATTGCTTTGGGTAGTATGGATATTTTAACAATATTCTTCCAATCCAGGAATATGATATACCTTCCCATGTGTTTGTGTCATCTTCAATTTCTTTCATCAGTGTCTTATACTTTTCAGAATATAGATTTTTCACCTCCTTGGTAAAATATATTCCTAGGTATTTTGTTTTCTTTGGTGCAATTGTAAATGGATATGTTTTCTTAATTTATTTCTGCTACTTGATTATTTTAGTGTAGAGAAATGCATTTGATTTCTGTATATTAATTTTTATCCTGCAACTTTACTGAATTGATTTATCAGTTCTAATACTTTTTTTGGTGGGTCTTTAGAGTTTTCTATATATAGTATCAGGACAGCTGCAAATAGTGATGGTTTTACTTCTTCCTTACCAATTTGGATAGATTTTATTTCTTTTCCTTGTCCAATTTCTGCAACTGGGACTTCCAGTACTATGTTGAATAAAAGTGGTGAGAGTGGGTATCCTTGTTTTGCTTCTGATCTTAGAGGAGAAGCTTTTAGTTTTTGACCATTGAGTATGATGTTAGCTGTGGGTTTTCATATATGGCCTTTATTATGTTGAGTTATGTTCCCTTTAAACCCACTTAGTTGAGAATTTTTATTATGAGTGGATGTTATAATTTCTCAAATGCTTTTACTGCATCTATTGAGATGACCCTATGATGTTTATCCTTCATTTTGCTAATGTGATGTATTGCATTGATTTGCAAATGTTGAATCACCCTTGAATAAATAAATAAATTCCACTTGCTCATGGTGAATGATTCTATTATTGTATAGTTGAATTCAATTTGGTAATATTTTGTTGAAGATTTTTTCATCTATGTTCATAAGAAACATTGGCCTGTAGTTTTCTCTTTTTGTAGTGTCTTTGTCTGGCTTTGGTATCAGGGTAATTAATGCTGGACTTATAGAATGAATTTGGAAGTTTTCCTTCCTCTTCTATTTTTTGGGATAGTTTGAGAAGAATAGGTATTAACTCTTCTGTAAATGTTCAGTAGAATTCACTTGTGACTTGTTTTGTGGCCTAACAAGTGATCTATCCTGGAGAAATGTTCCATGTACACTTGGATGTGTATTCTGCTTTTGGATGGAATGTTTTGTATATATCTGTAAAGACCATCTGGTCTAATGTATCACTCAAAGCCCCTGCTTCCTTTTTTATTTCTGTGTGGATGATTTATCCATTGTAGTAAAAAGGATGTTAAAGTCCCTACTGTTATTTTATTACTGTCAATTTCTCCCTTTATGTCTCTGAATATTTGCTTTATGTATTTAGGTGCTCCTCTTTTGAGTGCATAGATATTTATAAATGTTATATCCTTTTGTTGGATTGATCACTTTATCATCATATATTGCCCTTTGTCTCTTGCTACTGTTTTTGTTTTAAAGTCTATTTTGTGTGATATAAGTATTGCTACCTCAGTTCTTCTTCTTCTTCTTCTTTTTTTTTTTTTTTTTTTTTGCTTTGATTTTCATGGTATATGTTTTCCCATCCCTTTACTTTCAATCTGTATGTGTCTTTAGGTCTGAAGTGAGCATCTTGTAGGCAGCATGTAGATAGGTCTTTTTTGTTTGTTTGTTCATTCGGTCACCATATATTTTTTTTATTGGAGCATTTAGTACATTTACATTTAAAGGAATTGATAGGTATGTATTTATTGCCATTTTCTTAGTTGTTTCCTGGTTGTTTCTTGTAGTTCTTCTGCGTTCCTTTTGTTACTTTCTTCCCTTTGTTTTGATGGCTTTCTTTAGTGTTTTGCTTGGATTCCTTTCTCTTTATTTTTGGGGTATCTATTACAGGTTTTTGACCGGTGGTTACCATCAAGTTCATCTATAATGTTTTATGTGTTAGTCTCTATTAAGTTGATGATTGCTAAAAGTTTGAACAGATTCTAAAAGCACTAAATTTTTACTTCCCCCTCCAAGTTTTATGTATGTTGTGTCATATTGTACATCTTCTGTGTGAGTGTATCTCTTAACTAATTTTTGTAGATAAAATTGACTTTACTAATTTGGTGTTTTAACCTCAATATTGGCTTTGTAAGGGATTAATCTACTACCTTTACTATACATTTGCTTTTACCTGTGAATTTTTTTCCTTATATAATTTTATTCTAATTAAAGCCCTTTCTTTCCACTCACAGAAGTCCCTTTAATATTTCTTGTAATACTGGTTTAGTGGTTATGAATTCCTTTAACTTATGTTTGTCTTGGAAGCTTTTATCTTTCCTTCTTTTTCAAATGATAACCTTTCTGGGTAGAGTATTCTTGGTTGAAGTTTTTTCCCTTTCAGCCCTTTGAATATATTATACCACTCTCTTCTGGCCTGCCAAGTTTCTGCTGAAAAATCAGCTGATAACCTTATGGGGTTTTCCTTGTATGTAACTCTTTTCTCTTGCTGCTTTTAAAATTCTTTATCATTACTTTTGCTATTTTAATTATGTGTCTTGGTGTGTACCTTCTTAGGTTAATCTTATTAAGAGTTGTCTGTGCTTTCTGGATGTGCATGTCTGTTTTCTTCCCTAAATTAGGGAAGTTTTCAGCTATTATTTTTTCAAGTATATGTTCTGCCCTCTTCTCTCTCTTCTTTTGGGATTTCTATAATGCAAGTGTTGTTGTGTTTGATGGTATTGCTGAGTTTCCTTAACCTATTCTCTTTTTTTATTCTTGCTTTTTGCTTTTAGTTTGGTTGCTTTCTATTACCCTGGTTCCCAGATCACTGATCCATTCTTTTTCATTCTCTGATCTGTTGATGATCTAGAAGTTTTATAGTTTATTTTTAGGTCCATGTATTACTTTGAGTTAAGGTTTGTGAAGTATATAATGCCTGCACCTACATTCATTTTTTAAAATTTTGCATGTGGATGTCTAGTTGTTCCAGCACTATTTGTTGAAAAGGCTCTATTTTCTCTATTGTAATGCCTTACTCCTTTGTCAGAGATCAGTTGACTATATTTATGCAGGTCTATTTCTGGACTCAATCTGTTCAATTGACCTATTTATTCTTTCATCGATACCATGCTGTCTTGACTACTGTAGCTCTAGAGTAAAGTGTTAGTCCTCTGCCTTTGTTCTTCTTCAATATTGAATTGTCTTTCTGGGTCATTTGCCTTTCAATATAAACTTTAAAGTCAGTTTGTTGATATTCACAAAATAACTTGGGATTTTGATTGGGACTGCATTGAATTCAATCACGTTGGGAAGAACTGACTTTTTGACAATATTGAATCTTATCAAGGAAGATGTAGTATTTCTTTTTATTCAGTCTTTCCTATTTTTTTCAGTTTTGTACTTTTCCTCATATATATCTTATACATATTGTTACATTGGTACTTAAATATTTCATTTATTTGAGTGTGAATATAAATGATATTGTGCTTTTAATTTTGAATTCCACCTGTTCATTACTTGTATATGGGAAACAAATAACTTTTATATATTAACCTTGTAACCTGCAGCTTTGCTGTAATCACTAATTAGTTCCAGGAGTTTTTGGGTTGAATCTTTACAATTTTCTACATACACAGTCATTTCATCTATAAAGAGACTGTTTTCTTTCTACTTTTCCAATGTGTTTACATTTTATTTTTTTTCTTGCCTCATTGCATTAGCTAGGACCTCCACTATGATACTGAAAAGGAGGGATGAGAGGGAATATCCTAGTCTTATTCCTGATCTTATCAGAAAAGTGTCTAGTTTCTCACCATTTGAGTATGATGTTTGCTGTAGGTTTTTTTTGTAGATGTTCTTTATCAAGTTGAGAAAGGTTCCCTATATTCCTAGTGTGCTGAAAGTTTTATCATGAATTTAAGTGCTGAATTTTTTCAAATGCTTTTTCTACATCTATTGATATGATTGATATGATTGTGTAATTGATCTCTTCATGTGAAGGATTACCTTAGTTGATTTGTGAATATTGAACTCACCTTGCATATGTGAGATAAGTCCAACTTGGTCATGGTTTATAATTCTTTTTTTTTTTTTTTTTAAAGATTTTATTTATTTATTTGAGAGAGAGAGAATGAGAGAGAGCAAGCACATGAGAGGGGGGAGGTTCAGAGGGAGAAGCAGACTCCCTGCTGAGCAGGGAGCCCGATGCGGGACTCGATCCAGGGACTCCAGGATCATGACCTGAGCCGAAGGCAGTCGCTTAACCAACTGAGCCACCCAGGCGCCCTATAATTCTTTTTATACATTGTTGGATTTATTTTGGTAATATTTTGTTGTATATTTTTGCATCTGAGAGTTACTGATTTATAGTTTTGTCTTTTTTAAAACTTTTAATTTAAACTCCAATTAGTTAACATACAGTGTAATATTAGTTTCAGGTGTACAATACGGTGATTCAACACTTCTGTGTATCACCAGTGCTTATCACACAAGTGCATTTCTTAATCCCCATCACCTATTTAACCCATCTCCCATCCTACCTCCCCCCTGGTAACTGGAGAAATGGGAACCCTCTTGCCCTGTTGGTGGGAATGCAAACTGGAACAGTCACTCTGGAAAACACTATGGAGGTTCCTCAGAAAGTTAAAAATAGAATTACCCTACAATCTAGCAATTACACGGTTAGGTATTTACCCAAAGAATATAAAAATACTAATTCATACTAATTCAAAAATACATGTACTCCAATGTTTATAGCAGCATTATCTACAATAGCCAAATTATGGAAACAGCCCAAGTGTCCATTGATTAATGAATGGATAAAGAAGATGTGGTATATATACACACTATGGAATATTACTCAGCCATAAAAACAAATAAAATTTTGCTATTTTCAATGACATGGATGGAGCTAGAGAGTATTATGCTAAGTGTAGTTTTGTCATAAAAATTTTTTGTTGTTGTTTAATTTTTATTAAGTAGGCTCCATATCCAATGTGGAGCTTGAACTCATGACCCCAAGATCAAGGGTTACACACTTTACCAACCAAATCAGCCAGGCACTCCAGTTCAGTCATTTTTTAAATCTAGCTTTGGTATTAGGATAATGTTGACCTCATAAAATGAGTTAGGGAGTATTTCCTGTCTTCTGTTGTCTGGAAGTGATTATAGTGTTACAATTTATTCCTTAAATGTTTGATAGAATTTACCAGTGAACACTTCTGGGCGTCATACTTTCTGTTTTGGAAAGTTACTAGTGATTCAATTTTTTAAATAGATACAGTTCTATTTAGATTGTCTACTACTTCTTGTGGGAGTTTTTACAGATTGTTTCTTTGAAGATATTAGTCCATTTCATCTTGGTTATTGAAATTGTGGCCATAGAATTGTCCTTTAGAATTGTTTTTGTAGTATTCCTTTATTATCCTTTTGATGTCCATGGGATCTGTAGTGATTTCCCTCGTTTCATTCATTTTAGTGATTTGTGTTTTTTTTCCTTGTTTTACTTTATTAGCTTGACTAGAGGCTTACACATTTTCCTAATCTTTTCAAAGAACCAGCTTTTAGTTTTGTTGGTTTTTCTCTGTTTTCATGTTTTCAATTTCATTGATTTCTGCTCTAATTTTTCTTTCTTCTGATTAGTTTGGATATAACTTGCTCTTCCATTTTGAGTTTTCTTCAGGTGGAAGCTTAAATTATTGACTTTAGATATTTGTTCTTTTCTAATATATATAGTCAATGTAATATATATAGTTTAATATATGTCTTTTTGCTGCATCACACAAATTTAGCTAAACTGTATTTTTTTTCATTTAGTTCAAAGTATTTTTAACTTCTTTTGAAATTTCTTTTTTGACCTAAGTGTTATTTATAAATATGTTGTTTAATCTCCAAGTATTTTGGTATTTTTTAGCTATCTTTATGTTGACTTCTAGTTTTATTCCTTTGTGTTCTGAGAGTATAGGTTATATGAGCTTTTATCCTTTTAAATTTAAGGTACTTTTTATGGCCTAAAATGTGGTCTATCACATTTGTTTTTAATTTTTTCTCAGAAATCATCTGTCTATGCTTATGTTGTCTATCTCTTCCTACATATTGTCTAGTTTTTACATTACAGTCCTTAGTATATTATACATAGTTGTTGTAAACTTACAGTGTGATTATTTCAACATTCCTGGCATATTTGGGTCTGGTTATAATACTTATTTTGTCTCTTCAAAACTTTTTGTTTGTTTGTTTGCCTTGTAATTTTTAATTGAAATGTGGACATGTTGTACTAGGTTAAAGAAACTGTAGTAAATAGGTCTTTAATAATGGTAAGGTATGTGAGAAGTGTTCTATATTCCTATGATTAGGTTTCAGTCATTTAGTAGACTTATGTCCCTCAGCTATGAACTCCACAAGTGTTTCTCAGTTTTTTCCTTCCCCCCACCCTTTAAATGGTATTGGGTGGCTGGGGGTGGGGGGAGGCTACATTTGGATATTTCCTCTCAGAGTAGGTAGGGTATTTTTCTTCCCCCAAGTAAATTAGGACCTGATAAAACCCCAGTAGTTTAGGCTTTGGTAAAAGAGTTTCTCTTGAGAGCAGGACTTGTTAAGAAGTTCTGAACACAAAAATATTACTTTCTCCTTCCCTCTGGAAGCCCAAGGTTTTGTTTTGTTTTGTTTTCCTCTGATCTTCACTATAATAACCTAGTAGAACTCCTGGAAGAATAAATGCAAATTGAGGAGCCCCCTTCACTCCAACTGCCATGACTTGGTCCCTCTGGAGTTTTTATCTCTCAGATTTTTCTACATTGAGCCTCCAGAATTTCATCTATTACAGTCAAAATTTTCCTACACCAATACCAGTTCCTGTGATGTGAGTTTCTGCTCCAGTAAGTCATGATTCTTTCTACACACCTGTTGGTCTATCTGGTTTTGGGGGTAGTAGTTTGCCTTGTGACTTCACCTCTCTGACAGATGTAAGAAAAATTGCTGATTTTTTTGTGTTCACTTCTTACTTGTTAGCTTCTTACATGCTGGACCAACAACCACCAGAAACATTTTTATTTGACCATACAATAGTTGTTTGAAATTTTTGAGATATTTAAATATCTGTAATTCATTAAAACTGCTTCGTGAACAGGCAGCATAGGAACAATAATCTAAACACTGAAGATTTAATCATATTATGAGCCCATTGTTCCTTTTTCATGATTTTAAAATCTAAAAGGCTCTCAAAAATAAAAATTTTCTACATAAATTTGTGACAAACTCATTTTTAGCAAAACCTGATCTGAATTGACATGAAGCTATTTATGGTCTCCATCTACTTCAGTGTATTCATATTTTCTAGAGAAATATTAATATATTTTTATAGTATTCTTCTGGGATATTTCAAACTATGTTTATGTTCCACATACTATATGTAGATATTAAAAATTCTAAGTCTGAAATCTATCTGGAACCAAAGGTTTCCAATAAAAGATTATGAACCTATAATATTGTTGTTAATCTCAGAATTCAAGACCTTTCTTTAGTAGATGGTATGTTATTGTATAATTAACTAGACATGGAGTCAGACAATATGGTTAGGGCATTTAAATAGTTGGGTAAAAAAGGAGTACAAAATTTTATTTATAATTTTAAAGGGTAAGATTGTGTCTGGCATATTGTTTGAGCATGAATAAACCTTAAATGCCAATAGGATAACTAACAGAAAAGTACTTATTTATCATAGTTGTCTTATTGCCCTTTTATTCTGATTTTGCATCAAAGGGGAAATGTGGGGTTGATTTTTGTTTTTAATTTTTTTCCAGAGACCTAAGAACAAGCATGCTTTAATGTATTTTTGAGTCTTGCTTTTCAGATTTTACATTTATAGTATAAAAGTTCATGTGCTTCACATATCAAAGAGCATTGCCCTACAATCAGCCATTTCCTACACACCTACCTTCAAAAGTAAATATGAACGGAAAACAGTCTAATCCTTCTGTAAACCTTTAATTTAGATTCAGTTTGGATTCTTTCTCTTTACCCACAATTAAAAACCAATATTGTCCAAGCAATAATCCACAAACTTCTATTAATAAGCACTTGCTATGTTCCTAGCACTAAGTATTTACAGAGCACTTTTAAATTAATAAATAACAAACCCAGGATATTCTTGGATGCTTACTACATATCAATAACCAATCCTGTCAAAATTCCTCAAGGAATTCCTTAAGTTCTCAAGGGAGTTAATATCTTGTAGCAGGGACAGATAAGAAAACAGGTATCTAGCAGATAAGTTTTCCCTCACAGGAGAGAAAGAAAAATTTTCAGTGAAGACCTGATTAAATACTACATTGTCTAGCTTTTTTTTTTTTCCCTTGACACCCAAAATCTCCTCATTGGCCAGAATCTGGCCATTTTTTAAATCCTACTCTACCTTCATAACATCCTTTGTATATACTGGTATCATTCACTTTGATATATGTATATGGAGTGTCTAGAAAAGATAGGTATAGTGGAATAAATACTAGTTTTAGAATCAGAAAGTATGAGTAGCACATCACTAAGATAGGCCAAGACCGATGTAGGAGATATTGGCCAGCTACTCACTGATCTCCTTTTTTTTTTTTTTTTTTTCCCCTGGGCACACACATACCTAAACAGCATTTCTAAGTGTTCCTTGCCCCTGTAATTGAGTTCTGGGCAATGGAAAGAGAGTAGAGATGAAATGTACCAGTTCCAGGACTGGCCCATAGTAATTTCCATGCATGATCCTCCTTTCCTTCTCTACTGGCTGGAGACAGGATTCCAAGGTCCTAGATTTCCACACATGGAAGAAACGTAGGACCCTGAATTACCACATGTGAAGTCCCTACCAGTCACAGAAACCACTTTGGACCTGATTTGAATGAGAAATGAATTCTGTTTAGTCACTGAGATTTGGAGGGTTTGTTTTTTATAGCAGCTAGCATTGTATTGACCATGCAGTTATGAACATAAATTTAAGGATAGATGTCTGTCACATAGTATCAAAATAATCTCAAACCAGAAGTCATATCAGTTAAATCTTGCGTGCTATAACACAGCACATATGGGTGGACAGCATTGAAGCCAGATTGCAAGGGTTCAAATCATAACTCCACCATTCACTCTCATTTTTTTCTCACCAGTAAAATGAGCATAATAGTATTTACCTCTGTGGGGTCCTTGTGGGAATGAATTAATATGTGTAACATATTAACTATAGAGGTAGAACATAACTAACATTTATATTGTGGTTATCATTGTCATTATTGGTGGTCTTGCTGTTATTTACAACTAGACTTGTTTAAAAAAAAAAACAAATGAAACAAGGTTAAATATGTAATCTACAAGTTAACAGACTTTAATAATAGATACCAGGTTTGGAAATTCTACCTTCCAAAACTTCAGTTTTTAGTGTCAGAAGCCTAGGCTGTGAAATTTTTACTAAATAATGTTAAAATATTTATATCACCCCCTTCCCTTGTGAATAAAAATTGTAATAGTGCCTCAAAACCTCTAAAAATATTCTAATCATTTGAATTGTTGGGGATGGAATTAATGATTGGGAATTTAATTCACTTTCAACTGAAATTTAACTCAAAAAAGAAAAAAAAATAACTCTAAAAACACAAAATTAGTAATTGGGGGAAAAATATATTAGCAGTATGCATAACATTTTTCATCTTTTTAAAAGTACTTGAACAAAATCTAATTGATATTCATGAGACATTCAGAGATCCAATGCCTGCATTTACCTTTTATTATTTTAATCGTAGAATGAAATGGAGATATTAGAAGATGAATTTTGCCATTTGGGGATTTCTCCTTCAGGGTGATAAGTTAATAACTTTAATAGTCGTGTTTGAAACTTTAAAAGAAGAGTTAGATCAGGGATTCATGTTTTTACTAAGGCACAAGACTTCTCTAATATCAGTATATTCTAACCCTATAATAACAGATAAAATCAATATCCCTAACATTTTTGGAAGCTTCAGGAACATAAACTGTGTTGGCTTCTTCCTCTTAAAAATGGTGTAATCCGAGAAACTTGGAGTTGATAGAAACCTGTAATGTCATTCCTCCCACATATTTCTGTCATCATTTATATAATAAAAATAAAAGCCTTGACAAATTGGTTAAAATATATACCAATTCTCTCAGGGGAAATTATTTCACATAGAAGTGTATAGTAAGTTTAAATAAAATGTGTTGCTTTTTGACTTATGCCTTTTATTTCTAACTGAAATCTGCAGAATGATGGGACAATTTTTTTTCTCAGATAGGAAAAACTTCAGTAACCATTTAGCACACCAGGCATGTGTGCCAAGGGACAATCATGAGAATCTGTTGTTCTGCACCCATTTTAGAATGATGGCTTATACTTTCCTCCCCACTTCTACTCCATGAGTGTTTATGTAGCCTGATCAATATTTCTTTTCTTTGCCTTGGTATGTGTGTTAATATTGAAGATTAATTGTTCGGTGTTGAATCTCTGTATGATCTCATTGCATGTTTGAGGCCATACATCCTCAAAAAACTGCTTCTCGTAGATGACTTCCTATCATCAATGGATCAAATTATGTTTGATATAAAAAAAACAACCCACATATGTTTAGGATAGAAGGAAGGATAGCTCTCTTCTCTACCTCTACCTCATCATCTAAAAGTGGTACCCAAACAATACCAACTTAGGAGAGAGCCCACTTTGATTGAAAGATAAATCAGACCTGCTTGACATAAAGGTGTTTTTTTCTTTTTTATATATCTTCTAATTTCTTCACTGAATGTCTTTTAATAACCCCATAGTATTGCTAGTAAAGAAGAGAGCATGTGAAAACTCAAACATGGGAATTAATCAGAGCAAAGAAAAACAGGAGGTACTGCTTACCTTATGTTTGGATTTCTTTCCTTATACAAATTTTGGAGTTTTTTGTTTTTAAATATTAATTTATTTATTAGAGATAAAATGAGAATGAGTGGGGAGAGGGGCAGAGGGAGAGAATCTTTCAAGCAGACTCCCCGCTGAGTGTGGAGCCTGACTCAGGGCTCCATCCCACCACCCCTGAGATCATGACCTGAGCTGAGACCAAGACTTGGACACTTAACTGACTGATCCACCCAGGTGCCCCAATTGTGGAAACTTTTTAATTAAAATATTTTGTGTTCTTGTGTGTTGTTAGAATTGTGGTAAAAAGACATATAACAAAAAATTGCCAACTTAACCATTTTTAAGTGTACAGTTCAGTGGTTTTAAATGTGCAAATATCATGACTATCCAAGTCCATAACTCTTTTCTTGTCTTGTAAAACTGAAATTCTGTACCCATTAAACAATAACTTCCCATTCCCCTCTCCCCTCATCTCCTGGCAACCACCATTCTACTTTATGTCTGTGTGATTTTGACTGCTCTACGTACATCATATAAGTAGAATCATACAGTATTTGTCCTTCTGTGACTGGTCTGTTTCACTTAGCATAATGTCTTCAAGTTCATCCATGTTGTAGCATGTGACAGTATTTCCTTCCTTTTTAAGGCTGAGTAATATTTCATTATATGCATATACCACATTTTGTTTATCCACTTATCCATAGATAGATATTTAGGTTGCTTCCATCTTTTGGTTATTGTGAATAGTGCTGCTATGACCATGGATGTGCAAATATATTTTTGAGATCCTGCTTTCAGTTCTTTTGGATACATACCAACAAGTGGGATTTGAAGATTATATGGTAGTTCTATCTTTAATTTTTTAAGGAACCAACATATTTTTCATAGCCATCACACTATTTTACAATCCCACCATCAGTGTACAAGGGTTTGTACTTTTCCGTGTAACCACCAACACTTGTTATTTTCTGGGTTTTTGATACTAGCCATCCTAAATGGGTTTTATTGTAGTTTTTGTGTGCCTTTCTCTGATGATTAGTGATGTTGAGCGTCTTTGCATATGCTTGCAGGCCATTTGTATGTCAGTTTGGGACAAATGTCTACTCGAGTCCTTTACCCATTTTTGAATTCGGTTATTTAACTTTTTTGTTGAGTTGTAGGAGTTTTTCTTTTTTTCTTGAGAGGGAGAGAGAGCATCTTAAGCAGACTCTGTGCTCAGCAGAGAGCCCAATGTGGGGCTTAATCTTACAACACTGAGATCTTGACCTGAACCAAAATCAAGAGTTGGACACTTAACCAACTGAGCCACCCAGTGCCCCTGAATTGTAGGAGTTCTCAATATATTCATAGTGTATTTTTAAAACTTGCAGTATATCATGAGTGATTTAATCTTGGGACTAAAAAATTTTTCAATTCAAATATCCATTTTCTCATCAAAGAGTTTGGCTTTTGTAACACTCAGGGATTTTAGTGAAGGTGACTAATTGCAGCAGAAAGAAAATATTTATATAAAGCAGTCTCTGGGAGGTGTGAACAGTCAGGCTTGGAATCTTCATGGCCAGGAACAATTTTGTAATTTGCATTGCACAAGTCACCTGTTGGAAATAGTTCAAGACTGAGCATAGGCAATTGCTCCCTAGAACCATGGATACTGCTACCCCTGGAACTGAATGCCCTCTGGCTACCACCTGGCCAGAATGGTTTCTATTTCTTTACGTACTACCTTGTATTTAAAGTTTGTGGTGAGTACATTCAATATATGGAGTCTGGATTGAGAGTACCCCCCAAAAAGGCATTTTTAAGCCTCTGTGTTGGGAGTTGGGCTCAGTTTATATAAGGGGGGGGTTCCTCAAAAATAGGAAAAAGTGTCAAATGTCTACTGTTTATTTTCCTTCGTTCACCCAATATCACAAACTTACACTTCTAAAAAAACTGTTTTCCCACATCCTAAAATACAACAGTTACTACTAAATGGAAAACATGCCCTTCTTCTACAAAATAGAAGTCCACTGAAAATTTCATTGTTGTTGTGAAGGAAACAATCAATAAAACTAAAAGGCAACCTTCAGAATGGGAGAAGATATTTGCAAATTATGTATCTGATAAAAGCTTAGTGTTCAAAAGAACTTAACCAAACTCAGAATCCAAAAAAATAATCCAATGAAGAAATGGACAGAAGACATGAATAGACATTTTTTCAAAGAAGACATATAGATGGCTAACAGACACATGAAAAGATGCTCAACATCACTCATCATTTAGGGAAATACAAATCAAATGTACAATGAGATATCACTTCACACCTGTCAGAATGGTTAAAATTAACAACCCAGGAAACAACAGATGTTGGTGAGATGTAGAGAAAGGGAACCCTCTTACACTGTTGATGGGAATGCAAACTGGTGCAGCCACTCTGGAAAACGCTATGGAGGTTCCTCAAAAAGTTAAACATAGAACTATCCTACAATCCAGAAATTACACTACTAGGTATTTACCCAAAGGATACAAAAATACTGATTTGAAGGGATACATGCACTCCAATGTTTACAGCAGCATTATCAACAATGGCCAAATTATGGAAAGAGACTAAATATCCGTCAACTGATGAATGGATAAAGAAGATGAGGTATATACACAATGGTATATTACTTGGCCATCAAAAAGAATGAAATCTTGGCATTTGCGACGGCATGGATAGAGCTAGAGTGTATCATGCTAAGTAAAATAAGTCAGAGAAAGACAAATACCATATCATTTCACTCATATGTGGAACGTAAGAAACAACAGATGAATATAGAGGAAGAAAAAAAAAAGGGAAACAAGCCATAAAAGACTCTTAAATATAGAGAACAAACAGGGTTGCTGGAGGAGAGGTGGGTGGGGGATGGGCTAAATGGGTGATGGGTATTAAGGAGGGCACTTGTGATGAGCACTGGGTGTTATATGTAAGTGATGAATCACTAAATTCTCCTGAAACTAACATTACTCTATATGTTAACTAATGGGAGTTTAAACAAAAACTTGAAACTACCAAAAAAAACTTTCGTTGTTACTATAACTGGTTTCAAATCTAGGATCTCTAAGGTATGTTCATTGATTTTTCTCCATTTCATTTCATCATGGTTCCATCTTGTAACAGGTAGTTTAAACTGCTACCAAAATTTTAGAAATAAACTTGAATCACTGAAGTAGTAATTAGTAAAAGTTTACTGTGTACACACCAAAAAGACAGTTTGTAAACTGGGAGCGTTCAAAACCTGGAATGAGGCTGAGGGGTATATCGTTACAAAACAGCTAACATAGTGAGGAGGCAGTGACTGTTTATTCACAGTGATTGGTTATCCTATTAGAATTTTCTTAAATGAGGAAATTGGTTAGTGATTACCTCATACCAATTTTGGGAGCCAGTTTAAGCTTCACCCATGATTTTCAGAGACATAAGCAAAAAATGACCCAGGTCAAGTTAATCTTGCAAAATAAACTAAGTTAAACTTTGCTTGTATAACTGACCTAGTTTTGTCTGCTCAGAATTGTCAGTTCTGGTCTCTTACTTATTTTTGATTTGAACACTATAAAGTTACCACACCTGAAACACCCTCTATGAAACAATGGAGGAAAAGAAAAGATTCACCGTCACTTCTGGGTGCACTTGAGTTACTGTAGCTATGCCAGCATAGGGAGAACTCCCAGGAATTATCCTAACACAACTGTCCTGACGTTAATCCACAAGGTGTTTAGAGCCAGAGATCCTGATTTGGCCATGTACTGTTGTTCTTGGTAACAGAACTATATGGGAAATGGAGACAGGAGAAACAAAGATTGAATTGTTTGAGCATTCTTCTAATCATCACATATGTAAAACAAAAGATTTGCTTCTTACTGAGAATTAGTCAAAATTAAAGCTCTGTCATTTGAAGAATATTCTCAATAAGCCTACTATGGTTTTTTTTCTTTTTTATGGGAATCCCATCAGAATTCTTTTGTATGACGTAAACCTATAGCAGATCTGAGAATAGCTAATGTATCTACAGGCAAAGGTGCTTGTATGCATCTCACTTACCACTCACTTATCTCTCTCACATACTGCATCAAGCATATACTCTGTCCAGATGAGACCTGGAAGTTCCAGAAGAAATGGCATGGAAAGTTGCCATTGAGAAGCTGAAATAGCTTGAAGAAATAAGTTTTCCAATAACAAAACTCTATATAAATTCATCAAGAACTTCAATGTATATGGTAGAAAGACAATGTGTTAATATAGTTATGTAGCTCAAAATAACATGGAAGTGACTTAAAAATATATATGTTGTAATTGTAGATTAATTTTATGTATTCAGAATTCTTGATCATTCCACAATTCATATATAAAGGAAAGGAAGTGTTCTATTAAAAAATCCAAAAGAGAAAGATTGGCAGGAGCTCCAAAATGTCAACATGTCAAAAACTATTGTTAAAAAAGTCTGATGGTCAAAATTATAAAAATAAGGAGTGACAAAAAATAAAGATGATGAAAATAACAGAGATAATGAGATTCAAGACCCTAATAGGAAACAACAAGGGAAAGATTAAAATAATAAAAACACACTTTGTTAGGGTGACAATACGTAAATGTCAGCAGCAGTTTCCTTTTGACTTTGATAAATACTGTGGTATTTCATTATGGCATTTTAAGATGAATTGATTCCATTCAATATAGTTTAATTTTAAAAAGGGTTTTTTTCCCTTAAATCTTGATCAAATTTTATTTAAAGATATTCAACAGTACATTGACAAAAATAAATTCTTTACTAACATTTTATGGAAAAAATTAAAAGTGTCAAAGTGATAAAAGATGCTGACCAGTTTTTTGAAAACCAAAGGTCACATATACTATTTTGCTTGTAAACTATTTTGAACAAGAAAGACATTATGCACCAGGGTTTATAAAATGGATAAATATCTTAAAAAGAAAAAATATTTAAAAATCTTAAAGGTTATGAAGATTTCATGGAGCTCATAATGGTAATGGTTACTGGATTACATGTGAAGAAAATAAAAATGCGCTAGCTTCTCAAAGTGTGTTCCCCAGACTTGCAGTGTTCTGAAATGAGTATTTGTGTCCTTCTGAAATTCCTGTGTTGAAATCCCAACCTTTAATGTGATACCAAGAGGTGGGGCTTTGGAGAGGTGGTTAGGTCATCAGTGTGGACTCTCATGAATGGGACTAATACACTTCTTAAAAAAAACCCAGAGAGTGCTTTTGCCCCATCTGCTATGTGAGGACCTAGAGAAAAGATTACTGTCTATGAACCAGGAAGCAGGCCTCATCAGACCTCAAATTTGCTGGCACCTTGATCTTGGACTTCCCAATGTCCAGCACTGCGAAAAATAAGTGTTAGTTGTTTAAGTCACCCATCTGTAGTATTTTTGTTATAGCAGCCCAGACTAAGACTAGCTGCATCTGCATTACCTGGGTGTGTATTAGAAATTCTAATTTTGGGGCCCTATTCCAGACCTACTGTATGAGGTACAGCAATCTGTTTTAACAACCTCTTGGGGTGATTCCTTTTTTTTAAACTTGAAGCATAATTGATATAAAATAGTTTCAGGTGTACAACACAGTGATTTGACAATTGTATACATTATGAAATTCTCACCACAATATGTGTAGTTATCATCTGTTACCATATGTTATTAAAATGTTATTGACTATACTCCTTATGCTGTACTTTGTATCCCCTGACTTATTTATTTTATAACTGAAAGTTTGTACCTCTTATCCCTTTTACCTATTTTGCCCATCCTTTCACCCGTCACCTTCTGACAACAAGTTCTTTGAATTTGAGTCTGTTTCTGGTTTTTGTTTGTTCATTTGTTCTTTTTAGATTCCGTATATAACTGAAATTGTATTTGCTTTCTCATGCTTATTTCACTTAGCATAATACCTTCTAGATGCATCTGTGCCATAACAAATGGCAATATTTTATTTTTTATTATGGAGGAGCAATCTTTCATTGTATAAATATACATACTACATCCTCTTTGTCCTTTCATCTGTTAGTGGATACTCAGGTTGCTTCCATATCTTGGCTATTATAAATAATGCTGCAACAAACATAGGGGTGCATATATCTTTTTGAATTAGTGTCTTTATTTTTTTCAGATAAATACCCAGAACTGAAATTACTGAATCATATGGTATTTCTATTTTTAATTTTTTGAGGACCCTCCATACAGTTTTCCATAGTGGTTACACCAATTTACCTTCCCACCAACAGTACTTGAGGGTTCCCTTTTTACCGAACTTGTTATTTCCTGTCTTTTTGATACAGGCCATTCTAACAGGTGTGAGATGATATCTCATTGTGGTTTTAATTTACATTTCCCTGATGATTAGTGATGTTAAGCATCTTTTTATGTACTTCTTGGACATCTGTGTGTCATCTTTGGAAAAATGTCTATTCAGGTTCTCCACCCATTTTTTTTTTGAGATTTATTTATTTTTTTATTATTATGTTAGATTAATCACCATACATTACATCATTAGTTTTTGATGTAGTGTTCCATGATTGTATAACACCCAGTGCTCCATGCAGAACGTGCCCTCTTTAATACCAACACCAGGCTAACCCATCCCCGTACCCCCATCCCCTCTAGAACCCTCAGTTTGTTTTTCAGAGTCCATAGTCTCTCATGGTTTGTCTCCCCCTCTGATTTCCCCCCCTTCATTCTTCCCCCTCCTGCTATCTTCTTCTTCTTCTTCTTTTTTTTTTTTTTTTAACATATAATGTATTATTTGTTTCAGAGGTACAGGTCTGTAATTCAACAGTCTTACACAATTCACAGCACTCACCGTAGCACATACCTCCACCCATTTTTAATAGAATTGCTTGGTATTGAGTTGTATCAGTTCTTTATCTACTTTGGATATTAACTCTTTATTGGATATATCATTTGCAAATATGTTCTTCATTTCAGTAGGTTGCTTTTTTGTTTTCTTGATGGTTTCTTTCACAGTGAAAAAGAGTTTCAGTTGCATATAGTCTAAATTGTTTATTTTTGTTTTTGTTTCCTTGCTAAAACCAATGTCTAAGAGTTTACTGCCTGTTTTCTTTTAGGAGTTTTAAGGTTTCAGGTAGTACATGAAAGACCTGTATGAAGAAAACTGAGACACTGAAGAAAGAATTTAAAACTGACATAAATAGATGGAAAGATATACCATGTTCATGGATTGGAAGAATATTGTTGAAATGCTCATATTACCCAAAGTGATCTAAAGGTTAAATGCAATCCCTATAAGATACCAATGACATTTTTCACAGAACTAAAACAAATAATCCCAAAATTGTATGGATCCACTAAAGACCCTGAAATAGCCAAAGAAATCTTGAAAAAAAAGAACAAAGCTGGAAGTAACACAATCCCAAATTTATAACCATACTATGAAGCTATAGTAAACAAGACAGTACAGGCACAAAAATAGACACATAGATCACCTAAACAGAATAGAAAGTCCAGAAATACATTCTTTTATGGTAAATTAATCTATGACAAAGGAGAAAAAGTAGATGACAGGGATAAGACAGTCTCTTCAATATATGGTGCTGGGAAAACTGCACAGCTACATTCAAAAGAATGAAACTTAACCATTTTCTTAGACCAGATTTTTTATCTCCTTGGTTAAATCTATTCCAAAGTGTTTCATTTTTTGATATAATTGTAAATGAGATTGTTTTCATAATTTCTTTTTCTGATAGTTCATTATTAGTGTATAGAAATGCAACAGATTGCTGTATATTAATTTTGTATCCTGGAAATCTACTGAATTCACTTATTCTAATAGATGTAGCTATAGTACTATAGCTAGGACTTCCACTACTATGTTGACTAAAAGAGCTGAGAGTGGACATTGGTGCTTTGTTCCTGATCTTTGAGGAAAGGCTTTCAGCTTTTCACCATTGAGTAGGATATTAGCTGTGAGTTTTTCATATATGGTCTTTATTATATTGATAAATATTTCCTCTAAATGTACTTTGTTCAGAGTTTTTAGCATGAATGGATGTTAATTTTGTCACATGTTTTTCTGCATATATTCAGATAATCTCATGATTTTTATCCTTTATTAATGTGGTGTATCATGTTGATTGATTTGCAAATTTTGAACCATTCTTTCATCCCTGGAATAAATCTCACTTGATCATTGTGAACAATCCTTTTAATGTATTATAGAATTCAATTTGCTAATATTTTTTGAGGATTTTTGTATCTATGTTCATCAGGGATATTGATCTGTAATTTTTCATAGTGTCTATCAAGTTTTGGTATCAGGGTAATGCTGATTAGAAAGAATTTGGAAGCATTACTTCCTCTTCTATTGCTGTGGAATAGTTTAAGAAGATCAGTATTTTTTGCTCTTTCCATAGGCTTTCTTTTGTTTGTTTGTAGTTTCAAGTTTTTATTTAAATTCCAATTAGTTAACATATAGTGTAATATTAGTTTTGGGAGTAGAATTTAAGGATTTATCACTTACAAATGACACCCAGTGCTCATCGCAACAAGTGCCCTCCTTAATACTTACCAGCCATTTAAACCATACCCCCCATCTACCTCCTCTCCAGCAACCCTCAGTTTGTTCTCTCATAGTTAAGAGTCTGTTTTGTGGTTTGCTTCTCTCTTTTCCCCCCTATGTTCATTTGTTTTGTTTCTTAAATTCCACATATGAGTGAAATCATATGGTATTTGTCTTTCTCTGACTGACTTATTTCACTTAGCATAATATACTCTAGTTCTATCCATGTCATTGCAAATAGTAAGATTTCATTCTTTTTGACAGCCAGGTAATATTCCACCACACACACACACACACACACACACACACACACACACACTCTTTCTCTCTCTTTCTCTCTTTCTCTCTCTCTCTCCCTCTCTTTCTTTATCCATTCATCAGTTGATGGATGTTTGGGCTCTTTCCATAATTTGGCCATTGTTGATAATGCTGCTATAAACATCACAGTGCATGTATCCCTTCAAATCAGTATTTTTGTTTCCTTTGGGTAAATACCTACTAATGTAATTTCTGAGTCATAGAGTAGTTCTATGTTTAACTTTTGAGGAACTCCTCCATAGTGTTTTCCAGAGTGGCTGCACCAGCTTGCATTCCCATCAACAGTGTAAGAGGGTTCCCTTTCTTTTCATCCTCACCAATCTCTGTTGTTTCCTGTGTTGTTAATTTAGCTATTCTGACCAGATGTGAAGTGCTATCTCATTGTACATTTGATTTGTATTTCCCTAATGATGAGTGATGTCAAGCATCCTTTCATGTGTCTGTTAGCCATCTGGATTTCTTCTTTGGAAAAAAAGTCTATTCTTGTCTTCTGCCTATTTCTTAACTGGATTTTGAGTGTTGAGTTTGATAAGTTCTTTATAGATTTTGAATACTAACCCTTGATAAGTTACATAATTCACAAATATTTTCTCCCATTCCAAAGGTTGCATTTTAGTTGTGTTGTTTTCTTTTCTGTGCAGATTATTATCTTGATGAAGTCCCAATAGTTTATTTTTACTTTTGTTTCCCTTGCCTCAGGAGATGTATCTAGTCAGAAGTTGCTATGGCTGGTGTTAAAGAGGTTACTGCCTGTGTTCTCTAGAATTTTGATGGTTTCCTATCTCACATTTAGGTCCATTTTGAATTTATTTTTGTGTATGGTGTAAGAAAGTGGTCCAGTTTCATTCTTTTGCCTGTTTCCAGTTTCATTCTTTTGCCTGTTCCTGTCCAGTTTTCCCAGCACCATTTGTTGAAGGGACTTTCTTTTTTTCCATTGGATATTCTTTCCTGTGTTATTGATTAGTTGACTATATAGTTGTGGGCCCATTTCTGAGTTTTCTATTCTGTTTTATTGATCTATGTGTTTATTTTTGTGCCAGTACCATACCGTCTTGATCACAACAGCTTTGTAATATAACTTGAAGTCCAGAATTGTGATGCTTCCAGCTTTGCTTTTCTTTTTCAAGATTGCTTTGGATATTCAGCATTTTTGTAGTTTCATATACATTTTAGGATTGTTTGTTCTAGCTCTGTGAAAAATGCTGGTGGGATTTTGATAGGGATGGCATTAAATGTGTAGACTGCTTTCGGTAGTATAGACATTTTAACAATATTTCTTTTTCCAGTCCATGAACATGGAATGTTTTTTCATTTCTTTGTGTCATCTTCAATTTCTTTCATAAGCGTTCTATAGTTTTCAGAGCATTTTACCTCCTTGGTTAGGTTTATTCCGAGGTATCTTATGGTTTTTGGTGCAGTTGTAAATGGGATCGATTCCTTGATTTCTCTTTCTGCTGCTTCATTTTTGATGAATAGGAACACAATAGATTCTGTATATTGATTTTGTATCCTGCAACTTTACTGAATTTGTGTTATCAGTTCTAGCAATTTTTTGGTGGAATCTTTCAGGTTTTCTACATAGAGTGTGATGTCATCTGCAAATAGTGAATGTTTGACTTCCTCTTTGCTCATTTGGATGACTTTTATTTCTTTTTTGTTTTGTGATTGGTGAGGCTAGGACTTCCAGTACTATGTTAAATAACAGTGGTGAGAGTGGATGTGCCTGTCTTGTTCCTGCCCGTAGAGGAAAAATTCTCAGTTTTTCCCCATTGAGGATTATATTAGCTGTGAGGTTTTTTTGTAAATGGCCTTTATAATACTGAGGTATGTTCTCTTTATCCCTACTTTGTTGAGGGTTTTTATCAAGAATGGGTGCTGTATTTTATCAAATGCTTTTTTCTGCATCTATTGAGAGGATCATATGATTCTTATCCTTTCTTTTATTAACATGGTGTACCACATTGATTTGTAAATATTGAATCACCCTTGCAACCCGGGAATAAATCCCACTTGACCATGGTGAATGATTCTTTAAATGTGATGTTGGATTTGGTTTCCTAGTATTTTGTTGGGAATTTTTACATCCATGTTCATCATGGATATTGGTCCATAGTTCTCTTTTTTAGTGATGTCTTTGTCTGGTTTTGGAATCTGGGTAATTCTAGCCTTGTAGAATGAGTTTGGAAGTTTTCCTTCCATTTCTATTTTTGGAATAGTTTGAGAAGAATAGGTACTAACTCTTCTTTAAATGTTTGGTATAATTCCCCTGTGAAACCATCTGGCTGGCCCTGGACTTTTGTTTATTGGGACTGTTTGTTTTGTTTTGTTTTGCCTTTAATCAGAAATTTTATTTCCAAGCTCATCAAAGATTATTACAAACACAAATAAAGTATCCTTTTAAAAGTGTCCCAAATTAGGGGTGCCTGGGTGGCTCAGTCAGTTAAGCATCTGACTCTTGAATTTGGCTGGGTCATGAACTCAGGATCATGGGATCTATCCCGAGTTTGGCTCCATGCTGAGCATGGAGTCTGCTTAAGATTCTCTTTTTTCCCTCTCCCTCTGCTCCTCCCCACTCTGCTCTCACAAGTTCTCACTCGCTCTTAAATTTTTTTAAGTGTCCGAAATTAAATCAAAGGGACATCATCAAAGTAAAAGCACTTGCGACATTAAGAATTCATTTAGGTTGTAGTATTTCCACATTATTTGTTTTTAATCATTTGCAGTGTTTTGAAGATCACATTTACATTTTTTTTAAGACATGAAATAGGGGTACCTGGGTGGCTCAGTCAGGCATCAGACTCTTGATTTCAGCTCAGGTCATGATCTCAGGGCTATGAGAGTGAGCCCTGCATCAGGCTCAGTGCTCAGCTCAGAATTTGCTTAAGATTCTTTCTCTCTCCCTCTTCCCCTGCCCCTGCTTGCATGCATGCTCGCTCTCTAAAATAAATCAGTAAATCTTTTTATTTTTAAAGACATGAAGTAATGTAGTTTTTTGGTTTTTCTTTTTTTGTTCTTTTTTTTTAAGTACAACCACAACTATAAAGTAGAGGAACTTAAGAAGACAAAGACCAAATCTGCTTCATACACATGAAGGGGCAATCTAATACACAACACAACATGAATCTTTCCAAACAAGTTTGCTGAGAAATAGCTCCCATGTTTTTAGTTACAAGTAAAACAATCTTCTCATGTAGAAAAATGTGGACATTCTTTGATTAATAAAGCCTATTCTTCCCCCAGTTTTATACTTATCTTCATTTAGAAACTAAATTCATGAGAAAAGAACAAGTTTTGTTATGCTATAAAAACCTTTGGAACAACAAATTACAAATATTCCATTTTTTAACAAGCAAAAATGTTTTCTTTCCCAGAATGTAAACATCCAGTAAAAAACCCCAAATATTCCAGGTATAGAAACACCAATAATTTGCTTACGAAAAAGGTGTATTGGGGGAGGCAACATTTTTGTTTGTCTTAAAGATAAAAGTACTTTACCAAGAGTCAGGCCATTATTATTTAAAGTCTACTCCTTCACCCAGTTTTCTTATCTAAGTAGAAACTCATCAATTTCTATAGAATTTTGGCTATAGGAGCAGGCCACAGGGAAGGTCTGAAATATCTAAAAGTCATTTGGTGTGTACCTGGGTGGCTCAGTTGGTTAAGTGTCTGCCTTCGGCTCAGGTCATGATCTCAGGGTCCTGGGATCGAGTCCCGCATCGGGCTCCCTGTTCAGCAGGGAGTCTGCTGCTCCCTTACCCCTCCCTCCTGCTTGTGATCTCTCTCTCTCTCAAATAAATAAATAAAATCTTTTTAAAAAAATAATAAAAGTCATTTGGCTGGAGAAAAGTGTTTTCTTGAGACTTGGAGGCAGTTATCCATCACTTTGTGCTTAAAAGCATTCCTCAGTGAACTTCTTCCCTACAGCCTTTAGGATAAAGCACAGCATCTGGGCTGCTGGAATATCTACCAGCAGGGCATCGCTGCAGGCATTCTGCATGCTATACTCTTGAAGCTGGGCAGCTGCCTGAAAGACCTTGATCTTCTCCATGTTGGCCTCCAGCTTGAGCTGCTCCACCAGGTGCTGCATGGCATTCATCCTGGCCCCAGAAGACATGGCAGCAGCTGCACTGGGCTCTAGGGTTCAGGAGCTGGGCTGCAGGAGCCACAAGGCTGTTGGGAGATTTTTGATTAGTCCTTCAATTTCTTTGCTGGTTATGAGTCTGTTCAAGTTTTCTATTTCTTCCCATTTCAGTTTTGGTTTTTATATGTTTCTAGGAATTTATCTATTTCTTCCAGATTGCCCAATGTATTGGCATATAATTTTTCATAATATTCTCTTGTGATTTCTTGTATTTCTGTGGTGTTTGTTGTGATTTCTCCTCTTTTGAGTGTGATTTTTATGTATTTGAGTCCTGTCTCTTATCTGTTTGATATGTCCGTGTTGGGATTTATCAATTTTATTAATTTTTTCAAAGAACCAGCTCCTGGTTTCATTGATCTGTTCTACTGGGTTTTTCTTGTTTGTTTGTTTCTATATAATTTATTTCTGCTCTAATCTTTATTATTTCCCTTATGCTGGCTTTCAGCTTCATTTTTTGTTCTTTTTCTAGCTCCTTTAGGTGTAAGATTAGGTTGTATATTTGAGATTTTTCTTGCTTCTTGAGGTAGGCCTGTATTGCTATATGCTTCCCTCTTCTGACCACTTTTGCTGTATCCCAAAGGTTTGGGATGATGGTGTTTCCATTTTCATTTGTTTCCATGTATTATTTATTTATTTTTCTTTAATTTCTTGGTTGACCTACTCATTTTTCAGTAGGATGTTCTTTAATCTCCCTGTATTTGTGGTCTTTCCAAATTTTTTCTTGTGGTGGACTTCAAGTTTCATAGCACTGTGGTCAGAAAATATGTATGGTATGATCTCAATCTTTCTGAACTTGCTGAAGCCTGATTTGTGAACTGCATGTGACCTATTGTGGAAAATGTTCCATGTACACTTGAAAAGAATGCGTATTTTGCTTTAGGATGAAATATTCTGAATATATCTGTTAAGTTCATCTGGTCCAGTGTGTCATTCAAAGCCACTGTTTCCTGATTGATTTTCTGCTTAGATGATTGTCCATTGATATAAGTGGGATATTAAAGTCTTACTATTAATGTATTATTATCAATGAGTTTCTTTATATTTGTTGTTAATTGTTTTATATATTTGGATGCTCCCAAGTTAGGGACATAAATATTTATAATTGATAGATCTTCTTGTTGGATAGACCCCTCTATTATGATATAGTGCCTCTTCATCTCTTGTTACAGTCTTTGGTTTAAAATCTAGTTCACCTGCTATAAGTATTGCTGCTCCAGCTTTCTTTTGATGTCCATTTGCATGGTAAATGTTTCTCCATCCCCTCACTTTCAACCTTCAGGTGTCTTTTGATCTAGAATGAATCTCTTGGAGGCAGCATATAGATGGATCTTGCTTTTTGTTTTGTTTTAAATACATTCTGATACCCTATATATTTTTATATTTAATTTTATTGTTATGTTAATCACCATACATTACATCATTAGTTTTTGATGTAGTGTTCCATGATTCATTGTTTGTGCATAACACCCAGTGCTCCATGCAGAATGTGCCCTCTTTAATACCCATCACCAGGCTAACCCATCCTCCCACCCCCCTCCCCTCTAGAACCCTCAGTTTGTTTCTCAGAGTCCATCGTCTCTCATGGTTCATCTCCCCCTCCGATTTCCCCCCCCCTTCATTCTTTCCTTCTTGCTATCTTCTTCTTTTTTTTTTTTTCTTAACATATATTGCATTATTTGTTTCAGAGGTACAGATCTGAGATTCAACAGTCTTGCACAATTCACAGCGCTCACCATAGCACATACCCTCCCCAATGTCTATCACCCAGCCACCCCATCCCTCCCATCCACCCCCACTCCAGCAACCCTCAGTTTATTTCCTGAGATTAAGAATTCCTCATATCAGTGAGGTCATATGATACATGGCTTTCTCTGATTGACTTATTTCTCTCAGTATAACACCCTCCAGTTCCATCCACATCATTGCAAATGGCAAGATCTCATTCCTTTTGATGGCTGCATAATATTCCATTGTGTGTGTGTGTGTGTGTGTGTGTGTGTGTGTGTGTGTATACCACATCTTTATCCATTCATCTGTCGATGGACATCTTGGCTCTTTCCACAGTTTGGCTATTGTGGACATTGCTGCTATAAACATCGGGGTGCACGTACCCCTTCAGATTCCTACATTTGTATCTTTGGGGTAAATACCCAGTAGTGAAATTGCTGGATTGTATGGTAGCTCTATTTTCAACTTTTTGAGGAACCTCCATACTGTTTTCCAGAGTGGCTGCACCAGCTTGCATTCCCACCAACAGTGTAGGAGGGTTCCCCTTTCTCTGCATTCCCGCCAACATCTGTTGTTTCCTGACTTGTTAATTTTAGCCATTCTGACTGGTGTGAAATGGACCCTCAACTCTATGGTCAACTAATCTTCGACAAAGCAGGAAAGAATGTCCAATGGAAAAAAGTCTCTTCAACAAATGGTGTTGGGAAAAATGTGATACCCTATATCTTTTGATTGGAGCATTTAGTCAATTTACATTCATAGTAATTATTGATATATATGTGTTTAGTGCCATTTTATTACTTGTTTTGTGATTGTTTTTGGTGGTTTTCTCTGTTCCTTTTTAGTCTTTATTGCTTTTGGTCTTTCTTTCCCACTCCAAGAATTTCCTTTAATATTTCTTGCAGGGATAGTTTAGTGGTCATGAAATACTTTAGTTTTTGTTTGGGAAACTCTTTATATCTCTTTCTATTCTGATGATAGCCTTGCTGGATAGACTAGTATTGGCTGCGTATTTTGCCCATTCAGCATGTTGTCAGTATATCACGCCACTCTATTCTGGCCTGCCAAATTTCTGTGGAGAGATCTGCTGCTAACCTTATTTGTCTTCCCTTGTAAGTTAGGGACTTCTTTTGTCTTGCAGCTTTTAGGATTTTTTTTCTTTATCTCTGTGTCTTGCAAATTTAACTATATTATATCTTTGTGTTGGCCTGCTTTGTTGATTTTGATGGGAGTTCTCTGTACCTCCTGGATTTGGATGTCTGTTTCCTTCCCCAAATTAGGAAAGTTTTTAGCTATAATTTCCTCAAATAAACCTTTTGCCCCTTTTACCCTCTCTTCTTCTGAGACTCCTAAAATATGATGATACTATGCTTTATGGAGTCACTTAGTTCCCTAAGTCCACACTCATATTCCAAGATTTTTCTTTCCCTCTTTTGTGTACCCTTATTTCTTCCCCATAATTTTATCTTCTATATCCCTTATTCATTCCTCTGCTTCTACCATCCTTGTGATCATTATATCTAGTCAGTTTTGAATCTCGGTTATTGAATTTTTCATTTCGGCCTGGTTAGTTTTTAGCTCTTTTATCTCTGTGGTAAGGGACTCACTCATGTTTTCTTTGCTCTTCTCAAGCCTAGCTAGTATCCTTATGATTGTTGCTTTAAATTCTGGATCAGGCATATTACTTATATATGTTTCGATTAGATCCCTGGCTGTGACCTTTTCTTATTTTTTTCTTTTGGGATGAATTCCTCCATCTCGGCATTTTGTCTAGGTCTCTATTTTCTTCTCTGTGTTACAAAAGCCTGTTAGGTTTGCTGCTCCTGAAAGTAATGGTTTTATGAAGAAGCGGTCACATATTGTCCAGGGTCTGACACTTCAGGAAGGGGGCAGGGAAGGGAAATGGCACCAGCCAGCTCCTTAATCCCTGGAGAGGGGAGTTCGCACTTGCCGCTATCAGGGAAGCCCTCCCAGAAGAGTGAACAATTTTCCCTCTGGTGTCCCAGATGTCCTTCAGATCACTGCCTTCACACTGTCTGTCCAGATTGCTTGCCTGCCTGGAGCAGTGCAGTCACTTTGGTCTCTATCCCAGCCAGGCCTGCTGAGTTTTAAAACTCCAAACTTTAAGGACCTGGTGTGGTGAGACTATGCTGGTCTTCTGGAGGACAGTCTTACCACATCAGGACTGATTCAAGTTTGACCCAGAAGTGCACTCACATCAGAGTGCAATATCATGGGTTTTGCAGTAAAGCCCAGTAAAGAGCCAGTGGTGTTCAGGTTAACCACCCTCAGCAGGTGTCTCTGCACCTATGCTGAGGGGTGGGGGAGGGAAATGGCACCTGCCAGGTCCTTTTTCCCTGGAGAGGCAATGCCATCTCTTTCAGATGCTCTCCATGAAGGGGGAACCATCTCTCCCAGTGTGTTTTAGGTGATCCTCAGATCATTGTAGTCCCCTCAGTGCTCTATACCAGCCATGCTCTGGACCTCTAAAACTACAGTCTCTGAGCCCCACTGGTTGCAAAAACTCATGAAAGTCAGCCCCCCTTGTTTTTCCAGTGTTTTCCTTGTGTAATTTCCTGTGTACTCTTCTCTCTCTCTCTCTCTCTCTCTTTCTCTCTCTCTCTCTCTCTCAAACCAGGGCCCTCTCCCCTCTACAGTACCTGTGATTGATCCATTTCTCCCCCAAACTATGTCTCTGCACCTCCTACCTTCCACAATGTGGCCTCTTCTCCTCCTCTTGTTGTGCAGTTTGTTCTGTCAGTCCTCAGATCGATTTCATGGGTATTCAGAATGATTTGATATTTATCTAGTTGTGTTTGAGGGATGAGCAAGCCTAGGGTGCTCCTACTACACCATCTTAGCTCCTCCCACCTGAGGAAGGTCGTTATTAACTCTCCCTTAAATGTTTGGTAGAATTCACCTATAAAGCCATCTTGGTTTTAAGTTTGTTGGGAGTTTCCTATTACTAGTAACACAAGTGAATCAGTAATCCATCTGTTTAGATTTTCTATTTCTTACTGATCCAGTCTAGGAGGATTGAATGTTTTTAGGAACTTATCTATTTCTTCTACATTGTATAATTTGTTGGCATATAATTTTTTGAGGTAGTTTTATGTAATCCTCTGTATTTCTGTGGTGTTGGTTGTACCTTCTCTTTCATTTGTGATTTTGAGTCTTCTCTTTTCTTAATAAGTCTGGTTAAAAGTTTGTGCATTTTATCTTTCCAAAGAACCATTGTTCATTTCTATTCTTTTAGTCTCTATTTCATTTAATTCTGCTTCATTCTCTCTTATTTTTTCATTCTCCTAAAAACTTTGGGTTTTGTTCTTTTTCCTTTAGGTGTAAGGTTAAATTGTTTGAGATTTTTGTTATTGTTGTTTCTTAAGGTGGGTTTTAAGAAACAAAACTTCTTAGAACTGTTTTTGCTGCATCCCAAAGATTTTGTTGTGTGGTTTGCATTTGCTTTTGTCTCAAGATATTTTTTTTAAAGATTTTATTTATTTATTTGACAGAGAGAGACACAGCAAGAGAAGGAACAAAGCAGGGGGAGTGGGGGAGGGAGAAGCAGGCTTCCTGCTGAGCAGGGAGCCCGATGTAGGGCTCGATCCCTGGACCCTGGGATCATGACCTGAGCCGAAGGCAGAAGCTTAATGACTGAGTGACCCGGGCACCCCCAAATTTTTTTTGATATTTATTCTTTGATTTCTCCATCGACTTATTGGTTATTTAGTAGCATGTTATTTAGCCTCCATGTATTTTTGTTTTTTCCATCTTTTTTTCCTTGTGATTGATTTCTAGTTTCATGCCATTTGGGTAAAAATGATGCTTGATTTGATTTCAGTCTTTTAAAATTTATTAAGACGTGTTTTGTGGCCTAACATGATCTATCCTGGAGAATGTTTCATGTGCAGTTGAGATGAATGTATGTTCTGTCCATTTTGATAGAAAGTTCTGTAATCTATTAAGTCCATCGTCTAATGTGTCATTCAAAATAACTCTTGCCTTATTGATTTTCTGTCTGGATGATCTATCCATTGATGTAAGTGGGATGTTAAAATCCCTACTATTTTTGTATTACTGTGAGTTTCTCCCTTTATATCTCTAATATTTGCTTTATATATTTAGGTGCTCCTACATGGGTGCACAGACACTTAAAAGGTTATGTCCTCCTTTTGGATTGATCCCTTTGTGATTATGTAATGCCCTTCTTTGCCTCTTATTGCAATCTTTGTTTTAAAGTCTATTTGGTCTAACATAAGTATTGCTACCTGACCGCTTTTTTTTTTTTTTTTTTTTTGTCTATTCAGTCACCCTATGTTTTTGATTGAAACATTTAGTCCATTTACATTTAAAGTAATTGTTAATATGTATGTACTTATTGTCATTTTCTTAGTTGTTTTTGTAATTCTTCTTTGTTGCTTTCTCCTTCTCTTGTTTTCTTCCCTTGTGATTTGATAACTCACTTTAGTCTTATGCTTAGATTCCTTTATCTTTATTTTTTTTGTGTGTCTATTACAGGTTTTTGGTTTGTGGTTACCGTTAGGTTCATATATAAAAACATATGTATATAGCAATAGGTTCATATATAACAGTGTATGTATATAGTAGTCTATATTATGTCAATGGTCATTTAAGTTCAAATACGTTCTCTATATACTACATTCTTACTCTTTCCCCTTCCTACATTCTATATATATGCTGTCATATTTATTTTGTGTATCCCTTAACTAATTTTTGTAGATATAATTGATTTTACTACCTTTGTCTTTTAACCTTTATATTAGCTTTATATGTGATTAATCTACTACCTTTACTATATGTCTGCTTTTACCAGTGAAATATTTTCCTTTCTTCTTTTTTTTTTTTTTTTTTTTTTTTACTTATGGCCTTTTCCACTGAAAGAAGTCTCTTTAACCTTTCTTTTAAGGCTTGATGGTGATGAACTGCATTAATAATTTTTTTTTCCCCAGTCTGGGAAACTCTTTATCCCCCTTTCAATTCTTAATGATAGCTGCTAGGTAGAGTATTCTTGATTTTATTTTTTGTTTGTTTGATTTTGTTGTTTTGTTTGTTGTTTGTTTTGTTTTGTTCCTTTAGCACTTTGAGTTTATCCTGCCATTCCTGTCTAGCCTGTAAAGTTTCTGCTGAAAAATCAGCTATAATAGTCTTATAAGGTTTCTCTTGTTATGTAACTATGTGCTTTTCTCTTACTGCTTTTAATATTCTGTATTTTTAGTTTTTGACATTTTAATTATTATGTGTCTTGGTGTGGGCCACTTTGTGTTCATCTTTTTTGGGGCTCTCCATGCTTCCTGAACCAGGACATCTGTTTCCTTTCCCAGGTTAGGGAAGTTTTCAGCTATTATTTCTTCATGTAAGTTTTCTGCTCCATTCTCTCTTCTGCAACCCCTATAATGTGAATGTTAATATGCTTGATATTGTCCCAGAGGCCCCTTAACCTGTCCTCATTTTTAATTTTTTTTTTTTTTGGATGATTTCTACTACCTATCTTCCAGATTGATGGTCCATTCTTCTGCTTCCTCTAATCTGCTGTTGACTTCCTCTAGTGTATTTTTCATTTCATTTGTTGAATCTTCAGCTCTGATTGGTTCTTTCTTATATTTCCTATCTTTTTGCTAATGTTTTCATTGAGTTCATCCATTTTTAAGTCTGGTGAGCATCGTTATGACCATTACTTTAAAATCATTATGAGTCAGACTGCTTATCTCCATTTTAGTTAGTTATTTTTTCTAAGGTTTTGTCTTGGTTTTGTTTGTTCAGAACATGTGTTCTGTCTCCTAATTTTGTCTGACTATCTGTGTTTGTTTTTATGTATTAAGTAGGTCATCTATATCAATAGCTCCTGGTCTTAAAAGTAGTAGACTTATGTAGAAGGTATCTTATGGGGCCCATAATGCAATGTCGTCTGGTCACCAGAACCAGGAGCTCCAGGGGTGTCCTTTATGTGGGCTGTGTGCACCCTCCTGTTATGGCTATGCTGATGAGAAGGGCTCACTTCCAGTGTAGCTGGTTGCAATGACCAGCTGTAAGTACTGTGGGCACACTGCTGGGCAGGGCTGGCCCCAGTATGGCTGGCTGAGAAGCCCAGCTATAGATGATGTGGGCAGGCTGGTGGGTACAGTTAGCCCCTAGTGCAGCTTGGTGAGAAACCAAGCCACAACTGTTGTGGGTGTGCTGGTGGTCAGGACTGCCTCTTCCCCACTCCCCCATCACTGGGGTAGGAGTTACTTTGGAGGTGTTTCAGTCCTGGCCAGGACTACCTGCTGGATGTGGCATGACAGTAGTGACTCTGGGAGGACTCTGGTCCCCACTGAAGCTGCCTGCCAGGTATGGTGGGTGAGAAGCTCCTTTGGAGGGGTACTTGCCAGCTGGGCATGTTGGGTGGGGCAGTTTCAAAGAATATAAGCCAAGTAGATGGAGAGTGTCAAAACTACCTTCCACTAGCATCTGCCAGTTAGGCTAAATGAGGCAAGAAAAATGGTATCTGCCAGTACTTTCATTCTGGAGAAAGTTCCTAAAGTTCCCTACCTTCCCAATGCATGCCTAAAGTTAGTCAATAAATCTTCATGTACAATCCAGTCACTTTTCAAACTGCTGCCACTGTGCTGTGTCTAGGAATGAGTGAGATAGCATGCTTACCCTTTACAAGCAGAGTAGTGGAGTCTTCATTTCTTATAGTCATCCAGTTCTCCTGGAGTTAAGCACCCCTGATTTTTAAAGCTTCCAGAGTTAAGCCCCACTGTTCTTCAAAGCCAGACTTTCTGGGGTTTTGTTATCCGGGTGCAGATCCCCCGTGCTAGGGATAACCAATATAGGGATTAATTCCCTTACTCCTCCAGGGGGACCTCTTGTCTGTGATAGTCCTCCTTGCCAGGCTGACTTCAGGTGATACTAGTGCATGCCAATTGAGAGAACCACTGTGCTAGCCAACATACATCTTGAAGAACAGGCTTGAAAAACTTGTATTATTTTGAAGTACCAAAGAAGTAGCTTTAGTTTTAAAATTATTAAGTGAGAGATTACCTTTCAGAGGTTATGATGAAAAGGAATGATATTGAAATAGCTAAAATTTCATGAGAATTTTCAAAGTAATTGTTAAATTTGGTTCATTATTGGACAATGTCAAGATGAAATGTCAACTGTGACTTATTTATCCAAAAACTGTTTAAGATTAATCTCAATCATTGGAAAACATTTACACAATGGTAAATCAATAAACCAAATAACAAATACCAATCCATGGTTATATAAATGGATAACTGCAGATTTGTATGCAATTGTAAGTAATAATACAGAGATGTCTTGTGAAATATGACATTTCAGCTACCGGGTGGGAAAATCTTTTTGACAAAACAAGTGAGAAATTATAAATGCCTAATTTGAAATATATGAATACTATATCATTTTGTTTTCTTTATATTTAATAAATGATTGAAAGAAAACTCAGATAAAATATTAATGGAATATGAAAAACAATAAAAGAGAAGGGACATCAATAGACGTTCTGACACTGAGAAGTAACGGACTTGTAATAAAAATTTTCAGATCTTACTAAAGGCAGTATTTAGGAGTAAGAAAAATACAGTTAATGATGAGGAATGAATTATATTAACACAATGGGAGAAGATTTAAATTTCATATTGAATTTGACAGAATATACCAATATTAAGAAAACATAATCTCATAAAATGCCACTTTAATGAAGACAATCATTCACTTCACAGGAAAACTTGAAATGCCCTAAAAATTCATAGGTTAGACATGAAAAGAACTTGATTAAGGGTTTCCTCAACAGAAAACAATGTAACAATTACATGATATTGGCAATAATTAATTTGAAGAGCAAAGGAAAGTTTCTAAACTATCAACGGTAAAAGACACATTTCCATCAGACAGGCTAAAGACTGAATCACTTTTCTATTCTCAATAGATGATAATACAAAATCATTGTCATATGAAGAAGCAATCAAAGAGCATGCCAAGAAATGTGAAAAGAAAACAGTATTATAGAGATGTGCCAGGGAGTTACTTAATTTTTAAAATATTATTTTCCTGTATTTTGTGATTGTAGCATTTATAAGCTTTCAGCATCTCATAATTTGTGATTTTACTCTTATTAAATCTCTTTTGTATCTAATTTCTCAAATAAGTGAGGCCCATCTCCAAATTTTATAACTTTAAGGACTTAAGAAACTTGGATCAGATCTATCCTATGAGCCTAGAATGCAGCTCTAAGCATGGATTAATGATTCTGTAATTGTTGAATAAATTACTGTTATGTAAAATATCTGAAATGGAGGAAACTCACCAAACAAATCATAAATCTTATAAATTTTAAAATTTATTTTGGAAGTTTAATATGTATTGAAAAATAGAGAAAATAATACACAGAACTACTATCTATCAGCCAAATTCAACAGTAATTAAGACTTTCCACACTTTTTCACATTTTTCCTTTTTTCTGTAGTATTTTAAAGCAAATCCCAGATACCCATGTCATTTCATCTCTTACACCTCAATTTGTATTTCTAACAAATGTGAGCATTTTCTTACATAAATATTTACTTAACCAAATGTTAGGTCTTACATTTAGCAAAATTAATAAGAATTCGATGTTATCATGTAATACCCCCATCTATAGTCAAATATTCCCAAATTTTTTTCAAAATTGACATTTTGTATTGAGTTTATTTGAATCTGATACAAGCAAGGTCAACACATTTAATTTTATCATAGGCACAACCTCAGACACATTATGGGTTCAGTTTCGGAAAACCACAATAAAGTGAAAATCACAATAAAGTGAATATCACAATAAAACTAATCAAATGAATTTTTTGGTTTCCCAGTGTATATAAAAGTTATGTTTACAATATACTATAGTCTATTAAGTGTGCAATAGCATTATGTCTAAAAAACAGTGTAAATATTTTAATGAAAGAACACTTCATTGCTAAAAGATGCTCCCCATCATCTGAGCTTTTAGTGAGTCATAATTTTTTTGTTGGTAAAGGGTCTTGCCTTAATGTTGGTGGCTGCTGACTGATCACGGTGGTGGATACTGAAGGTTGGGGTGGCTGTGGCAATTTCTTAAAATAAGACAACAGTGAAGTTTACCAATTGGACTCTTCCTTTTACAAACAATTTATCTCACATGCAGTGCTGTTTGATAGCATTTGACCCAGAGAACTTCTTTCAAAATTGGAGTCCATCCTCAAACCCATCAGTGCTTTATCAACTGGGTTTTGTTTTTTTTTTTAACAATCTAAATTCTTTGTTGTCATGTTGACAGTCTTCACAGTGTCTTCACTAGGAGTAGATTCCATTTCAAGAAACTACTTTCTTTGCTCATCCATAAGAAGCAACTCCTCATCCATTCAAGTTTTATCATGAGATTACAGCAATTCAGTCTTGTCTTCAGTTTCCACTTCTAATTCTAGTTCTCTTGTTATTTCTACCACATCTGCAGTTATTTCCTCCACTGAAGTCTTGAATCTCTCAAAGTCCTTTATGAGGACTGGAATCAACATTTTTTTTTCTTTTTATAGATTTTATTTATTTATTTGAGAGAGAGAGAGCAGGGTGGGAGGGTGGGCAGAGGCAGAGGGAGAGGTAATCTCAAGCAGACTCTGCAATGAGCATGGAGCCCAATGCGGGGCTTGATCTCCTGACACTGAGATCATGACCTGAGCTGAAATCAAGAGTTGGATGCTTAACTGACTGAGTCATTCAGGCACCCTTGGAATCAACTTCTTATAAACTCCTGTTAATGTTGATATTTTAACCTTTTCCTATGAATCACAAATGTTCTGAATGGCATCTAGAATGATGAATCCTTTCCAGAAGGTTTTCAATTTATTTTGCTCAGATCCATCATAAGAATTGCTGTATATGGAAATTTAACTTTATGAGATGTATTTCTTAAATAAGACTTGAAATTCCAAATGACTTCTTGATCTGTGGGCTCCAGGATGGATGTTGTGTTAGTAGGCATAAAACCATTGATTTTATTGTACATCTCCACGAGAGATGAAGTGACTAGGTGCATTGTCAATGAATAGTAATGTTTTGAAAGGAATCTTTTGTTTTTTCTAAGTCTCAACATTGGGCTCAAAATGTTCAGTCAACCATGATGTAAACAAATGTGCTGTCATCAAGGTTTTGTTTTTCCATTTATAAAGCAAAGGTAGAATGGATTTGGCATAATTCTTAAGGACCCTAGGATTTTCTTAATGGTCAGTAGGCATTAGCTTCAACTTAGTCACCAGCTGCATTAACTCCTAACAAGAGAGTCAGTCTGTCCTTTGAAGTTTTGAAGCCAGGCATTGACTTCTCTCTAGCTATGAAAATCCTAGATAGCATCTTCTTCTAATATAAGGCTGTTACTTCTTATATTTAAAATTTGTTATTTAGTGTAGCCACCTTTATTATCTTAGCTAGATCATCTGGATAATTTGCTGCAGCTTCTACATCAGCACTTGCTGCTTCACCTTGCACTTTGATGTTAGGGAGACAGCTTCTTTCCTTAAACCTCATAAACCACTCTCTGCTAGCTTCAATGCCATTGGAATTTTCATGTGTCTAAATAAATTTTATTTAGAGTTAGGGCCTTCCTCTGGATTAGTCTTTGGCTTAAGAGAAAGTTGTGGCTGGTTTGATCTTCTCTACAGACTACTAAAACTATCTCCATATCAGCAATATGATTGTTTCACTCTCTTATTATTCATGTGTTCCCCGGAATAGCACTTTTAATTTCCTTCAAGAACTTTTCCTTGGGGTGCCTGGGTGGCTCAGTCCTTAAGCGTCTGCCTTCGGCTCAGGTCATGATCCCAGGGTCCTGGGATCGAGCCCCGCATTGGGCTCCTTACTCCGCGGGAAGCCTACTTCTCCCTCTCCCACTCCCCTTGCTTGTGTTCCCTCTCTCACTGTGTCTCTCTCTGTCAAAAAATGAATAAAATCTTTAAAAAAAAAAAAAAAAAGAACTTTTCCTTTGCATTCACAATTTGGTGGCACAAGAGGCCTCACTTTTGGCCTGTCTCCATTTTTTATATGCTTTCCTCACTAAGCTTAATCATTTCTAGCTTTTGATTTAAAGTGAGAGACATGTGACTCACTTGACATTTAGAGGCCATTAGAAGTTTATTAATTGCCCTGATTTCAATTTTGTTGTTATCTTAGGTAATAGGAAGGCCTGAGGAGAGGGACGGAGATGGGGGAACAGCTGGTCAGTGGAGCAGTCAAAACACAAACACTTTCTCAAGTTCACTGTCTTTTATGGGCATGGTTTGCAATGCCCCAAAACAATTACAATAGTAACATCAGAGATCACTGATTGCAAGTCACCATAACAATTATAATAAGAAAAAAGTTGAAATAGTGTAAGCATTACCAAGTGCGACACAGAGACACAAAGTGAGCTTAATGCTGTTGGAAACATGGTGCTGATAGAGCTGCTGGACACAGGGTTGCCAAAACCTTCAATTTGAACTGCCCTCCCCCCAAAAAAACCAACCCCACAATATCTGTAAAATTCCATAAAAAAAGGTATGTCTGTACACCTCTTAAATCTCTTCTAATGTGTCACTTGTTTTTCTGGTGTCACATTGCAGAACCAAAGTCAGTTGTCCTATACAATGTCTCATATTTTGGGTTTGTCTCTTTGCTTTCTCTGGTGTCATTTAACTTGTTATTCTCTCTGCCTTATTTCTTGTAAATGGATGTTAACTCTGGGCTAGTGTTTTTCAAATTTGAGAGAGCATTAGAATACCCTGGAGGGCATGTGAAAACGTAGATTGCTGGGTCTAGCCCCAAGGTGTCTGATTCAGGTGGTCTTGGATGGGATCCAATAGTTTGTATTTATAATAAGTTCCCGGGAGATGCAGTTACTGCTGATATAGCAAGCACTCTTTGAAAACCATTGCTTCTAGACTGCTCATATTTTTAATGATTCTAAGATTGCCCAATATATTCAGTAATCAATAATATATTTTTAAAAGCTGACTGAATTCAGTAAAGTTACAAAATACCAAATCAATATACAGAAATCTGTTGTGCTTCAACTATACTTCAATTAAAAAATTATTTCTATACATTAATAATAACTATCAGAGAAATGAAGAAAACTATCTCATTAAAAACTACCTAGGAATGAGCTTAACCAAGGAGGTGAAAGACCTATGCACTGAAAAGTGTAAGACATTGACGAAAGAAATAAAACTGATACAAACAAATGGAAAGATATTCCATGTTGATTGATTGGAAGAAATAATATTACTATCCCAAGTAATCTAGAGACTCAATGCAGTCTTATCAAATAAATAAAATTTATTTAGACACATGAAAATTCCAATGGCATTTTTCATAGAAGTAGGACAAATAATCCTAAAATTTGTATGGGCCCACAAAAGACCCTAAATAGCCAATGCAATCTTGACAAAGAAAAACAAAGCTGGAAGCATCATGCTCCCTGATTTCAGTATGTATTACGAAACTATATTAATTAAAACTATATAGTATTGGCATAAAAACAGACACATAGGTCAGTGGAACACAACAGAAAGACCAGAAATAAACCCATACCTATATGGTCAACTAATTTATGACAAAGCCAAGAATAGACCATGGGGAATGACAGTGTCTTCAATAAACAATGTTAGGAAAATCGGACAGCTGCGTGCAAAAGAGTAAAACTAAGCCACTACCTAACACCAAGTACCTAAATGAACTTAAAATGTTTTAAAGACTTGAAGTAAGACATGAAACCCCAAAAGAAAATATAGGTGGTAATTTCCTCGATGTCTGTGTTGGTGATGATTTTTGGATTTGACATCAAAAGCGAAAGCAACAAAAGCAAAAGTAAACAAGTGGAACTACCTCAAACTAAAAAGCTTTTGCACAGTGAAGGAAACCAATGAACAGGAGAACATACTTGCAAATGTTATATTCAATAAGAGGTTATGATCCAAAATATATAAGAACTCCTACAATATCAAATCATTATTATATGCCTGAAACTAATATAATGTTGTTTGTCAATTATAACTCAATTAAAAAAGAAGTAACTGGCAAATAAATTTTTAAATTGCAATTTAAAAATTAAATCAAATTATCTTCTGTACAACTCTAACGTGTAAGCAATCACTTATTCAGAAAACATTTATTACCTTATTCCCACTATGTGCTTGACATTGTGCAAGCTTTTAAGGATGGAAAAGGTATGGTCTCTGAGTGACCCCAACATCAAGTAACTCTTAGGCTGTGTGGAAGATGGACATATAAGCTAACTTGTATAGTATTTCATGATCAGTGCTGCAACAGGGCTACATACAGGCTATTATGAAAGCATGGATGCCTGCCACTCAATTCATGAGAGTCTTACCTTATTTAGGGCATGATAAAGAAATGACAGGTTTGTTTTTATTTCCCTTGGCTGTATATATATCACAAATTGCCCCTCTAGCCTCAGCTGGTTCTCCTATCAAGCACTATGGATGGTCTTGCTCTCTGAGCCAGTCTATGCTCTGACCACAGAGTAAGCAAACAGATTAAGCTTTCTTTCTAGGGTGCGGAAGTGAGGTTCCCTAGGTCCAGAGCTGGCAGTTCTATTAGGGTGGTAAAAACGTGAGAAAATAGAAGTGCAAATGTATTTTTCAAGAAGTCTTTGCTAAGGAGAGCCACAGGTTATCTCAAGAGGAAAAAATGGAATATGTAATCAAGGCAAAGATATACCTTTGGCCCCATGAACTAACACGTGTGTTATGAGAATAAGCAAGTTTGCATCTTCTATAGGGCCTAAGTGGTGATTCCTTAACATTTTGGTTTTCTTAAGATTTGATTTGGGGGCACCTGGGTGGCTCAGTCAGTTAAGCATCTGCCTTCAGCTCAGGTCACGATCTCAGGGTCCTGGGATGCAACCACGCATCAGACTCTTTGCTTGTTAGGGAGCCTGCTTCTCCCTCTCCCTCTGCCTCTCCCCCTGCTTGTGCACTCTCTCACTGTCAAATAAATAAATAAAATCTTTAAAGAAAAGATTTAATTTGGATTTTTTCAATTTATATCTGGAATATGAAAATAACTGCTCCTGAAATTAAGGCTTCTTAGAGTATGGTCATCCAAAGTTCTTAATAAAGTAAGGTAGGTTTATGGTGTAGAGACCGCAATATTTTATGTGGGATGTTAAAAGACTATAGTAATTTTTATGACTTGATTCTAGATTATCATCCCAATACCCATATTCCCCATTTTTTAAAAAAGGACTTTATTTTTTTTTATTTTTTTTTTTTAAAGATTTTTTATTTATTTATTTGAGAGAGAGAGAATGAGAGAGAGCAAGCACATGAGAGGGGGAGGGTCAGAGGGAGAAGCAGACTCCCTGCCGAGCAGGGAGCCCGATGCGGGACTCGATCCAGGGACTCCAGGATCATGACCTGAGCCGAAGGCAGTCGCTTAACCAACTGAGCCACCCAGGCGCCCAAAAAAGGACTTTATTTTTTAGAGCAGTTTTAAGTTCACAACAAAATTGAGAAGATGCAGAGATTTCCATACACCCCCGGCCCCTATGCGTGTATAGCCTCCCTCATTATCAACATCACTTACCAGAGTGGTACGTTTGTTATAACTGATGAACCCTCATTGACAAACTATAAACATCCAAAGTCCGTGGTTTATATTAGGAGTTATGGTGTTGTACATTCTATGGGTTTGTACAAATATATAGTGACATGTATGTACAATTATAGTATATAGAGTATTCTCAGGGCCCTAGAAATCCTCTGTGCTCCACTTATTCCTCCCCTACCCCCCACAACCCCTGGCAACCAATGATCTTTTAACTGTTCATGGTTCTGCTTTTTCCAAAATGTTTTGTAGCTCAAATCATACAACATGTAGTCTTTTCAGATTGGATTCTTTCACTTAGTGACAGGTATTTGGTGTTCCTTCACGTCTCAATTAGCTCATCTCTTTTTTTTTTTTTTTTTTTTAAAGATTTTTATTTATTCATTTGCGAGAGAGACGGAGAGAGAACAAGCAGAGGGAGAGGCAGAGGGAGAGGGAGAAGCAGGCTCCCTGCTGAGCAAGGAGCCCGATGCGGGACTCGATCCCAGGACCCTGGGATCATGACCTGAGCCGAAGGCAGACGCTTAACCATCTGAGCCACCCAGGCGCCCTAGCTCATCTCTTTTTAGTATTGAATAATATTCCCTGATCTGGATGTACCACAGTTTATGCATCCATTCACATACTGAAGCACATATTGATTGCATTTGTTTTAGCAATTCTGAATAAAGCTGCTATAAACATCCCTGTGCAGTTTTTTTGTGTAGACATAAGTTTTTAACTCCTAGGATAAATACCAAGGAGCATGACTGTTGGTTCATATGGTAAGAGTATGTTTAGTTTTGTAAGGAACTACCAAACGGTCTTCCAAAGTGTTTGTACCATTTTGCATTCCCATCAGCAGTGAGTGAGTTCCTGTTGTTCCACATCCTCACCAGCATTTGATGTTGATGTTGATGTTCCAGATTTTGGCCATTCTAATAGGTGTATAGTCGTATCTCATTGTTGTTTTAATTTGCATTTCCCTGATGACATATGATGTGGAGCTTCTTTGAAAGGTCTATTTGTCATCTGTTTATCTCTTTTGGTGAGTTATCTCTTAAGGTTTGGGGCCCATATTTTAATCAGGTTGTTTGCTTTCTTATCATTTAGTTTGTAGTGTTCTTTGTGTATTTTGGCTAACAGTCCTTTAACAGAGGTGCCTTTTGTAAATATTTTCTCCTAATCTGTGACTTGGCTTCATCCCCCATTTTTTAAGACCAAATCATTTTGTAGAAAATGGGACACTGCTGACAGTCTTAAATGCTATTTCTGTAGAGAACATTTCTTTGTTGCTGTGAGAGAAGAAGTAGAGGTCATGTGTTGATTCCTATCTCAGTCTAGCTTGAAAGAAAATGCAAATTAACATGAGAAGTAGAGAACAATGATAGTGTTTAATTCTGTGTCAAATGTCATAGTATATTAAGACTTCACAGTTTAGAGAAACATTGAAGGAGACTGAGAAAGAAGAGGGAATCTTGGTGGAAATTGAATTTACTTGGATTGGTCTTGAAAGCCAGTTAGTAGTATCTTCAACAGTGAAAGAGGCAGGAAATGACACTGCAGCTGAGAAACTGGATTCAGAGTTATACAAATTTCAGTTTATATTACAGAAGGAAAAATTGATTATGTTTTGGATTTAGATTCTCAATATTCTCAGATCTGTAAGACTGGGTCTTCTTTATCTAGAGGGAGTAGAGGTGTAAAACGATGTCATTCCAAATGGTTCTGTTTATAGCAGACGGCTAGGTTGTGTATTTCACGTGGCATGTGGAAAGAATATATTAGCCCAGCATATTTGCATTCAGTGTATTGTAACATTTTTAAAAATGTTGCACATTGGCATTAAAAAAATATATATGATATATTTTTCAAACCTACGGAATATTTGCCTTACATTTTTTAAGGTAAATCTACCTTGTTAATAAATTGAAATACTATAATATTACAGTAATATAAAATATGTTGTTTTTTAAATTTTAACTTTATTTTTTATTTCTATTCTACTTTTATTATTCTTCCTCTGATTATGCAGTAATAATATATTATCGTGATCCTTACAACACACTACACATGTGTTATCACACATAGGCATTTTTGAACACTGCTGATTTAAAATTTCCCATTGTGAGGTTCTTTCAAAAGCATTTTACTTCTTTGATTTGAGGATGCTGCTGCTGTTTACAGAGATATTATCCATTTCACTGAGGTCACCTATGTATCTAAGTTCTCATATGTGAAATTTGGGTTGTTAATCGGGCCTTACCCTGATTGATTTCTGTACCACTCCAGACTCAATTGGGTTGTTAATCTGGCCTTACCATGATTGATTTCTGTACCACTCCAGACACAGTCTACTGTTATTTAAGATTTAAGCAAAGAGAAAATAAAGGGGGATGGGGTGTAGAAGAGGTAGAGTATCACACAGCTGACGGGTTAATTTCAGGCACAGTTGAATCTATAATCTCAGATGATGTTATTAGGAGTCTATTCTGCTTAGCCTTGCTGGATTCAACTTGATTTCAGTTACCCAGAGGTAAAGTTGGGGCACAGCCAGAATAGAGAAGGTTGCTGCCCAGGGATTGGCACTCTCACCTAGGGGAGCAGAGGCTGTTTCTGAAAGGCAAAGGTGCTATATGGACAAAGAAGTAGGAGATACCACTGCAGGACCCATGGTTAGTCTTGAACACAGTTATCGAAGTTTGTGAGAACTGTGTCGGCTGGCATTCATCTTCCATTAAGCATTAGGAAGCATTAAGCTTAACGTGATTCAGAGGAAACCTGGTTCCTTTTTTCTAGACCAAAATTCAGTGCCATCCTAAGACTCACAGACAATTTAAAAACTGATTTTCAAGACTTTGTCTTATAATTAGCACCCCTAGCATCAATATTTTGTGTAGTCCTTGTTGGGCAAATCAGTTAAATATATCCTCCCCTCAGTTTCCTTATCTGTTTAAAAAAATACTGATACGGTTAGATTGACTAACCTCTGAGGTCATTTCTGTTTCTAAGAATATGTGATTCAATGATTCTCTCGCAAAGGTGATTACAGGTTGATTTTTCTTTCTTTTTTTTTTTAAGTATGTATATTGAGTGGAAACTATCTTTGCTCTAAAAAAGCTACATCCAGTAGAACTTTCTGCAGTGATAGAAATGTTCCATGCAGCTATTGAGCACTTGTAATATAACTGGTGTGACTGAGGAGATGAATTTTTCATCTAAACTTCATTAATTTTGATTCAAATTAAAATAGCCACAACTCTGGGATTAACTTCTTTCAGCAAGATTTTTGAGAAACCATTGAAATTAAAAACAGAATTCATATGCTCTGCAATGAATTTAAAAACAGCAATTTGCCCCTTTCTTTTCAGTCTCCCGCACATAGCTATTCAAGCTACGACTCTGGCAAAAATGAGAGCGTAGACCGAGGTGCCGAGGACCTGTCTCTAAACAGAGGAGATGAGGATGAAGATGACCACGATGACCACGACGATTCTGAAAAAGTGAACGAGACAGATGGCGTTGAGGCCGAGCGGCTGAAAGCTTTTAATGTGAGTCCGGCCACCCTCCCTGTGTGGCTTACTTTTTACCACTTCACTTTCATGTTGTTGCTTGCTGGTAAACGTGGATCTTCTAGAGACATGTCTGTTTAATTTACAGAAGGATTTAAAAAGTACATGAAACACTCTTTGCCAACCAGACACCAGAATTGCTGTGTTTTGTTTAGAATTTTAAAGCCAAATGTGAGCTGAAAACTGGATTTGTGTTGTGTGAGTATGCATGTTTACCTAGTGGATGAGGGGGCCTCCGTTTCTTCCTCGGAAGAGTATGCCTGTCTTCAGTTATTTCTCTTGCCTTCCCGGCTTACCTAATTATGCATGACAAAAGAGTCCATTGTTTTCAGAGATTAGTGCACTGTGCAGCATAACAATGTAGCAGTCGCATTTATCATTAATGGAGAATTTGATGGGGTGCTTAATTGTCACAGTCTACTGTTATTTCCTGATTTTTTTTCCTACACGATAGTCTATACTTTTCTGTCTGTCTGTCTGTCTGTCTGCCTCTCTCTCTTTTTTCTCTCTATTTTTTTATCCAGCCATTTAGAAAGCCTTTAAAGGGTGTTTGCTTAAAATTTCTGGCTTTCCATTGCAAAGTTCTTCAGTGCATAAAGCAGAAAAGAGTATTTTCCTATCGGTAATCAAGACAGGAAGCTAGGAACAGCAGAGAGCAGTCCTCCAAACCCTTCTCCTCTGTCTCCCTCTTGCCAACAGATGTTTGTCAGGCTGTTTGTAGATGAAAACTTGGACCGAATGGTCCCAATCTCTAAGCAGCCCAAAGAAAAGATCCAGGCTATCATTGACTCATGCAGGCGACAATTCCCTGAGTATCAAGAGCGTGCCAGAAAACGTATACGTACTTACCTCAAGTCCTGCAGGCGGATGAAAAGAAGTGGTTTTGAGATGGTGAGTTTTGAATTAAAACACAGCCCTAGATTCCATCAAAATCCCACATGTAAACCATGACACTATTTTTTTTTTTCATCTTAGTGTCTTTTTTATTTTTTCCATAATGTCAGGTCCAAGGGGTTTTTGTTTGCTTGTTTGTTTTTTTCCCCTTCTCCTTTTCATCTTCCTGAAGTATTTATCCCCTTTGTTATTCAATGAGGAATACCTGGTGAGACCAGCACTCCCAGGCACACATGGTACCACGTCACAGGAAACGAGGGGGATCTGAGTTAAAAACCAATGAGAACCAGCATCTCATTTGTGTTTGTTTTCTGTCACTACTGAAGCAGATATAAGGTTAACCAAGTCTTCAACTGAAGCATAGGTTGTTGCTTTAGGTGGTATATGAGAATGGCTTTCTCTGGAACCAAAGGAAATGGATGGATCCACCTAAATAATACTGTTTTCATACCAGTGGTTAATAAGTAGCAAGCCTTGAGAGTAAAGATCAGGGAATGAATATCCTCATGTGAAAAAGAAGGCTTTGTTGTACTCGGTGTATTTGTGTGCTTGTGGATGGTAACATGAGCTTTTCTATTCATCTAGGCTTTACAGATGGATGAGATTATGTTGACATTAGTTATTTATGGGTGGAAATCAGATATCAGTGGTTTTCCAACTTTATTTCACCTTGCACTAATTGCTATTCCTAGAAATAGTGTATAT